>NW_025999924.1:6725714-6819512 GCF_001458135.2 Marmota marmota marmota | reverse complement strand
TATATATATATCATAATATCACAAAGGGAAAGGGGCATTGGATGAATGTACAAAGCATGGATATGTGACAAGTATGGTGCTTTTGGGAAACTGAGTTGTTCCATTTGGCTGGAATACTTGGGAACTGAGGCAAAGGCCAGAGGATGATTTCAGAGTAGAACAGAAACATAGTATTTTTTTTTTTCATGAAGCAGATTCTTGGTGGTTGTTATAGTTTTCATATTACATAGTAGAGTGCAGTATGGACTAAAGGAAAATATATTGTTACCACACATTTGTGTGATAACATCTGGGATTGATGGAGTGATTATGAAGAGATTTATGTTATCACAGCCAACAAAACAGAATAAAATTGAATAAAAATAAAACCCTTCCTACCTGCAAAATCCCAAGTATCTGTTTGTCACTTGAAAGGGGTTGTTGGAAAGAGTTAGGAAATAATCTCTCTGGTGACATTTTCAGCTCTCTCTCTCTCTCTCTCCAGCCTTCGTGAGCTAATTCAGGAAAAATGTGGATCTTGGCACTATGGATACTTCCTTTACTCTACAAATTCAGCCTGACAGGTAGGTCAGCCTGACCCTTTTATGGATCTTGTGGTTATCCTATTGCCTTCTTTGGAAAAGAATTTTTAACTTCAGTGCCAAAAGACACCCACTTATAGACAATAGGGAATTTGTGAATGCCCTGAATTTGTGTATGTTGTGCATGTGTGTGTGTGTGTGTGTGTGTGTGTACAAGCACATCTGTACTTGCAAGTTTATATATACCCCTATATATGCAAGTTTGGCAAGATGGCTTATATGATCTCCAAAAAGTTAAGATCACTGTGAGAGTATGATGGTAAGAGCTTGTCTCCTCAGTTTTTGTGTTGATTGCAGAGGCTTTATATAACACACACACACACACACACACAGACACACACACAGACACACACACGTAAATACAAAAATAGACAATTTTTACATTTTTTTGCCATAAATTCCAAGGATATAAAGGGAAATGAAGCAACAGCATATTTCTACAATGTACCAACCCAACACTACGGGCCTAATATCCATAGAATATTGTGCAGATCTAAGATCTGTTAGTTTCATTCCATTTTATGTTGAAAAATTAAGAATCCATACATGTTGGGCTGTGGGAGGGTAGGGAAGGCATTATTTTCCAGAGTTTAAATACTTCTTCTCATATGTCAATGGTCAAGACGAGTCGCATGCCCATGCCTGAGTTCAAAGCACCAAGGAAATAAAATCTTCCTGTATGTCAAAGAGAAGGACATATTGATGAACATTGAACATATTGATGAGTATTCATTTTATTTAGCACAAATTTCTAATACCAGTATCAAATGTCCTTCTTTAGACTATTGGTCTCTCTTGCTACATGGCAAGCAATAAGGGCAAAACAACTGTAGCCCCATATAAACAACCCAGGTTGAATGGAATTCCATTTTTTTTTTGTTACTTTTTTTCTTTTCTCCTAATACCCGTGACATTTTTAGTCCTGAAGACCAGATATGTGACATACTTTATGGCTTATGACTTTGAATATATGTTAACCAAAGCTGCTTCTTTTATATACTATATGAATTAGATTCTTTAAAAACAATTGAGATCAAATTCATATATGATATTATGTATCCATTGAAAATATTCAATCCAGGCTAGGGCTATAGCTCAGTGGTAGAGCTATTGCCTAGCATGCATGAGGTACTAGGTTTGATCCTCAGCACCACATATAAATAAATAAATAAATAAAGGCATTGTGTCCATCTACAACTAAAAAAAAAATTTAAAAACAAACAAAAAAAGAAAGTTTCTAAGACACTGGTAATTGTTATGCTTACAGAATTGTGCAGCTATTATTATAGTTTTCATGACCCAAAAGAGAAACTTTATGACAGTTAATAGTCATTCACTATTTCTCTCCTTCTCCCCCAAATATCTTCCCTCTTTCAGCCCAAGGAAATTGCTTGCCTCTTTTCTGTCCCTATTTATGTGCCTACTCTGGACATTAAAAAATATAACTTCTATCTATAATTCTATATTCTTTGACCAATATTTTCTCATCTCCCATTTCTTCTAACCACCCAAGCACCTGGTAACCACCATTATGCGCTCTACTTTTGTGAGATCATCGTTTTTAGATTTCACATCTGAGTGAGATCACACATAGCACACACACACATGCACATACATTCACATACTGACATTCTCTCTGAGCCACGGAGATAGGAGTGACTTGGTCAGTGTGCCAGACTCTCAAGACATTGTTGACTGGCCCTTAGTTCTCCTTATTCTAGACTTTGCATGTTCCCCATGGCAGCTATGAAGTGTTGAGTCTGTGAATATTCTTACCCACCTAAGGACTCCACAGGAAAAGTTTTAAACTATGTGGGCCCTTTGTGGAATGTGTTAATGGTGCAGCTTCTAGTCTCCATGTAATAAACTGTATTATTTGGTTCAGGTTCCATTAATTTGGGTCTTGATAAGCATTTGGACTTGGAGATCAAAAGTTTTCTTGTGGTTTTCGGTATGCAAGTAGCAAAGTGAAGGACTTAGAGGAAGCAACTTCTCTGGAAAGAGCTAGAAATATTGACATAATATGAAGGCATATGGCTCTTCCTTATTCCTATTTGTTATTTTTATTATTTTTAGGGGCTCCTTTACTCATGCGGACAATGCTCATTTTTTAGATTAAATATATAAATATATATGCAAATACACATATCTAGAGCCTTTTAAAAAATTTTAAGAGCCTAAACTAAACAAAACACATAATAATGATTATATATTATTATTGTAGTTTATTGACTACATTCATGATAGAAGGAAATTCTAAGTTTCAACAATAGATTAGTGAAAAATAAAGATGTAGATATTTTCCCATTAAAGTTCCTGGACCCCTGAATTCTACCTATGGACTCCATAAGTGTCTAGATCCTGGTTCTGATCCCTGGGTTATTCTCCTGGGTGGGGAACTATCTGGAACAAGATATGAAAATGCAGCTGAAGATATTTCTCTATTATACTATATTCTGGGAAAAGAAAATAATTGGATCTTTTAAAAAATATTTTTTAGTTGTCAATGGACTTTTATTTTATTTATTTATATGCAATGCTGAGAATTGAAGCCAGTGCCTCACACATGTCAGGCAATGCTCTACCACTGAGCCACTACTCCATCCCCAATTATTGGATCTTTTGCATAAATAACTTACAGTTGAAGTGTGGCATAGTTCAGCATTTTGAACTTGCTCACATGATCTGTTTCCCAATTATCCAGAATGATTCTATAATTTAATGCTTTACTTAGTATTTAACTAATGCTTAATATTTGCCTGTTTTTAAAAAAATAAATTTTATTTCTCAAATGTTGTTTCTTAAGAATATAAAATATAATTATTAAAAAGTAGAATTCTAACTCTTCAAAGGGAATGATAAAAAAAATTAGAAGAGCTAGAATTAGAGTCCTTCATGAATCTGACTAGGAGAACCTATTATATCTAGCAACTAAACCAACAAATCCAGCTTTTGGTAAGCCCGTTTTCAATGAAATTTTTAATGATGGCAATATTTATTGTTTACTAAAAATATGTCTATGTAAATTTTTTTTAGCTCTGCCAGCAAAGCCTGAAAACATTTCTTGTATATTATATTATAAGAAAAATTTAACTTGCACTTGGAGTCCAAAGAAGGAAATCAATTATACCACATACGTTGTTAATAGAACTTAGTAAGTATGGGAGTGTGTGTTCTTTCACTGGGGGCCATGGGAAGAGGTAGAGGCTCCTGATGCATTGATGAGCAAAGTCACTTAGGAAGTAAAATATTTTCTCAGTTACAATTTCTGTATGGCCACTTTGTCTATCCAGTGGCTAGGGTAACATCTTGGATACTTACATCCATGCAGACAGGATCTGCAGCTACACAGAGAGGGGACATAGAGCCACATAATGACCTCCTCTTAGAGCTGCTGGATTGGCTGAGAATAGTCATTAGTTACAAGCAGAGTGGAAAAGTCTATTTATTTCTTATATTCAACATACTCCTCGTCCTTCCAGCATGTTATACAACTGTCCATTCTTCATGGATGAAGATAGAGTAAGTGGAGCTATGATCTAGCACTGAGAAGTGGATTTACCTCAGTCTGCCACTAATTTATTGTATAACCCTAAACAGAATTCCACCAGGACAATGATTCCCAAATTTTCTTTACTACTGAAAGCATCCCTTTTAATTCTGTTTCTATTAGAATAAAACTTCTATAATTAAAAATCATCATCCCAGTCAAAAGTTAGATGTTTTTATATGTGTACTTTTAAAAAAATGTTGAAAATAGCTCATAAAACATTATTTTCTTCTTGTTCCCCTAAAAATAAAGGGACTTATATTGGGACCATTGCAAGATGAACTACTGTCTTCTCCATTTCAAAAAGTGAGCCTATGGTTCCAAACTTTTTTTTTTTTTTAAGCAGAAGATCTTGTCCTGAAAGGGAAATTCTTTTATTGTTTTACAAAGAAAAGGAAAAGGCAAACACTATTTTTTTGCAGTATCAATGTATCAATGAGCATCTATGTCAGATCAATGCTTTCAAACAGGACTCAGTAAACTTTCTGTAAAGGATCAGACAGTACAGCAGAGGTGGGGAAATTAGCCTGCAGGTCAGACACAACCCATCTCCTGTATTTATATGGCCCACAGGCTAACAATTGTTTTATGTTGTCAAAATGGTCAAAAGCATAAATCATAAGAAGAAAACTTGGTGTCATATGAAAATTATAATGAAATTCAAATTTCAGTGTCCACAAGTAAGGTTTTACTGGAAACCAGTCTTGCCCATTCATCACAAATTGTCTACAGCAGTTTGGGGGCTACTGCAGTAGTGTTTAGTAGTTTTGACAGAGATCAATCTGCTTTCAGAGGCTGCATCTACAATGCTACCCTGAGGGTACATTTTTCATGGTGTAACAACTATCATAAATCCTTGAGATCCTTTCTGGTTTCAAGATTCTATGATTTGGGCTAGGGATATATATATAGCTCAGTTGATAGAGTGCTTGCCTCACAATCACAAAAGGCCTTGGATTCAATCCCCAGCACCACAAAAAAATAAGCTCTTTTCCTTTCTCTCACCCCAGCAGACGCTGGCACATTACATGTTGAACTTCCTTTTATGTTTGTCTCTATCTCCTTTGCAATTCCCAGAATCATGTTTGCTATGGTTCTACTCACCCATCTGATTCCTGCTAATATAGGTAAAAGTTACAACTTGATAGGATCTATCTATCATCATCATCTATGTTAAACCCAGGGGCACTCAGCCCCTGAGTCACATCCCCAGCCCTCATTATTTTTTATTTTGAGATAGGGTCTTGCTAAGTTGCTTAGGGCCTTGATAAGTTGTTGAGGCTGGCTTTGAACTTGTGATCCTTCTATATAAACCTCCCCAGTGGCCAGGATTACAAGTTTGTACTGCTACACCTGGCCATCTATGTGTTTTAATGAGTTTTCTGAAAACAATATATGCTAGTGATAAAAGTCCAATTTGAAACATAAAGAATGTTAAAAAATCACAGACTCAAAGGTGACAACTTTAACATTTTTACTAGGGCCTTTCCAGCTATCTTTAGAATAGTTACATAAATATGTATGTTGATACAACTGTGGTCATTACAAATTTGATATGCATCTGGTTTTTTTTCACCAAAAACAGAATATAGCCATCTTTACATATGAGTAAATATAGATATATTAAAAAGCATTGGTTAAAATCCTACTTATATGTCCACCATAATTTATTTAACAAATCCTCTTTGACTTTTAAAAAATAATAAAGCCTCAAAATTATAATCTGGAATTTCAGAGGCCAATACATTATTTCTTGCCAATAGGAAAAGCATTATGATTGGCTTTTAAGTGTGCTCACAGGGTTTCCAAGGAGGTCTCGAAGGCTCATAGTATCTCAGGAGAAAATAAGCAGGTAACTTTGACCTCTCTTTGAAGCAGAAGGAAACCAAATCCTGAGCCAAGAAAAGAACATCCTGGACCTCAAGAGGAACCCAGAGTAAAACTAAAAAATACTGCTTAATATATTAAGTATGACTACATTTCCAAAATACTATACTAACCTCACATTGAATTTTTTTTTTTCCTTCAAAGCTCTTTTGGAAAAAAACGTGACATTTGTAAAGCCAATAGTTCGACAGGTGCTTCGTGTTCTTTTTTCCGTCCAACTATAACACCCCCAGATTTCTTCACCATTAAAGTGGAAGCTGAAAATAAAGATGGTGTAGCTACATCTGATATTACACATTGGACCTTAAATGACATAGGTAAGTGTTCTTTGACATTCTTAGATAGTCTTTATTGAGTAATTATGCTTCTCTTTCTTTTTTCTTTAAAGATGTATTTGTAGATGCAAAGTTCAAGGGAATAGTAGGTATGTGTTATGGATATTCAGAAAACTCATTTTCTTATCAAAGAAGGAAGAAAAAAGTCAAGGGAAAGAGGAGGGGAAGGAAGAAGTGAGGGAGTGAGGGAGAAAGTGAGAAGAAAGCAAGCAAGGAAGGAATTAATTGGCCAAATAAGAAAAAAAGGAATGAGAAGAAATATCTGGTCACTGATTTCTTCTTGCAGTTTGTTACATAAATTGAATTCAGATAAACAAAAAGACCCCTCCCCTAAACACATTACAAATTATTGTTGCTCATAAAAGAAGAGTAAAACTCTTATTTTAAAAAATGTCTCACTAATTCTGACCTTTTACAATTCTTTTTTAAAGACTCTTTTTTTCTGTGTTTTATTTATTTACTTTTTTGGTACTGAGGATTTTACCTCGGGTGATTAACCACTGAAGTACATCCTCAGTCTTTTTAATTTTTTTGTTTTGTTTTGAGAGGGGTCTTGCTAAGTTGCTGAAGTTGGCCTTGAACTTGCAGCTTCAGCCTTTCGAGTTGCTGGGATTATAGGCTTGTGCCACTGCTACTGACTCCTGCAATTTTTAAATAACTACTTTATTGAGATATATATATATACTTCACATAACATAAGGTTCACCTTTTAAAGTGTTCAGTAGTCTTTATCATATTTACAAAGTTGTACAAACACTATCACTGTTTAATTCATAACATTTTCATTATACCATACAGAAATTTCAGACCCTTTGGGTAGCAAGTGCCCAATCCTTTACTTACCTTTTCCCCATCCTCAGGAAAGTACGGGTCTACCTTTTGTCTCTATGGATTTGCCTATTATGAACATTTCATATAAATAGAATCATATATTCTGTGGCCTTTTGTGTCTGCCTTCTTTCATTCAAATAATGTTTTCAAGGTTTGTCGCCCTGTAGCAAGTCATTTCTTTTTTACAGCTGATTGATATACCACTGGATGGATATATCACATTTTGTTTATCCATATATCAATTAATATACATTTTGGTTCTTAATACTTTTTCATTATTATGAATAATAATGCTATGAATATTTTTGTAAAAATTCTTATGTGAGCATGTGTTTTAATTCTCTTAGATATATATCTAGTGAAATTGCTGAGTCATATGATAGAGAACTTTTTGAAGAACCACCAAATGTTATTAAAGTGGCTGTATCATTTAACATTCTCCTCATCCATTTATAAAGGCTGTGGTTTCTCAATATACTTACAGACACACTAACAATAACTGTTGTCCCTCATTTTGATTATAGTCATCTTAGTGGGTGTGAAATGCAATCTTATTATGGTTCTGATTTGCATTTACCCAAAAACTAAGGATGTAGAGCATCTTTCATATTTTTTTGGCCATTCATATATGGTTTTGGAGAAATTTTACTTCATATTCTTTTCCCATTTTTAATTGAGTTGCCTCTTTATTGAAATTTATGAGTTCTTTATATATATTCCTGGTTTACAAAGAAAACTAAACAAAATTTCTAATCTCTTTTGACTATATTTAGTATCTATTTAAATATTGTGTAACTTTCCACTGCTTTAAATTTGGAGTATGGAAGAATTTTAGTCTAAAATAGTAAAAATCTAGAATTATAAAATTGATCTCTGAAGAACCTGTTTTATTATCTATTTCTAGGTTCTGGTAAAGTGTTGCTAAGTAGTAAAATATTTTTTGGATTCCTTTTATGAGAGAAAAGCATACAATAAATAACAATAATATATTTGTAATTAGAATTGTATTTAAATTCAACTGGATGGGATTATGACAGTGCTTTAAGAGCAATTGAAAATAGTTTGATTTCTAGCTGAAACACGTCTCCCACCACTTAGGTTTACACTGGTAGTTTTGTTTAAACCTTTTTTTCCCCCCATAGATAATGCTGGGGTATACTTTAGTCTAACTTCTGTCATAAGTTATCTGACTAATCAAACTTTTGCTATGTTTAATATGTGTCCTTTTTAAAACTTAAAGTCTATTTTGTCTGATACAAATATACCTACTTCTGCTCTTTGGGTTACTATTTGTATTGAATGTCTTTTTCTTAGAAGTATTTTTTATTGGTGAATTATAATTGAATGTAATAGTGGGCTTTGTCTTCACATTTACGTACATGCACATAGCATAATTTGGTCAATTACATTCCTGAGTACCTCTTCTTTCCCTCCCACCTCTGGATCCCCTTCCTCTACTCTATTGGCCTCCCTGCTATTTTCATGAAACCCCTCCTGCCATTTTGATCTTTTTACTTCCAACTTAACTTTTGACTGTAGATTGAAAGTGAGTCTCTTGTAGATAGAATACAATTGAATCATTTAAAAGAATTTGTCTGCCAGTCTATGCCTTTTGTTAGGAGAGTTTAGTTCCTTTACATTTAGAGTAATTGAAAAAGGAGAATTATTTTCACTATTTTATTCTTTTCCCTGTATGATTTGTAGCTTTTTGGCCTCTTATTTCCTTCATCACTGCCTTCTTTGCATTTAGTTGATTTATTGTAGTTACATGTTTTTGTTTTATTCTCATTTCCTCTTGTGTATATTCTATAAATAATTTCTTTGTGGTTACCATGAGGATTACATATATCACCTACACTTATAATCATCTAATTTGAATTGATACCATGTTACCTTGAATTGCATACAGAACTTATGCTTTCCCAATTCTTCCCCATTTGATGCCATGGATATCATAGATACTCATTAATAGAGATTTATAATTAATTTAATGCTTTAGTCTTTTAAGTCCCATGTAAAATAAAAGGACTTATGAGCCAGAATCATAATAATAATTGTTTTCGATTGCTCATGTATTCATTTGTACCAGAGGTCTTTCCATCTTCAACTGGCTTCAAGTTACTGTCTAGCATCCCTTTATTTCAACATGAAGGACTCTCTTTAGCATTTCTTTTAGAACAGGTCTACTGGTAATAAGCTCCTTTAGCTTTTGTTTATCTGGCAATGTCTTAATTTCTCTTTTAGTTTTGAAGAACAGTTTTATTAGATACAGAAGTCCCAGTTTAAATTTTTCTTTTTGTTTTTAAAGCTGGGTGCAAAGGCTCATACCTATAATTTCAATTACTCAGGGTGCAAAGACATGTATCTATAATTTCAGCTACTCAGGGTGTAGCAGGAGGATTGTAAGTTTGAGGCCAGCCTGGGCAACTTAGCAAGACCCTTTCTCGAAATATAATTTTTAAAAAAGGTTGATGGTGTAGCTCAGAGGTAGCTATAGCTCTGGAATCATTAGCACATGGAATCACTGAGCTCAATCCTCAGTACCACACACAACTTAAAAAAAAAATCCAACACTTTAAATATACCATGCCACTGCCTTCTGGCCTCTAAGATTTCTGTTGATAAATCAGTTTATAATACCATGACATATCCCTTGTTTATGAGTTGCTTCTCGCTGCTTTTGAGATAATGTTTTATCTTTTTATTGTCTAATTGTGGGTCTTTTTAGTTAGGTTTATCTTACTTGGGATTTTTTGGGGATTCTTGGACTTGTAGATTCATGTATTTCATCAAATGGGAAGTTTCCCCATTATTTCTTTGAATAATTTTTGTGACATTTCCTTTCTCTATTCTCCTTCAGAGACTCTCAATTGCATAATTGGCCTGCTTAATCATGTCTCACAAGTCTCTCAGGTTCTATTAACTTTTCCTCATTCTTTTTTCTTTTTGCTCTTCAGATTTAGTTATTTCAATTTTCTTATTTCCAAGTTTGCTAATTTCTTCTTGTGCCAGTTCAAATTTACTCTTGCATCACTCTACCAAATTTTAAAATTTTCAGTTATTGAAGTTTTCAGTTTCAGAATTTCTTTTGTTTCTTTTTATAACTGCTTTTTCAACATTTTTATTTTGTTCATACACTGTTTTTCTGATTTCCTTTAGTTATTTGTCCATGTTTTTGTTTAGCTCTGAGCACAAATAAGACAATGATTTTAAAGTATTCGTTTACTAAGTTTGATGTTTGAGATTCCTTAAGGACAGTTTCTTTAATTTATTTATTTGAATGGGACATGTTTTGTTTCTTTGTATTTCTTTTCATTTTTATTATTGTTGAAAATTTAATATTTGAAACAATAGCCACCTCTCCTAGTGTTTGTATATTGACTCTACTGGGACAGTCTTTCACAGGTTAGCTAGGCTTGCTATGAGTTTTGGGATCCATCCAAGGTGAAAGTTTACAGTCTGCTTGGGTCTTTTCTTAGCATGCTTCTTGTCTGAGTCTTCATGGTACTCTCCCAATTATCCTATACAACAGAGCAAAATTTGAATGATCTAATTTTCCAAAGAATCTTACTCAGCTTCTCTTTGGACCTTATATTGTCTATTTTATGTTTCCCTACATAATTTCTTGCCCCAGGCTTCTACAAGTGTGAAGTCCTTCTATAGCTTTCATGAGCTGATCCTGACACTTTTCCAACCTGAGATTCAAATTAGGCAAAACAGAGGCCAGCCCTTTCTTCTTCAGACAGGTTAGAATGTGGTAAATAAGGTCTACTCTGTTCCCTCCAGTTGGAGGAAGGGAATTAGGAACTGGGTTGCCATCTCCTTTCTACCAAGACCACTGACACAACACAGACAGTGTGGAGCAAGGCAAATAAGACTGCCATAAAACTTTTTTCCTACCTTTCTGAAGGTGACATTTTCTTGATTGGATATTCTAGATTGGTTAGTATAAACCTCAGATAGGTTTCCAGAGTTCCTGCAAGCATAGTCTACTCAGTTTCTGTCCATTTTTGTTTTTCTTTTTTTCAATGTTTCCATGGAGGAACAAAAACTTGGAGTTTCCTAGTCTACCATTTTGCTTATGTGACTCAATATACACCAGTTCCTAGTGAACTATTTCGAGAGCCATTTTAATCACAGGAAAAAATTAATAACATATCCTTGGTGATAGAGTTGATTAGTTGAATTGTTATATAACAGGAATTTGTGTTTACTCTGACTAAAAACAGTTTAATGCAATAAATATAGGCAGGAACTTTAGCATAGATATAAATGAGTGTTATCTTAGTTGTTACTAGAAATTTATTTACCTTTTCTAAATCTCCTCTGTAAAATGGCCATCTTTGTTATGTGGTTGAGAGGAATTGACAAAATGATTCACCTGCAAGAATACTTATGAAGTGTTCCCTGAATACCAGTAATCTTCTGGAAATACTTAATATGTCTATTGTTTATAGCTCCACCTATAGAGTGGTCATATATTTGGTCACCTTTTAGTTCAGGCATAAAAAATACATATTATTTTTTGAGTAGTCACTAAAAGATTTCTGAATATTTTAATGCAGTCAGTGTTTTAATGATATGGCCCTAACTAGGGATTTTGCTTTTCCAAATCCACAATGGTACTATTAAATTCTAGCTAGTTTTAGGGTGTGATGAGATGGGTATTCACACACTGTTGATGGAAACTGATATTGATGTAGTTTCTAGGAACAAAATGGCACTGTGTGGCTGTTAACCTAAATATCTGTATTTCCTTTTGAAAAACCAGCCAATCAATTCTAAGGGAATTAAGGAAATAATTAGAGATGTTAGAGGAAGATTCATATATTACCCGTTTATTCATTCACTTATCAAGTATTTGATACTGGCTATGTGCCAGGTTTTAATTCTGGACTTTGTGATCAAGACTAGCCTCTGTCATTAAGGAACTTTAAACAAAATACTGGAAACACTATGAATGCACAATAGTAGAGAAGTGGTCAAATAAATTTCATTTATCCTTAAGGTAGATATTATGAAACTTAAAAAAAAAACATGTTTTGAAGAATTTCCTGATTTTGTGTATTAAAAAAATTTGAGCATATGCTACTTTTATAATCAGAACAACACACATTTCCATAGAGAGAAAATTGGGGCTAGAAGATTTGCAGTGTGAAAAGAAAATGAGAAGTTCTTTCTAATGGGGTTTCCTTAATCATGGGGATCAAGGAGAGGGAGGCCAAGAGGAGGGTAAATACAGTGAATAGCTTAGTTTCTGGTATATAGTCTCTCTTTAAATTTCTGTTGTAGTTTATTGTGTAACTATAGTTTGTCTTGATTATTATTTTTATTTATTTGCCTCCCTTCTGGCATAAGATATGACCCAATCAGTAAAAGACTTATTTGCAGAAAAATCTCAGGAATAATCCTCTTTTCATTAGGTAATCCTTTTTTGGAGTTAATTTCGATTGAGACATTCCTTTTGCACTTCCCTGCTATGCCATCTGCATAAAGCAAACAGCAAAATGTGTACTACTATTTATTTTCTAGGCTTATTGTGCTTTCAGTTTGGGCTTAATGTTATTAGCATCTCATTTTCTTGCAAATATGAGAATTGTACGATTTTTATTTTCAGTGAAAATGGAACCACCTACGATTCTTTCTGTGAAACCAATTTCGGGCATCAAAAAAATGATGCAAATAAAATGGGAATGGCATGATTCGTTATTTTCTTCATCTAATTTCAAATACATGCTTCGATTCAGGACAATCAATAGTACCCACTGGGTAAGTTATACCTTTATAATATTTCTATTAGAGGACCTGAGGAAGAGATTCATTGACAACTTTGTTGATCAAGAATCTTTTTAACTTTTTACATTGTAAATAGAAAAGTAACATTCTAAGAACTATACTTTTCAGTTGTTTATTCACATCTTTTAGATTGGATAGGTGTTTTACCACAGGTGTATTATAGTCTGAGCACAGTGACACATTAAAGAATGAAAATTTTACTTTTGCATTCTACCTTGGTTTGTTTCTAGGTCTGTTGGTTATCAGATACGCTATGGTTTGACCATTTCTTTTTTTTTTTTTCCAACCTTTAGTAAAAATTTTAAGCATAACACCTCTTGGAAAGTAAACAAAACATATATTGCATTTGTCAAATTACTATTAAGTCGGCACTCATGTAAAAGCTACCAAAGTCAAGAATAGAACATTTTCAGCATTCCAGAACCCTTTGATTACCTTTTTCTGATGATTACACTCTCTCTCCTTACAGTTAACTACTATCCTGTTTTCACAGTAATCATTTATTTGCTTTTAATATTTCACCATTATGCCAGCTTTCTGGAAAAATATAATTTAAGGAGTGCCCACTATTGTATAAGTGCCCAGCAGAAATACATGAGGAACATAAAAATTGAATCTATGCAATTTGTATTTTTTATGTTTGGTTTTATTCTCTTGATATTGTGCTTTTAAGATTCATTTATAGAATTCTAAAATGACTTCACTCATTTAAATAATTTTTTCTTGACTATATTTCAAGTGTTATGGTTTAGATATGAGAAATCTCCTAAAAGCTCATGTGTGAGATAAAACAAGAAAGATTAGAGGTGAAATGATTGGGTTATGAGAGCCTTAACTTATCAATCCACTTGAATGGATTAACTGGGTGGTAGCTGTAGGCAGATAGGATATGGCTAGAGGAGGTAGGTCACTGGGGATGTGTCTTTGGGGTATATAATTTGTCCCTTGTGAGTGGACCTCTCTCTCTCCCTGATTGCCATGATCTGAGCAGCTTTCCTATGCCACACCCTTTTGCCTTGATATTCTGCCTCACCTCAGCTTGCCTTTTTGCTCTCTTATTAATGATGAATTTTGATGAACAGAACTTCTTAATTTTGATCATGTCAACTTTTATCAAACTTTTCCTTTATGCTTAATGCTTTTTATGTTTTTTTTAAAAAAATATTTATTTATTTATTTTTTTAGTTCTCTGCGGACACAACATCTTTGTTTGTATGTGGTGCTGAGGATCGAACCCTGGCGGCACCCATGCCAGGCGAGCACGCTACCGCTTGAGCCACATCCCCAGCCCCGCTTTTTATGTTTTAAGAAACCTTTTCTTACCTTGGGGTTCAGAAGATATTCTCCTGTTTCCTTCATCCCAGCCTGAAATTATATCATCCTTCATTTTTTGGTGACCACCTCACATTATGGAGATGTCTTTAAGACTTTTCCCCTCTCACAAAATTTGCTAGAAAAACACATCTTCACTATTGTACAATTTGTTTTTTTGGTACTGGGAATTGAACCTAGACGTGCTTTTCCACTGAACCAGATCCCCAGCCCTTTTTATTTTTTATTTTGAGACACTAAGTTGTTTAGAGCCTCTCTAAGTTACTAAGGCTGACCTCAAGCTTGCAATCTTCCTGCCTCAGCCTCCCAAGTCTCTGAGATTAAAGGTGGACCCCACCATACCCAGTAATTTGTTAGATTTTAACCTGAATTCAAATGCTGTATTTGTTCCTATTGAATTTCTTCATTTTGGCCTTATTCATCATGGACACAACACAATACTTTTATTTTTATGTGGTGCTGAGGATCGAACCCGGGTCCTGCCCATGCTAGGGGGGCACTCTACTGCTGAGCCATAACCCCAGCCCCAATGCTGCCTTCTTTGAGTGTAATCATTACTCAGGTTTCTACAAATACACCTGATTACCATGACAGTCATTTTTTATCATGTCCAGGAAGCTATCATGAGACCCTTTCCTAGTAGAAACCCTCAGATATGATGTCTGTTGTGTTCTATCCTATTCTAGAATGCTTTAAGAAAAGAAAATTTGTCAAGTTTCATTGTCCTGTATTCAGAGAGAATGACGTTGGCCACTCCCCCTTTCTGCTTCCTTTCTGAGCCAACTCTGAAACCTTCTTCCTTGAACCTGACTATATGACATTGGACTCACCAATTTATAGTTCAAGGAGCCCCTAAGCAGAGCAGGCCTCAGCACAGCACAAACTCATCTTCCTTCAAGCCCAGTGCCATAGACTTAGCAAACCTGAGGAACTGTGGGGTGGTTCAGCCACACAACCAGCACTGACTAGCCACCCCAGTTCTTTCTATTGGTAGGGTCCTAGAGTCACAAAATGTTCTAAGACAGGATTCAGCAAGAAACAAACCAGAGCCTATGTCACTCTGACAAATTACTCAACTATGTGTAACACTAAGTGAGGCCAACAAATATAAGTTGCTCCAACTCTTGGCATTCTTTACTCCACCCTTTAACAAAGTCACCCACATCTGCATTCATCTTTGCCTCCTCTCTTTCTGTCCATGAGGTGAGATGTCCTTCCTTCTACTCTCCTGGAGAGAGAGCATCCAGTACTCACTCTCTCCTTTCAGATTTCAAACACAAGCAAGTCTCCTCAGTTCTAGACCCAGCTAAGCTCAACCCAACCCACTCCAGCCTCATATTAATGGTTCCCACTCATGGAAAAAGGTACAAATCCTTAACCTTCTGAGACCAGGCCGCACCTACCCTCCAACCTTGTCTTTCACTTTGCGCTTACTTCAGTAGTAATTCTGGATTGCTTGTTTTCCTTGTAGCACACTGTCTCCCTATTCTGTATCTCTGCCTAGAACACCCTCTGCTTTTGTACCTGTGCTCCTGCCCCTCTATTCATCTTTCAGAACTTAGATGAGATATATTTCTTTCTTAAGGTCTGAGCGAGGTTCCCCTCCTCTGTAAGTCTCTGTCATGGCACTTAACAATCAACACATTTAAACTCATTAGATTCGCCCCTCAGTAGACTGTAAACTCAAATGCAGGTACCTTGATTGTCATTTTTATTTTTCCTTTGCTTGTCACATGGCTGTGTTCAACAAACATCAGTTTAACCAAACAAAACCATGTAAAACTAATTCTAAAATCCCATCGTGGCCATTTAAGAAGACCCATGTTTGTATGATGTTATATGGGTAACAAAATGCTTTCTTATGTGTCACCTATTTAATTCTTGCAAATATCCTATACATGAGGCATTGCTATCCTCACTTATAGATTAGGAAATTGAGATGTAGAGAGATTAATAAACCAAAATCACAGGGTTTGCAAGTTGCAAACCTAAGCCCAAGTTTTCTGATTCCAGGTTTGTCATTCATGTGACCACACTTCAGCAACCTCCAAACCTTCCTGCAGTTCTTGTCGCAGGGTTTGCCCCTTTTTATGATGAAGCCATGTGGACATCCTAGAAGCCATGTGGATATCCTAGAAAAGGATCTCAAGACTGTTTAAAGAGTTTGATTTAGGCTTTGCACCAAAACTTCTGACTCATCTCTATGACAAACACTTTGGGTGAGCTAGGATTTGGCATGGAGCATAGACTTAGAAACAAATCTGATGGAGTTAATTAGTGTATTGGTAGGATTCCAAGGCCTGGGTGGAGGTGGGGTGGCTTTAGATCTAAGCCTGTGTATGAAGGCCTGGAGTCTGGGAGAGCCAATAGCTCCTCGACTAGACAAAAGCCAAGGTATAAATCCAAGGCAATTTACCTTAAAGGCAAAGTGTTGAAAAGACTGAACAGCCTGTTTTGGTTTTTCTGTAGCCGGGGCTGGGAACAGCAGGTTTAAGTGATTAGATGAGGCAAAGCTTTCTCAGCCTGAGCATGATGAGAAGTACCAAGTAGTCAAAGTGTGTGCTGAAGGAAAAATTAGGAAGATTATTTTAAGAAAGATTTAAAAAGAATATTTGTTTTTTTAAAATTTTTATTTTTGGGTACTGGGATTGAGCCTAGGGGCACTTAACCACTGAGACACACAACCAGCACTTTAAAACTTTTTTTCTTAAATTTATAGACAGGGTCTTGCTGAATTGCTGAGGACCTCACTAAGTTGTTGAGGGTGGCCTTGAACTTGCAATCCTCCTGCCTCGGCCTCCTGAGCCCTTGGGATTATAGGCACTGTGTCTGCAAATATTTTGCATTTTAAAAGGCATAAAAAGTAAAATAGAGCATTATTAGACCTCCTTACAGTTGGCATATGGATTAGAATTATTTTTATAACCCCATATGAATGACAGATTGTCTCAAGTTTTGTTCCCAGTAACCTTAGTGTGTTGCCATAGTATCTCCTGGGGTTGTTTGGAAGAGGATGCTCCAGGAGCCTGGGCTTTAACAGTGAAAATGCTATTATTGCCTCTAAGTCCTACCTCCTTCCTCTGCCCCCAACTTGATTGGGCTTTCAGAAGTCCCTCTGTAGCTGGGGTGCTCAGCTCTCTGTCACAGACACACTTTCTTCTTTTGCCCAATTACAGTTAGACCCAAGGACTATAATTAAGTACTTCCTTTCACAGCTGTTACATACATGTAAGAACTTCCCTCTTTTGCTGGTTGTGTATTAATAAAATGGACATCCTGTTAGTGAAATTTGTTTTTATTAATCAACTAAATATAAGTTTAATAAACTAACAGCTAACCATTTTCATTGTTCCAATAATGTCTGTGCTCAGAAATAAAAAAAAAAAAATAGATTTTTAGTTTTTCAAGGAGGGTTGGCTCCAGAAGGGACTTTTAGAAATTTTATAAAACACCACCTTTATTTTGCTAATGATAAAGTGACACTGATTGAGAGAAGGGAACTGATTTAATTGGCCATTGTTCTTCCCAAGAGAGTGTCAAAATGAATTTATATATCCAGGCTGTTGAGACTTTAAGCAGCTTGATTGGTTACCCCAAGACCAATCATTTGTAATGGAATATTGGGGTAAAAGAAAGAAATTGGGAGTGAAGAAACTTGTGTTCTGGTTCCAGTTCCACTGGTCACAAATGCTGAGGTTGTCTTGGGGTCACTTAACTTTCCTGGGTCTCAACCCTGACCTGAGGGTATTGACCTCGATGCTGCCAAGGTCTCTAACCCCCTTGATCTGTGAAACTGTATTTCTAGGTACTGAAATCACCTCTGAGTTTAAGCTGAGGCCCAGTTTGCCCTGGGTCATGGAGTTTTGCCTTGTATCTTCTAGACCATCATTCACCAGGCCCAGAGATGGAAATCTCTGTTCCCAAGCTCAGAGACAGGAAATGGGGAGGGAGGTGGTGGTTCTTGGGGTGATTACATCTATTTAGGTCCCCAGGCAGGTGTGGAGGTTTATTTATGAAAATGATGTATTTTAAAATCAGAGATACACTGTTTCTAGTTCTGAAAGGTAAGAGAGCATTGAGTAGTGAAGCAGAAATGTGGAAAGGGAAGATGTGCTGCCCCCATTTCAGCTGAGAGCTTTTTCTGTCTCGCAGGTGGAAGTCAACTTCCAGAGTGATGATCTGGTCTACAACCTCACGGGGCTGCAGGCTTTCACAGAATACATCATAGCCATGCGATGTATGGTCAAAGGATCATACTTTTGGAGTGACTGGAGCCAAGAAAAAATGGGACTAACCGAGGAAGAAGGCAAGCTGCTCTCTGTAATTCCTTGTTTTTGTGCTCTGGTGTAGGGCTGTCTCTGCCTAGACCTGATAGATTTTGTCAAGTGCCAGGCTTGAGAATCATGGAATCCTGTGATCCCAAGCCCTGGAGAGTCCTCATGTTCCCTCTCCACAGGCACTTATAGTCCCCACTGAGCCCCTGGGAGCAAGCTATGCTCATCTGAGGATGTTAGTTACCTTAGCATCTTTGTATCCCAAAGGCAAAAGATCTCTTCTTTAATGTTCTTATAAGGTTCTTACATTCTACCTGAAGAAGTTTATAAAAGTTTATAAAAGGATACCTTTAAATATTATTTAAAGGTATCCTTTTATAAACTGAAGATATATATTTTAAATCCTGAAGCTACTACTAAAAATATAAAGTGTAACTAATGAAATGGGAAAAAAATCACCTTTAATGACAGAAAGGGAAGGAAAAAGACAAGATAGCCAAGTTCCATGGGGATCTCAGATAACATCTGGATTCAGCTTCTACTTGGGTCCAACAGTTCATTCCTCTGGCTCCTTGCGTGAATTTCCCATGAGACCAAGTTGATATTAACAGATGTTTGGCAGATTACCCGTGTGATAGGATTCCCGAAATGGTCTGATCCCTTGTGAGTCTTGTATTCCCCAACGGATGTTCATGCTTAGCCTGGACTTCTCCTTAGTGGCTATGGTTTCAGAACATATGCTGCAAATGGGGAATTGGGTTAGACATCCTCCAAAAGCTCTTCTCACTCTGAGCTTCTTTTCTTATATACATTGCTTTAGTAATATGGAGAAAAAAATCATAGAAAATACCAAACCATTAAGTGCTTAGAACTGTGCCTCACACATGATATTTTTTATATGTATAAAATATTTATTTATTTAGAAAACTTTTTTTAGTTATAGGTGGCCACAATGACTTTATTTATTTATTTTTATGGGATGATAAAAATCAATACCCATATTGTATCCCCACAGCACAGTTAAGTGAGTGCCCTACCACTGAGCCACAATCCCAGCCCTATTTATTTATTTTAAAGAAATAAAAATGTATGTTAAAACAAGGTATGGGCCATGTGTTGTCCTAGCAGCTCAGGAGGCTGAGGCAGAAGGATCATGAATTCAAAGCCAGCCTCAGCAACTTAGTGAGGTCCTAAGCAACTCAGTGAGACCCTGTCTCTAAATAAAATATAAAAAGGGATGAGGGGGTTGGGATTGAGGCTCAGCGGTAGAGCGCTCACCTCGAATGTGTGAGACCTTGGGTTCGATCCTTAGCACCACATTAAAAAAAATCAGTAAGTGAGGTAAAGGTATTGTGTCCAACTACAACTAAAAAATAAATATTAAAAAAAAAGAAAAAAAAAAGGGATGGGGATGTGGCTCAGTGGAAGAGTGTCCTAGGCCCAATCCCCAGTACCAACAAAACAAAACAAACAGAAAACCAAGGTGTGGACCTAAGGTAAACTAAAAATTACATACATTTGGCACATATTGACATTCTATATATGTCATTTCTAAATGTCTAATCAATACAAATAAAATAGTTTACAAATATCAAACAGCACATAAATTGCACAATAAAAAAATGGCCCAGTGGTATTATTGAAATAGTTCATATTGTCTATATTTTAGTTAAACTCTCCCTTTAAAATACTACAATGAAGCCCCAGGATATCATTGATCTTTTCTCTGCTACACCTTTCAGCAGGTAATTTGGTGATTAAGTACTACCTTGGGTGGGATGGTATTTTATCCAGCACTTTTTAAAAAAATATATATTTTTAGTTATAGCTAGACACAATACCTTTATTTTAGTTATTTGTTTTTATGTGTTGCTAAGGATCAAACCCAGTTCCTCACATGTGGTGGTTGAGCTCTCTACCACTGAGCCACAACCCCAGCCCTTGACTAGCACTTCTCTCTGTGCCTGTCACTCTTCTTGTCTGGTGCCTTTATGGCTCAGAGTCTCAAGTCTGGTAAGTTCTTCACAGTCCAGCCACTCCCTAATGTCAGTTTCCTCAACTTGTTTTGCTGTCAGAAACAAGATTTACAATTTCATGTGATCTATTAGCTCAGCAAGCTTGGTTAAGAGTAATTTGCAGAAACACTCGATGCTGGTGTTCTCGTTTGCTAATTAAATCAATCAACGCTTATTTGTCAAAGTTACCCATAAAGAACATTGGCTCCCCCTCCCCCAGCATTTTCAGGATCCCAGAGGAAATTGATGAAAATGCATATCCAACCTCCCAGCAAATCCCAATTTCTGATTTTCCAACTCATAAACCCTTTGTTTTCCTACTTTACAGTGAAATGCTAGTTGTCTAGTATATATGATTTCAAATCTAATTATTTGAAAAATTCTAAGTTAAATGTGAGGTACTACCTATTTTCTCTTGGATTTCATCATATTAATAGGGCTGTATACCTACATTTTGTCATTAAATATCTACTTCCTAAATGATACTGGTATAATTTGATTCAATTTTTAGCTTTATTATTTAGAAGCTTGTGATATTGGGCAATTACTTATGCTTCAGAAATGAGGATTATGAAATATATGATTTGGGGTTAAATAATTCAGGTAAAATGCTTAATATAGTGATGCTTACTAAAAGATAGTTGTTATTATTTTTGGTCTTTAGCAAGGGCATCAGTATGTATCTGCTTGCTATTGGTTGAGGGGATACCCATATTGTATCCCCACAGTACAACATCTAATTGTTTCTAAATCAGTCCAGGCAATTGATGCCTTAGAATACATAGGTATTTTGATGGACTTGGAAAAATTCAATTTTTTCCCCCACAAATGCAGAGTTACTACTCCCACTACCCTTTGGTTAGACTATAAATTCATTATCAACTCATGGTCAATGAAAAGTTCACTGTAATAATTGTAGAAGATTTACATGCTAGTCAGGCAGTTTTTTTTTTTTTTTACTAAAAACTGCATCTGATGGAAAATCTATTTGGATATCTGCAAGAAATAATGGCCTCAATGAAAGAAGAAAATGCTCAATTAAACTCATTCATTATTGCTGTCTACTAAAACTAAGTGGCTGCCCATGAGATAAATCTAAGGAGAATTTCACTAAGGTTTCTAATCAAAAATAAAAAAGTCAAAATGCCTGGGATGATTATTTAATAATCAATTTATGTGTTTATCCTTGAGATGACTACTTAGGACTGGATTGTAATGATCATTTTGTGTTTAGAATTTTCTTTCTTACTCCCAATATTATTATCCCTGAATTTGACTTTCCACATGACTGGAACAGAGAAATTCTGCAAATTAAAGAGAACAAGTCCCTCCAATTCTGTGGGTTACCTTTGAAGGTCTGATGGTTTTGTGGGCCTATACTAAGGCTGTCTCTGAGAGAGGCTTTACCTGCGCTATGTCTCACTTGTCTTATAGACAGGCTGAAACCAGCCTGTTTCTTCTTGGGAAAGTTGAGTATTGGCTGTTCTGTCTTGTCATTCAACAAAGACTGTTGGGAAATAGAAAACTCCTGGGAGAGCTTTTAAGGCAACACCTCAGTGGAATTCAGGTGAAGTCACATGTGAAGTCTAAACAGCTCCAATCACCTTATAAGCAGTTTAAATGAAATTACAATAGATCTCACTGGGAGATGCTAACCCTAGTAGCTAGCCTGTGTTACTCATACTTTTGTTTCTGCAAGAGTAGTTGTAGAAATGTGACTCTCCCTTGATGACAAAACAAGTTATCGACTTAATTGCCCTTTGGTGTACTTTTCTACGTTATAAGGTTGTCTTTAGTTGCAGATACTCATTTCACTATAAGATCCCAATCATTTAAAGTTAAAAAGATCCCTGAAGACAGTCTTTCAGTACTAAAATAGTTCAGATTTTGGCCTTAGAGGTAGGCTTCATTCTTTGTGGACCTAATATAGCAGCTGCATCTCTTCATTAGGTTCATTTCCTCTCTGCTCCAAATTGTAGGCCACTAGTCTCCTGGACATTTCTTTAGTACCTTCTGCTTGCCTCTCCTGGCTGAAGTGTGTAGGTCATTCTTTAATCAGCAGGTCAGCATTTTTACATTGCAGGTACGTGTCGGAGCGTTGAACTACAGATTGCCGGTGATCCATCCCTTGTCAGAACTTGCTTGAGACATTTGAGAGAAATAGTCCAGAGAGAAAGTGAAATGTAAATTCCTTGTTTTTGAACATTTTGTCCCTGTATAGTTAGATCATTGGAAACCTATACTCTCAGACTGTGTTTTTACTGAAACAAGTTGACTCAGAATTTATGCCCTTGTGTTTTATAGATGACAACCATGAGAAACATGTTTGTATTGTATTTCTATGCTTTTACTCACCTGGGATTGCAGTTTTGGGTCTTTTTGTCACCCTGTGTCCTTTTTGAGATAAATCCTATTTATGAACTTAGTGTCCATAGGCAGAAAACAATAATCTCTTCATATGAATTTCTGTGTTTTCTTTTTATCAGGTTATGAGAAATTATTCTTTTTTACTTTTCTTGCTGGGAAGACCAGCATTAAATTTAGAGCTCAGTATCTGAGTGTGATGACACACACCTGTAATCCAGTGACTGTGGAGGCTGAGGTAGGAGGATTGCAAGTTTGAGGACAATCTCAGCAACTTAGCAAGACCCTGTCTCAAACTAAAAGAAAAAGGATGTCACTCAATGATAGAATGCTTATGCAGCATGTGTAAAACCCTGGGTTCAATTCCCAGTACAGCTAAATAAATAAATAAATAAAATAAAAATTTAGGAACAGTGAAGATTATTTCCTTGTTACTTTCCTTTTTTTTCCCCCCTACATCTTATACCATTATAAGTACTCAAGTTCATTCTTTTTGGACATACACATGGTATAAATTATATATACATAATTTCTTATCAATTATCTGTGTCACTCCCAGCTTTATAGACATATTTCCATCCAGATTTGGGGGATCAATTATATTACAATGGGGTTGTATTGTACTTTTCTTTTTCTCTTTCATTAAGTTATCAGACCCAAGTGCACTTCTTCCTTCCTTCCTTTGGCACTGGGGATGAACAGGTTTTGTTTTGTTTTTTGGTACTGGGATTGAACACAGGGCACTTTGCCACTGAGCTACATCCCAAGTCCTTTTTATTATTTATTTTGAGACAGGTTCTTGCTGAATTGCTGAGGTCTCAGTTGCCCAGGCTAGCCTCGAACTTTCAGTCTTCCTGCTTCAGCCTTCCTGGGATTACAGGCATGCACCACTGCATGCCAGGATGAGCAGTTTTATTTTTAAGTTTGGTTCCTTCCAGTTCTTCAACCGCAAAATGAAGACCACCTTGTTGGTCATTGCAAGGGTGCCATCTCTTCACGCTGCCGTCCTCAGCTGGCTCCCTCCAGCATATTCTTCTCCATTGCCTGTCTCACCCAGTAGCTCAGCAAACTTTCCCCATCTCCTATTGCAATTCCCTTCTAAGTTGAGCACCTATCTTGTTCCTTTCAGTTCCAGATGGCCTGGATCTGTGGAGGGTCCTGAGACCAGCTGAGGTGGATGGAAGGAGGCCAGTGCAGTTGCTCTGGAAGGTGACCTTCCTTTGAGTTCTTCTTTGTTTTTTCCCTGTTTAAACAAACAAATAACAACAACAACAACAAAAAAAAAAAAACTTTGGTCTTTTATCCCTGTGAACACTATAATTCTTGAAATTTTACCTCCTGAATTTCCTTTCCTAGAGGGCTTTATGATGCTTCAAATCTCAATGTTTGCCCAGCTCAGAAGAGCCCCAGAGGTCATCTTGTAGATGTCCCGATGCACATTATAGACCCTGGGTCCCTCTTTGGTCTGAAACATTAACATTTAGGACCATTATGAAGTACAATACAGGAGTCACTGTGACCTTTTGCCATAAGCCATCCCAACTGGCTGCACTAGAACCCAGTGTGAAGACTCTCCCTACACACCCAAGAGGAACACTGACAGGGGTCAGTTCAGTGTCCTGCGGTCATTGCCAACATGTCTGGCACATGTGTCCCTTTAAGAACCAGGATATCGGGGTGCAAAGATAGAAGAGGGGCCATGTGGTCATATATAGGATGGAGGCCTGGGAGTGAGGAACAAGGAGAAAGGAAGAGGTAATAAGAGAAGGAAGTAGGAGAGGACAGAAAAGGAGGGGGAGAGGTAATAAGTAGGAAAGGAAATGGACAAACAGAGAGGGAAAAACTTCATGGGAAGTAGGAGAGAAAAGATGGGAAGTTGGGAGAAGAAGTTGTCTCCAAAATTCTCAAGATAATGCTCATTAAATAATCCCATACTTGCTGAAGTTCAGACAAGTTTAAATCCTTTTGAAAATGGAGAAATCACTCTGGTTAGCCAAGTGACATCTCAATTCCAATTATTCAGGGTTGGAACACCCCCTGCCTTTGTCCCTCTCCTTTCACACCCTAGGGGACACCCTCAGGTTGTAGAGGCAGCAGACAGGGTTGGGAAATCTTTGAGAATCAATCCCAGACGCCGGGATTTCTTTTATCAAGAGTGGAAACAGATGACTCTCTCAACAATTAATTTTTAGGGAGATAAACAATGACACACACCCACATATGGTCTTAACTACACAGGGGTGGGAAAGGATCAAGTAAGCCAGCCTGTGAAGTAGGCAAGACAGCTTCAATGACCTCCTCCTACTTCCCCTTGCCTGGGGACTGGCTTTTCTTTTGCCTGGACAGGAGAGCTTTTTCTAAGAATTTGAGTTGGTTAAAAAAAAAAAAAGTACTAAAATACTCTAAAATTAGATAGTGCTAATGGTTGCATGAGTCTATGAATATCCTGAAAACCATGGACTAATACACTTTCGAAGAGTGAATTTTATAGAATATGATTTTTATCTCAAAGCTGTGGTTTTAAAAAGAGAACAGGTTTTCTTGAGAGAGAAAAGCATATTAGTCATTAATAGTGTTTTATCTGGTCTTTTATGCTGTGGTCTGTGTAAAGGAAATTCCTGAATAAGGAAGGCAATGGGCCAAAGTGACTTCTAAAGCCCTGACTGACTACACACCCAGTCATTCTTCTCCATCTGTGTTTGTAATCAGCAAGAGAGAACAAAAACACTGGGAATCCCTATAAATCCTGGGAAATACTCAGTATGGTGACTACTAGGCAAAACATCTGGTTAGTAGGTTCAGGTTCAAGGCTGAAAATTGGGAGTTTGGCTTGGAGCCCCTCCACCCCCTCATATTGGCTTTTGACCAAGGGTCTGGGACTGGTAGGGCAGACGAGAATGACTTAGTCCTCAGCTGGATGCCTGGCTAGGGTGCCTGGTCTAGGGAAGCCTGCTGTATCCTCAGGGGTAGGAGGTGTGGAGATGAAAGACAAAGGCACAGGTACTCTCTAGCCCTCCAGGCTTCCAGGAAGAAGTTAGTCAGGGCCAGATCAGGCTTGAGATTGCTCAGGGCGACTGCCTTGTGGGATGGAGGGAAAGACTTGGAGGTGTGTTGCTTACACTGGTTTGGGCATTCTCCTCATTTAGTCTCATGAAATTGGGCTTATGCTAAAGGCTGAAAGGTACCAAGATGCCTTTTAGCAAATCCCTTCTTCTGGTACTTGAAGGTTAATATCACTGCAGCAGGGTATGTATTCATCACTGAAGGATAATTCCCTGATTGTAGGTCAGCATCTCAGAGCTAACATTACCCCCAACCTCTGTTCACCACTTCTCACTGTCTCAATGCCTTTTTCCTTTCTGGTGTTGGCAATAAGTTGTGTTTCCTTTGGCTTTAGAAAGCAAGAGGAGCCCCAGTCCTGGAGAAAACATTTGGCTACATCCTATCATACTTTCCAGAAAACAACACTAACCTCACACAGATAATTAATACCACTACCCAGCAGTGTGAGCTGTACCTGGGAGGTGAGACCTACTGGGTGTCTGTGACTTCTTATAATTCTCTTGGGAATTCTCCAGCGGCCACCCTGAGGATTCCAGCTGTCAATGAGACGCGTAAGTAGAGTGTGAACTTCTTTTGTGGGCGCCTGGTCCCATCCAACTGCTCATAGCACGTCCTGTCCTCTCAAGGGTGGTTGCTTCTCTTGAGTCAAAATGACAAGGGAGTGGGGACTTTTTAGGTTTTGGTGGAGAATAAATCTACTGGTAGGTAATGAGTCCCCTGAAATATGGTTTCTTTGGAACAAAGTCTGTGTTACAAATTAGAGACTTCATAAATGTTGGACAAAGACAATAAAGCTTAGGTGCTCTCCATACAGCTCATGTTTGTCCTGGTCCAAGCAGATGAAAGCTGGGTTGAGCCACTTGCAATGGTCATATTAAGATCACGATCCTCAGTGATCAAAGCCTCCCTTGATCTCCTGCAGGTGGGCTTGACCAGTCCCCAGCTGTTGGGTCTGAATGCTCACTTTCTAGTTTTCTTCCTTTTTTACCCTTCCATTTGACTCCCAAGTTAGGACAAATTCTAATGTGTATTCTTGCTAGTCAGTGGCACCTTATACTTGATTAAGAAGCTTTGAAGATCTTACTGCTTCCAGAAAAACTTATATTTTACATCCTGTTTTGGATTAAAATGTCTTTTTGATTCTTATTGAAGAATTGCAAGCAATAGATTTCCTTTCCTCTGATTTATTTTTCTCTATTAAACTAGTACTATCCTTCATTCCATATATTTTCTCATTTATTCCTTCAATAAGATGCATGTCCAATGGGCAGAATTTCTGTTTTCCCTTTCTTCTTCCTTTCTTCCTTTCTTCCTTTTCTTCTTTCCTTTTTCTTTTTAAAAATCTAATTTCAATTCCTATAGAAGCACAAAGCAGTTAGCATAGAGAACGCTCTCAGTGGGGATTTGTCAGCACCATTGTTAGAGAATGTTCTCTCCCATTTGCCACTCTCTCTCTTTGTTTGCCCCAGACTGGCTCAGGCATTTATCTAACCAGCTTTAGACTTCTCTGCCTTTTCTTCTTAAACTTAACCCATTTCCCCCATCATTTTAGAACTCCTGGAAATTTGTATTTTGTGTTTTGAGCAAAATCTTGATATTATTTTAGTATTTAAAGGCATTCCCTGTGGTCCTTGGTTCCTGACTTTCTAGTTCCTACCTGTCTGGTACTCTCATGATGAAGTTTCTGAGAAATGCATTTTGTCCTTGGAATATGCATGCTTTGTTTGTATGCATTTTGATAAATAGTAATCTCAGTTCCCTAGTATGGCCCCAGAGTGAGGAATAGTGACAAAGGCCCTACAGTCCAACAAGCTCTGAGTTCAAATCTGTGCACTTGCACACGATACCATGAACCTTGGGCAAGTTACCCCATCTCTCTAGATCTAGGCTCCTTGTAAAATGGAGCTATTACATAATAACACAAACTTAATAGAACTGTTGTAAATATTAAATGAGATTCTGTAAGTGAAAATCTTTGTCTTAGTGTTAATTATTATTATTGTCATAAAAAATTTCTGGTTAATTGAATTTCTATTAGACATGAATTATCAATTTAAAAATGCTATAAAATATACTTCAGCTAAAATTATGCTAAATTCAAGTAGGTTTTCTCTATCTTTGTGTTAGAAACATCGATTATAATGGTCCTTGAATAGAAGTGTTGGCTGACTTGTGTCCAAACCTGGTCTGACACCTGTTTTTGTCAAGTTTTATTGAAACACCACCACACCTGTTTGTTTACATATTGTTTATGTCTTCTTTTGTGCAACAGTGGCAAAGTAGTTGTGATAGAGACCATTTAGCCTGCAAAGCTTAAAATATTTATTTTCTGGTTCTTTACAGAGGAAGCTTACAGACTCCTGTACTAGACATATAAGAAAGTACTATGGCAAGGCCCTGAGCAAGTTGGTGAGACCTTGTGTCAAAATAAACAATAAATAAAAATGGCTGGCCATGTATTTATAATACATCAAAATACACTCTACTTTCATATATATCTAAAAAGAACAAATAAAAAAAGAATATATGGGGGGAGACATTATTTATTATTTGAATAAAAATAAAAAATGTTTTTATTTCTTTTAAAAATTAAAGAAAGAAGAAATGAATAAAAAGGGTTGGGGATATAACTCAGTGGTAAAGCTCCCCTGGATTCAATCCCTAGTACCAAAAAAAGAAAGAACAAAGAAAAAGTAATGGTCTTCAGAATTTTATTTAATAAAGTAGAGATAACTGGAGAATTGTTATAATTTTTTAAAGTATAATGGTTACATATTGTCCACTTGTATGTGTCAGGCATTATGCTGAGATACCTTCTATTACCTCATTTTAACTTTGAAATGGCCCATGATATATATAGATGCTGTTAGATCCACTTTCAAGATGATGCAGATATCCAGGAAAGTTTAGTAACTTGTCCAGGGACTCTCAGATGAGATTCCAGCCCAAGTCTAGATGAACCAAAATGGTATAATATACTTTATCTAGAGTCTTGGACATGGTGTTAATTCTGGTCACAGATGCTGTGTGATGCTGGGCTGGTTACTTACCTCTGTGGGTACCCATGTTCTCATCTTTAGAATAAGATTGGAATAGATAAATCTTCAGGCTCCTTCTGCCAGAACATGGGAGTTTTTATGAGACTTCAGCCATCAGGCAGTTGAACAGTGTTCTGAGGCAGGGTGTGAAAAAGCACAGCCACTGTGTGGTGAGGGCCTGAAAAGGAGGAGGGAACTATGCTGGAGTAGAGATCAGGTTGGGCCATGAGAGCTGGCAAAGGGGAAAGAGTAACTGAGAATTTGCTGGATCCATTGTGTTTGTCTTCATGCAAAATAAGAAATTAATGGTGTTTATAGTCAAGCGCTTTCCCCCTTTCCTAGGGAGGAGCTGTGTTTCCTACCACTGTGGAAAATGTGTTGCATTTAGAATAATTGTTCAAAAAGTTCTTGTTGAACGATGGAAAGACCAGCAATTAGTCTATATTCAGTAGAATGATTTGGAAAATTCTTTTTGAAAATCCCCCAGTAAGGCAAGGCCTTTCCTCTTTTATAATTGCCACATGGCCTCTTGGAACTCTTTCCCTGCCTCTCATGATCTCCTCAATCTTGTTAGCACACTGGGCACTTTAGACCTGGCTCCTCCTATTTCTCATAACTCCTGGTTTGGTGAGCAGAAGGAGTGTGGTTTTTTCAACCAGTGCTCGCTCATTTTCAGGTCAGGATCTGTGGGCAAATCATTTATTAAGAAAAATGTCTCTGGAAAGATCAGAACTGCAAACAAGGGAAAACAGGCCAGGTAGGGGAGAAGACTGAGCCAAGGGTGCTTTTCAGTGTCCCATAACTGCTGTCACAAAATACCACAAACCATGTGCCTTAAAACAAGAGAAATTTATTGTCTCATAGTTCTGGTGGCTAGAAGTCTAAAGGTGTTAGCTGAGCCATGCTGCCTCCAAACTCTTCAGGGGAGGCTGTAGTGGAAGTCCTGAACTTTGACCTTCTTTCACAATTTGGGCAATAATTGGATGCCAAGTGGTTGGGGCATTGGGTCAAGCAGCTGTGAAGCAGTCTTTGTGTCGTCTTTTAGCATTTCAGTGCATTGAGGCCATGCAGGCCTACTTTGCCCAGGACCTGCTGGTGGTGGAATGGCAAAGCTCCGCTCCAATGGTGGACACATGGATGGTTGAGTGGTTCCCAGATTTGGACTCGGAGCCCTCTGACATCTCCTGGGAATCTGTGTCTCAGGCCAGGAACTGGACAATTCCACAAGGTAACTGGTGCCAAACCTTCAAGTTCCCTCTGTGCAGGATTTGGTTTCATTTTAATCAGCTTTTAAATTTTTAACTTCGGCTTCAAAACTGTAAATGTAGTTAGTAACATTTGACAAGCTTGTACAAGCTTACTGAAGTGTCACACTGTTTGGCATTTCCCAAGTATCGCTGGCACAGAAAACTGTGGGTCTCAGAACATGGAGCCTTTCCCTGTATCCAGGTGCAGATGAAAACACTATCCTAACACCCAGATATCTTGATCATCTTGGGGATAACACCACAGTTTGGATACTAGGTCCTACTTAGGATACTCCCTTCTGTTTTGGCTGCCTGGTTAAGGACCTGGTTAAAGTCCCTTTCTCAGGTGACTGATATAGGGAATTGCTGATTTTCAAGTAAGTCCCTGCCCTATGCAAGATGTATAAGTGAGGCTTTAGCTTATCACTCTAGCCATTTCTGAATGCTTAGTGGCCTTCATTAGTAATGGCACCTATACTAAGAATTATACTAGTCAGGTGTGGTGGTGCATGCCTGTAATCCTAGCAGCCTGGGAAGCTGGGACAGGAGGATCACAAGTTCAAAGCCAGCCTCAGCAACTTAGGGAGGCCTTAAGCAATTTAGTGAGACCCTGTCTCAAGATGAAAAATTTAAAAAGGGGGTACTGGGGATGTGACTCAGTGGTTAAATGACCTGGTACCAAAAAAAAAAAAAAATTACACTCATGTAGGGAATGCAGGCAGGCAGAGGAGCCAGAATTCATGGTATCTCAGTTCTCCAGGGTGATGTGCTATTGCCAAAAGGATTAAATTTTATTCTGCATTGCCCCAAATCATATGATAAAATCAGTAATGGAGTAGGGACTGGATATCTTACTTGGATGGTTTTGTAATTTTATCAGAGTGGTACAGCGTTTAATTCTAAGAATTAATTAGAAATTCTTAGAACAAAAATAGACATTATAGATCATCAAGGAAATTGTAGAGAAATGAAGTATCTTCCGTTGGAACATTGAAATATCTTCCAAGTTATGGTCTTAGACATTAAGCATTCCTTTTACTCTGCCATACTCTACAATTAGCTTAGATTTTTCCCTTTCTTTCCTTTTTTTGATATAGATAAATTAAAACCTTTTCACCTCTATAACATCTCTGTGTATCCACTGATCCAAGACCTAGTGGGAGAACCATATTCCATCCAGGTGTATGGTAAAGAATGTGGTATGTATGAACAAGGCCCTGTGGGTGAAGGGAAACCATGGGGACTGTCCAATATTCAGAGAATGTTGTGAATGTCTATAGCTCATTCATGGTTGCCTGAAGATCCAATTGTGCAGCACTTCCATCTTGTAGCCATCTCTGTGTTGGATATATTGGGGTCAGGTTATAGAGTCACTAGATTTTATAGGTGGGGTAGACATTAAAGATCATCAAGTTCAATTCTCTCACTTCAAAAGTGGAAAACTGAGACTCAGAGAGGTGAAACAACTTTCTCAAAGTCACCAAAAAATTTAGTGCAAATGGAGCTGCAACCAGAAATAATAATGAAGACCAACTCAGGGACCCTATAGAGTTCATCACAAGTTAAACATGTTAAAAATTATTTTTCAATTTTTTCTCACTAGTTATACATGATAGTAGAATGTATTTTCACATATTATACCTATATGGAGCATAACTTCTCATTCTTCTGATTGTATAATCATATACACATTTAGGATAGTAATGTCTGATTCATTGTACTATCTTTCCTATTCCCATTCCCCTACCTTCCCTTCATTCCCCTTAATTTTTTTAATGTAATAAGTGCTTTAGTAGCAAATTGATCAGATTTATTTTTACCTCTGTGGAAGTTAACATATTCCAGATTCAATGTTAGAAAATAACTCCTGCTACATATGCAAAGGTAGCCCGTGGAGGCAGTGTTCAATTACTTGAAAATAGCTACACTTAACACATATAAGTGAAAGAACTGGATGCCTCATTGGAGCTAGGGGTATATAAATAAAGTATTTTTCCCTATGGTCTTTGATACAACTTTTCTTATTATTTAAGATGCATGATTGCAGAAAACAATCCTTCCAAATAGGGTGACTCATCAGTTCCCTCCTCAACCTCCATTCTGCACTTCAAGGACTGTGGTTTTGGTTTGAGTAGGGACAGGGCCTCTTTGGGGAAAGGATCTGCTGGAGTGTGTTTCCATTTGGTCATTTATCTTTCTATCCTCTCAAGCTCCATGGAGGGGTCCTATAACCAAGGCAGAAAATATTGGTGTGAACACAGTTACAATTACATGGGAAGAGATTCCCAAGAGTGAGAGAAGAGGTTTTATCAGCAGCTATACCATATTTTACCAAGCTGAAGGTGGAAAAGAATTCTGTAAGTATGCTCATGACCAAGTTGAAGAAACACAACTCCTCAGATAGATGATGTGGATAGACTTGGAGGGGTGGCTCCTGTGGTTGTAACCTGCAACCTTGCATGAATCACTTAGCTCCTTTGAGCTTTGCTGAAAACTGGGTCCCTCTTGAGTTTGGAGGTTAAATAAGAGTGAAATGACTGTACCTAAGAGTCCTATAGGAATGGCAGAAATTGATATAATTTATCTTGGACAGGCTTTGAGTGATTTTATCCCTTGATCATTTATTCCTGGGAGAGGTATGCCTGGCTTAAAGAATGGCAGAGGACCAGTAGAATAGAGGAAGGGGACCAGGGGTGGGAGGAAGGGAGGATAAGGGAGATACTGGAGAATGAATTGGATCAAGTTATACTGTTGTATTGTGTGTATGTATGAATAGGCAACAATGAATCCCACTGTTATATATGATTATAACTCATGAGCAAAAAGGAAAAAAAAAAAAAAAGCACACGTCAGAGGGACATGCCCTGTTTTGATGGCACTTACTTTCAAGGTTCTTTACCATGACTTCTACTGCCCACCACTATGCTGTGCTTTTTTTCTTGAGTCTACAGTATCTCCTTTTTTTAAATTTAATTTTATTTTTTTTATTGGTTGTTCAAAACATTACAAAGCTCTTGACATATCATATTTCATACATTAGATTCAAGTGGGTTATGAACTCCCATTTTTACCCCAAATACAGATTGCAGAATCACATTGGTTACACATCCACATTTTTACATAATGCCATATTAGTAACTGTTGTATTCTACTACCTTTACTATCCTCTACTATCCCCCCCTTCCCCTCCCAAATAGGGATAATTTAATTCTTCTTTTCCTATCTGTATCCCTTTAGTTTCTGTTTTCAAATGTCTCTGATTGGATTCCAGGGCTGTGTTGAACAGAGATGGTGAAGAGGGCATCTATTGAGATAATCATGTGATTCTTGTCTTTAAGTCTATTGAAGTGATGATTTATGTTTATTGATTTCCTTATGTTGAACCCTTGGATGAACCCCACTTTATTATGGTGCACTATCTGTTTAATATGTTTTTGTATGCAATTTTCCAGTATTTTATTAAGAATTTTTGCATCTAAGTTCATCAGGGATATGGGTCTGAAATTTCCTTTACTACTTGTGTCTTTGTCTGGTCTTGGTATTAGATACTAGCTTCATAGAGTGAGTTTGGAAGGGTTCCCTCCATTTCTGTTTCATGAAATAATTTGAGGAGGATTGGTTTTAATTCTTTGAAGGTATGGTAGAACTTGGCTGAGAATCCATTTGGTCCTGGGCTTTTCTTTCTTGGTAGGCTTTTGATGGTGTCTTTAATTTCATTGCTTGAAATTGATGTGTTTAAATTTTCTATGTCCTGATTCAATTTGAGTAGGTCATATGTCTCTAGAAATTTGTTGATGTCCTCAAGATTTTCTATTTTATTAGAATATTAATTTTCAAAATAGTTTCTGGTTATCGTCTATATTTCAGTAGTATCTGTTTTGATATTTCCTTTTTAATCACTAATTTTAGTAATTTGAGTTTTTTCTTTCTTTCTCTTCATTAATTTGGCTAAGGGTTTATCAATTTTATTTATTTTTTCAAAGAACCAGTGTTTTGTTCTGTCAATGTTTTGAATTATTTCTTTTGTTTCAATTTAAATTATTTTAGCTCTGATTTTAATTATTTTCTGTCTTCTACTGCTTTTAGTGATTTGTTCTTCTTTTTCTAGGGCTTTGAGATGTAAAATTAGGGCATTTATTTGTTGACTTTCCATTCTTTTAATGAGTGAGCTCAAGGCAATGAACTTTCCTCTTAGCACTCCTTTCATAGTATCCCTGAGAGTTTGATATGTTGTATTGCTATTCTTATTTACCTATAAAAGTGTTTTTTTATTTCCTTCCTAATTTCTTTTGCTATCCATTTATCATTCAGTAGCGTATTTAGTCTCCAGATGTTAGAATAGCTTCTATTTTTATTTTATCATTGATTTCTAATTTTATTCCATTATGATCTGATAGAATGCAAGGTATTATCTCAATTTTTTTGTATTTGTTGAGAGTTGTTTTGTGGCCCAAGATATGGTCTATTTTAGAGAAGGATCTGTGTGCTGCTGAGAAGAAAGTGTGTTCAGATGGATGAAATATTCTGTATATGTCTGTTAAGTCTAAATTANGTCTGCTGCTCCCGGGAGCCCTGTTTTCATGAACAACTGGGCACACTCTCCCTGTTTGCCATTCCCTCAGACCCTAAGTTTGTAGAGCTTGGGGCTGAGAACCCTCAGCGAATTTTGCTTGCCCTCCGGTAGCCATGCCCCTGGTAGCTGGTGCAAGAGACCTCAGTTGTCAGCACTGGTGGGAGCGGTAGCCGGGAGTTCCGCGCCGCGGGTCCTGCGCCACTCCTGATTCCCTCGGTCTGGCTATCGCGCTCATGGGAGAGCTGGGAGGGGCCCTTAAGGTTTCCCCACTGTGTGGAGAGGGAAGGCTAGGGGGTTACACACCTGTCGCCGCCAGTTTCAATGGAGTTATCTCCTCCGCCGCATTCTGGTGATGTCAGTTCTCTGCCATGGTGGTATCCCATGCAAATGGCGACAGTTCATTCCCTTTGCCGGGTGACCAATGCAATGGGTGGGTCCTGACTGGCTCTCCCAAGCCCCGTTTCAATCCTGTGGCCACTGCCTATGAAGGCTCAGTTGGCATTAACCTCCGTAGGTTCAGAAGAGCCGACCAGTTGTTTCAGCGGGATTGTTTAGTGCTGAGTCACAGCAGTTTGTCTGCGAGAAGCAGGCGAACGGGAGCTTGAATTCAGCTGATCCAGGCTCGATGTGTGTTCTGAGAGGCCCAGACTGTTCACCCCAGATCCACATCAGCTCAGCATTTCCTAGTGATCCTGAGCAAACAGCATTTAGACGGTTTACGACTCCCTATGCCCGCGCAGCTGAAGAGGTCAGAGACTTGATCTCTCTGCGCTCGCCGCCATGTTGGATCTCCTACAGTATCTCCTGATATCTTAAATTTTGGGATATGCTTGGATCCCTGTCTAGGATAAGGTAAAATACACATAACATAAAATTTACCCTTTTAAATAAGTTGTACAATTTATTAGCATTAATAATATTTGCAATATTATGAAACCATCACCCCTATTTCCAGAACTTTTCTATTCTCATTCAAATAGAAACTCTGTACCCTTTAATCAGTCATTTCCTATCCCCTACTTCTTATAGCCTCTGGAATTCACCAAGCTGCTTTATGTTTCTATGTATTGCCTATTAAGGAACATCTCATATAAATATAATTAGGGCTGGGGTGTGGTTGCCAAGCATGCACAATGCCCTGGGTTCAATCCTAAGTACTGCAAAATGATGAAAAATAAAAATAAATAAAGTCATACAATATGCAGCTTTCAAACTTCTTCTATGTTATAGCATTAATGAGTCCTTAGGGCCTTTTTATGATGGATTAATATTTCAGTGTATGGTTATTTGATGTTTTGTTTACACATTCATTGTTTGATGAGGCTTTGGGTTGTTTGACCTATAGATCCTATGAATAATGCTTCTATGAATATTGATGTGCAAATATCTGGGTTTTTGCTTTCAGTTCTTTTGGGTGTATACCTCAGAATGGAACTGCTGAATCATATGGTGCTTTAGCTTATTGAGACACCACCAAATTATTTTTTAAATATTTTTTTTAGTTGTAGTTGGACATAATACCTTTATTTTATTTATTTATGTTTTTAATATGGTGCTGAGTATTGAACCCAGTGCCTTGCATGTGCTAGGTGAGCACTCTACCGCTAAGCCCCAGCCCCAGCCCCCACCACACCATATTTCACAATGATTACATTTCCACCAGAAATGTATAGGGTTTCAGTTTCTCTGCATCCTTGCCAACGCTTCTTACTTATCATTAAAAAAAACCCCCCAAACCCAAAACTATTATGGCTATTATAGTGGGTATGAAGTGGTTTCTCACTTATTTACATTTCTCTAATCCCTACTGTTACAGTCTGTTCATGTAGTTATCCGCCATTTGTATATCTTCTTCAGAGAAATCTATCTTTAATCTTGTTGTCGATTTTAAAATCAGATTGTCTTTTTGTTGCTGTTACAAAAATTTTTTATAGTTGTGGATATAAACTTCTTATTAAACATATGATTTGCAAATATTTTCTCCAGTTTTGTGAGTTGTCTTTCATTCTTTTGGTATGTCTTTTGATGAACAAGACCTTTTAACTTTAATGAAGCTATGTTTAATCTATTTTTTCTTTTGTTGCTTGTGCTTTTGGCATCATATTTGAGAAAGCATTGTGAAATTCAAGGTCATGAAGATTTACCGTATGTTGTTTTCTAAGAGTTTTTATAGTTTTAGCTCTTACATTTAGGTCTTTGGTCCATGTTGACAGGCTAATTTTAAGCAGGCCGTGGATAGGGGTTGGAATAAGTGATGGAAGTATGGGTTCCAATGCTCTTATTTTGGTGCTACTAAAATGAAATTTTCAGTCCACTTGACAGTGGTCCTTGATTTCTGTATTTTTCCTTTAGCCAAGACAGTCAGCTCCAGTGTCCAGCAATATGACCTGGAATCTCTGACACGAAAGACCTCTTATACTGTTCGTGTCATGGCCAGCACCAGAGCTGGGGGGAAAAATGGGACGGAGATAAACTTCAGGACATTGTCCCTCAGTGAGTATCCTTCTTGGCATTTATGGTAAGTTATTTAGAAGTAGCATTTTCCAAAGGGAAGGGAAGTCAGATGAAAGGACAGTACTTAAGTGAGAAGAACCATCTGTTCTCTGGTTCATTTGCCTTCTTGGCAGGCATATAGGTCAAGAGAGAGAGGTGGGGGGGGCAGGCAAATTGAGAGTTGAATTTAGACCAGTTATCTTGTTCCTTCCTATGGGCAGCCCCGATCACCTCTAGGAGAAGTGATAAATTTAATACCAACTTCAGTCTGAGCATCATAGCAGCTCCTATGACAAGCCTGTCCTCCAGGTCATAGTCATCAGTTTCTGAATGTGAGAAGTTACTGCACAGTAGGGCTTTGGAGAGAAAACCTTGGTTGATTAAGAACCACTGACTCACAAGAAAGAATTTAATTTTAGCCTTTGTGAAATTTTTTGAGCAAGAAAGTGTATAATTTGCTCACCTTACCAGATTTTACATCTAAAATAGAGAAGAAGAATTTAATAAATATAACAAATAATGTATCTTCATGTGATGGCTTATTAATGCAGATGTTCAAGAGGGACAGGGAGGAGACAAAGTAAGGAGGGAGATGAAGGAGAAGAAGAAACTGTTAATTTCACCAAGTCCTTGAGTGACATAGATTAGATTTTTAAGTACATATTAAAATTTTAAGGAATGAACAATCTTTTAGATTAAAAATGAGGAATCTTACAAAGTTTTTGCAATAATTTGTGTAAGCTAAAAATTGTCTGCTTGAAGTTTTTTTGGAAGTCTCTTGTTGTTTACATTCTTAGAAGATAAAATAGGACTCTGGAAAATGTAGCATGTGTCTTTACAAAGAAAACATGTTCTGTTTCATGGACTAACTTTGCCTTCTTGGAACTCTTCTTGATATTGCTGCCTAAGAGCATTTAAAAACCCATGTTGTATTTTCAAAACACTAGGCACAAAATTGTATCTGCTCATGGAATTTTCTCCAAGGTTCAAACTGAAGGCAAGATTCTGTCTTGAAGCCTAGAAGTTCCTTAGTCTGTGGATTATAAAGCACCCCACTTCCATCTTTGACCCTCTACAATCTATTCTCTACACAGCAGCCATAGTTCCCAGGTTTACAGTCCCTGCTTAAAACCCACCAGCTCCTGCTCTTGTATTTTTTAAAAATATTTATTTATTTTTTTAGTTTTAGGTGGACACAATATATTTATTTTATTTTTATGTGGTGCTGAGGATTAAACCCAGTGCCTCATGCATGCCAGGCAAGCACTCTGCTACTGAGCCACAACCCCAGCTCCTGCCCTTCTATTTTAAATGAAATCCAAACTCCTCCTCATGGCTTTCAGGGTCCCTCATCATCTGTCCCTTGCTGATCTCACTTTCTGTCACTTCTGCTTCTGTGTTCTCTGATTTGTTCCTGCTTCAAAGCTTTTGCTCCTCCCAGGAATGCGTTTCTCTATACTTTCGCATGGCAGGTCCCTCTCATTGTTAAGGACAGCTCACATGTGGCTTCTTCCTTGGTCACCCTATCTGATGTTTCTACCTTGCTTTCCACCTTATCCTAGTTACTCTATTATTCTGTTTTATCTGAATCAATCTTGTTGTTTATTGTCTTAATCCAGGTATGGGAACATAGACTCCCTGTGAGGAGGCATCTTCTATTTCTTGCTTATTGTGTTTGTTTTATTACTCACAATGGTGTTTGGTAAATGACAGATGCTCAGTAAATATTTGTTGAGTGAATGAAGTTGGATGATGGCTTTGGTAAGCTCAATGTCTATCAAATACAATGTCATAACATCTGTCACATCAGCAGGGAGGAGACAGCTAGGTGGGGAACCATGAATCTCAGGTTTTTTTTTTAAATAGAAAGAAATTGAATTTATTTGAAAGAAAACTAATAAGAAATGTTGATGAGCTACTAGAAGAAAAAGTTAATCTTTGATTTTTGTCAAGAAAGTGAAGAACTTGGCTTGCAAAAGACTTTTCTTCTCCTTTCCCCAAAGGTGTCTTTGAGATTGTCCTTATAACTTCTCTGGTTGGAGGAGGACTTCTTATATTCACGGTCCTGACTGTGGCCTCTGGTCTCAAAAAAGCAACGTGAGTTTATACGTAATAGTAGGTGCTTTAAAACCTAGGGATGGAAAAGGGTGGAAGACATCATGGGCACATGATACAAGAGGCCACCATGAAGATATTGGTAGATATTTATTGAGATCATTAAGGGTCACTTTCTGTGGTTCATAAGAATTGTGACCAATCAGGAGGACTTTCACACCTGCACAGCTCCACACACTAGGTTAAGGCCTTTCTGAGGCAGGGAGTGTCAGCTGCTCTTCCATTTGAGACTAGAGTTGCTAGAGGGACCCCAACAATGGCAAGAGGCAGAGCAGGGAGTTTTGTACTTCTGGGATTAGAACATTGACCAGTTGTATGACACTACAATTTTGTTCCTTGCTTGTGGTACAGTGTTGAAGAGCTGGCTGCAGGGACATTTGTCCTTCTTACTCTGTCTAGTATGGAGAAGGAAGCCTGTCTTCAGGATCTTGTGTTTCTCCTCACAGTGAGCCTCATGCTTTCCTGAAGGTCCTTCTTGGTAGAGCTCTCTCTCCACACTGGACACTTGTAGGTCAAGCAGCTGTGTTTAGTTAATAATTAAGCTAATGTCAACCTCAGTTACCAACCATAGATTGTGTCCAAATCATCCACAAACTTTTTGTACTTTATACACTTGACTAATTTTTCTCAATTTTTAGCCTCCATCAGAATTGAGCCCTGCCCCAAGGGTTTCTGATTCTGGGTTCTGGAGTGAAACCCAATAATTTTCATTTGCAATGAGCTCTTTTTGCATTTGCTATGGTGCTGCAAATTGGAATCCACTAAAGTAGTAGCTTAAAAGTGTTGCCTTTCCAAGGGAATAACTCAAAGGAGTGACTGTGATGGTGCAGTTTTCAGCATCAGTATAGGTGTAAAGACTCAGGGGTGGGAGAGAAAGGAAAAAAGGAACAGCTTTACAAGGGGAGAGGTCTCCCCCCATCACATTTCATAGATAGTTTACAACTTCCCTTCCCAAACTAATTCACTTTCCCCATCTCTGCCAGGAGACCAGCAGCTTGCCCTTAGTTAGTTAGTGGGGAGCCATGCAGTACTCTTTAGCAAACCTCACTGTTCTGCCTCAGCCATGCAGCATGTGTAAGACACTTTGTGAACTTACCTCCTATTTGTTTTTTTTTTCTTTTTTCTTATCTCTCATTAGCAAGTTGACTCACCTGTGTTGGCCCATTGTCCCCAACCCTGCTGAAAGTAGTATAGCCACGTGGCATGGAAATGACTGCAAGGTAAACAAACAACACCACTGTTTCTGTTCAGGAAGTCATTGTGGGCTGGTGTGGGAAGTGACCAGATGAGTGGAGCTGTGGGGAAGTCGTGAGCTGGGCTTTTATTTAGGGTTCATATAGAGAGAACTCTGCAATCTGTATATGGGGTAAAAAATGGGAGCTCATAACCCACTTGAATCAAAGTGTGAAATATGATATATCAAGAACTATGTAATGTTTTGAACAGCCAACAATAAAAAATTTAAAAAAAAAATATAGAGAGAGAACTCAAGGTTGGAAAGTTCCAGGGAACATCTGGTAGGGCAGATGGAATCAGCCTTCCTGGAATGACTTTGACCTTGTACTCTGCACAAGAAGAAAGGACTTATTGGCAAGGATCCAGTGTGTTCTCAGCATGGGGCTGGTCTTGTAAAGCTTGGTGCTGAAGAAAGACCCCAACCCTATCCTCAATGACTTGATAGTCTAATGAAAGAGAGAGAGAGAGAGAGAGAGAGAGAGAGAGAGAAAGAGAGAGAGAAGTAAAGAAAGAGAAAAAAGGAGGGGGAGGAGAGGGAGGAGTAGGAGGTAGCTTCGCTATAAGATTTGAGGTCATTTAAAAAGCAGACAAGAACAAATTAATCTAGGGACCACCTAGAGACCCTGAGGGGATGTGACAATCATGGCGATCCAAAGGCTGCCTCAAATCATTTTTCTCAGACTGAGAAAATTAGAGTCACCTTATGTAATTGGGGGTTAGGGTTTTCTAGTATATTTTCTTTAAGTAGAAACCCTCCTGTTTCTAAGTTTTTATATTGAAAATTGTTATGAAATTTCTAAGGTATAATTTCTTGCTTAAGTAGGAATAGGCCCCATCAAATATAATAACCTTTAAATCTTTATTGTGGAAAGACTATTACCAGTTTTTCCTTGTTACAGGCATTACAAATATTAGCCCTTGTTTCATCTCAGAAGTCTTCTGTGGCATGGGCATTTTTGGTGAAAATGAATTTCTATTTTCTCCCTCTTCAGTCTTAAGTCACCCTCTTTACTTTTCTACTTATTGAAAGTTATCTAGAGAATAAATGAATTCATAGGCAGTGTGGTCTGATGACTGAAGTGCTTTTTGAATAATCTGCAAGCCAGCTCTCAGCAAGCACTGATTAATCGCCTACTGTGTATCAGGCCTGGGCGAAATCCTGGGGATACAAGATGACAAGGACACATCTGGTGGTACTGGGCAGGACTGTCAGGGATATAGTTTTTCCATCTCCAAAAGTTCTAAATTTGGTACTCCCATCTTGCCTGGGATTTTGTGAACATTGTGTGGAAAATAGCCTTGAGCTCTCTGGAAGACTTCTTTGAATACAAGGTGCTGTTTCTCAGGAGCTGTTGCTTCACTCTTGCCAAGCTCACATGGTTGGACATCACTTCTGAGCCAGGGAGGAAGGTGGAATGCTGTTTGAGGGGTTGGGACTTTGGTGACCCAAGTTCAATGAGGGGTATGTCCCTTTTTCTTTTCCAGAATAAGCCAAATCTTAAGGAATTTGATGACTCTGTGAACACAGAAGATAGCATCCTAAAATCATATTGTGTTCCCAGTGACCTCATTGACAAGTTGGTGGTGAACTTTGAGAATTTTTTGGAAGAGGTGTCCATAGAAGAAGCTGAAAAGGGCCAGGAGAACATTTGGGGAGGAGAAAGGAATGAGTATGTAACCTCCCCCAACAGGCCTGACTGTCCTCCAGAAAAGAGTTTGCAGGTTTTAACTGAGATTCCTTCCAGAAAATCCCAACTCTCAAAGTTAGAAATGTCAGAAGATAACTCTTCAGAAGTTGAAGAGCAACTTCTCTCTTCTGGTGAAAGTTTAGGACCAGACTATTTCTATGAGGAAGGAGCATTAAATCCATATTTGAAAAATTCAGTAACAACCAGAGAATTTCTTGTGCATGAAAAACTTCCAGACCAAACCAAGACAGAAGTCTAAAGGCCACCATGGTAGGAGACCCTCAGTCTCAGTGTGGATGACCTGGCCTAGAGAAGATATCAAGACTTGGCAAGAAGCGCTTCTTTGGCCCCTTCTGCATTCTGCCTGGATTGAAGAAATTCCCCCTGCCCTGAGCTAATAGTTGGGCTTGCCTGGCACAGGTGTGAACTTGTGCTGGGGAGAAGAAGAGACATGGTAGGCCTGAGTGCTTTGTAGAGGAAAAGAAGTTATTTTCTTTTGTTCAGATAATAAGCTCCATTGAAGGACTCCTTGACACATTGACTAAAAATGAAGACCCAGGTTCTGAACTCAAAAGACTTCTTAGGTGGACATCTGGTCTCCCTAGGAATTGAGTCATGGTCACAGCCTTTGCTATAGGGCTATCCCTTATAGTTCCCAGAGGGACTGTGCCAGAAGATTGTTTTTGGTTGGTGCTTGGTGGTCTGGTGGGAACCTGTGTTCTATTCTTCCCATGTAGCCCTAATATCTTACTCTTCTCAACACAGAGGCCTAGAAATGGAGTAGAATTTTCTAATGGTGTGCCTGAGCCTCTTCATAGTCCTTGCTAAATTTCAAGTGTGTACAGCAACATCCCACCCAGAACTTTTCACCCTGTTTTTTTTTTTTGTATTGGTTATTTTATTGAACCCATGGCCTCAACTTGCTAGGCAAGCACTCTGTCACCAAATCATATCCTGAGCCCTTTACCTTTGCTGGAGCAAAGGAGCAGAAGTCCTGTCCCAGCCTACAGGCCATTTTCCAGCTTCTGCTGCCCTTCCATCTTGCTCCCATGCCTGGGAGTAAAAAGGCACCCAACATTGAGTGGTTTTTGTATAGGGATGCTGACCCCTCACACTGGTTCAGAGCCCAGGAATGCTTACTGAGCACACCCTTGAAAGTCCTCTTCCCAGCAGGGGCTGAGCAAGACCTTGGGACATGCAATGCAATTCCACCACAAGGACTTCTCCTTTGCTCCAGCTAAGCACAGAGCTCGTGACAATTAGTGCAGCCTTTGGTGAAAGTGCTGATTCGGGATTCCTTGCTGAGACTGTGGCCTGCATGGTGGGGGAAAAGGGCATGTAGCCTGGGATACAGGGATGGCCAGGAAATGACTGAGCAGCCTAAAGGGCCATGAACCCAGCATTTTCAGCCAGAAAGGCTGATAGTATTTTTTCAAAGAGACTTCTAGAAGTTAGTACTTGTGTTGCAGATATGAACTTCACAGGCTTCCAACTTAGGTGCAAAAATATTGCTTTACTTTCCTATAACTAAAATTAATTGCTAGTGCACGACATTTCAAATCTGGTGGGCCAATATGGTGACTTCTGAGTTCCTCTGGGTTTGTAATTCGGTCACAGTTGGGACTTTGACCTTCCAGGTCCTCTCTGGGAGTGATGCTGAGAATGTTCAATGGAACACTCTCAAATGGAGTGATACTGAGAGTGTTCAATGGAACACTCTCAAATGGAACACAATGGGGTAGGGTAGCCACTCAGTGGAATCCTCTGGGATCATGTATTTTTCTAGCCATGGTTTTGTTGCTGGTTTTATGTTTGTGCCTGTATCTCCTCCTGTCCCTGTGGAGTCACCTGTTACTGTCCTCAGCTGCATTCTTACCATGGGCACAGGAAGGTGTGGCTGCTCTCCCAACCCTGTCTCCCTCCTCATTATGTTCAAATGAGAATCCTCATGAGGTTTAAGGTGGCTGCAGACCCAGTCCCAGGGCTTTTCAGGCCTAGTTTTCAGAACAGTGACTGCTGGTAAACCTGTGAGTGAGAGAAGCACGAAGCAGGCATTGGGGAATGAGACCGTTGGCTTCTAGCTCACCCCCTTACCCCTTCATCCTGCTTTCAAGCCTGGGAGGAGAAAGAAGCCAAACAAAAGGGGTACCTGCACACCTGTAATCCCAATGGTTCAGGAGGCTGAGGCAGGAAGATTGCAAGTTCAAAGTCAGACTCAGCAATTTAACAAGGTCCTAAACAACTCAGTGAGATCCTGTGGGAGGTGTGTGGGGGTGGAGAGCCTCGAACCTCACCATCTTGTCTGTCTTATATCTGATGAGGCTTTTTTTTTTTTAATAAATACTGGGGATTGAACTCAGAGGCACTCTACCACTGAGCCTTATCCCCAGCCCTATTTTGTCTTTTATTTAGACACAGGGTCTCACTGAGTTGCTTAGTGCCTCGCCGTTGCTGAAGTTGGCTTTGAACTTGCCAACCTCCTTTCTTAGCCTCCCAAGCCACTGGGTTTACAGGCATGCACCTGATGAGGCTTTTGAATCTGAACATTCAATAATTTGATGGCTAGGGAGTGAGAAGGATCCCAAATGGCTCCAGTGACTGGATTCCAAAATGAAAATATTGCTTTCTGCCTGCACCTTCTTAGTCACTGAGGCTGACTTGGTAGTTGGCAGATGCCGCCCAGACCTTCCTCTGTTTCATTTCTTCTTCCCTTTTCTCACTTCTGGCCTCCTGTCTTTTGCTTCTTCCCCCTACTCCCAGAGCATCATTTCAACTCTTCCTCTTTATTTTCTTGTTTTATTTCTTTTTTCTTTTCTTTCCTCTCCATTCCCATCAGCCTCCCTCCATCATCTGCCCTGTTTACTTTCATTGCCTTCCAGGGGTAGGGAGCTGAGGCTCTCTGCTTTGCTCTAGGTAGACCCAAGGTGGCCTCACTGAAGCCAGTCCAGGGGGCTGCTCACTCAGCTCTCCAGTGCAGACTCAGGGCCAGGCCTCCAAGCTCAGAAACCACTGGTGGCTTCTTCTTCTGGATCAAGTCCCCAAGTCTCCCCACTCCCAGAATCCTGGGCTGCTTCTGTGATTAGAGAAAGGCCATCTGTGTTTTCTGTCAAAGAGGCATTGTGAGGACACAAGCAAGGAGACTTGCGTTTTAGCAAAGTCATTAAAAACAGACAAAATCCCTTTTAAAAGAGTTTTCTAGGACTCTGGAAACCCTGCAAAACAATTGGGTTGGTGCCCAGTGGTGTCCTCTTTTTTACAATAATAGAAAAAAAAGTCAAGAAAAGTCAGAGAAACCAATCTGTGTTATTTATTTATTTACTTTTTTACAATGAAGCCTTCCTTCTCGTCCTGGAGGCAGCAAAGTGGAGATACTGTGTGGGGCTTTTGGAAGAGGCGGGAGGGGAAGAGTTGAGAAAGGAGCCCTAGCGTAGGCCCCTCTGAGGCCTGCTGTTCCTCCCTGTGTGCTGGGGTGTCTGGCCACCCAGGGCTGACCTGTCCTCCTTTCCAGGATGCCTTTAGTTGCTGGTACTGCTGCGGGCACACTACTGCCCAGGGGGTCTCAAACCATGGCCCTTGAGCCAAATCCTGGCCTTGTTTTGGTGGGACTATCAGCTGATAATGGTACTGGCATTTTCAACAGTTGAAAACAAAATCAAAGAATGTTTCATGAAGTGAAAACATATGAAATTAAAGTTTCAGTGCACATAAATAAAGCTTCATTGGAACCCAGCCTTACTCATTGTCCATTCATCATCTGTGGCTGCTTCTCCCTGTCAAGGCAAATGAGACAGTTGTGCCTGCAGAGCCTGTGATGCTCACCATCTGGCCCTTGCAGAAAGTGCGTGGAAGCCTGCTGTAGCTGATGCATGTGAGGCTCTGGATGCATTATGTTTTAACTTTGAGTTAGCTGTGAATCTTAAAAAGTCAGGATTTGTCATTCTGGATCTCCAGGTGAATAGGGACTGGCTGCTTTAGAAGGGCACACAGTCTCTGGCTCCCCCAATCCTTATCGCTTCCCACCTCCTGCCCACAGCTGAGGTGGAGAGTTGGTGTCTGTTTATCATTCTCACCAGTCCTTAACTGTGATTTGGCCTCTCAATCTCCACTCTTAGACTTCCTGGAGGTAATTTTGATTGTCAGGAGTAGGAGGGTGCTGCTGGCATCTAGTGGATAGAAGCCAGCAGTGCTGGTAATCATCCTACCATGTTGGGCCCCAAATGACGGCAGTGTCGAGGATGAGAACCCTGTCCTGCCTAGACTCTGCCTTTGAGGCTCATAGGGTTCTCCTGGGTGTCACTCAAGCATCCACAGATACCTCTAGATCTCTTCCCCCACTTCCCCTCTCTCAAGTTGAAGCTTGTCTTGGTCTTAATATTAAAAATTCCTAGAACTTTAAATACCAATTATTTACATCATTCCTGATTCACTCGTGGCATGATATATGTACACCTGTATACATTTTCATCTGTGTGCAAGTATATATTGAATCTATTGTATTCTACCTTTACTTTCATTTATTAGTTCATATATAAAATGCATGCATGAATATAGTTTGTAGCATTTTCAATGGTCATCCATACTTCTGCTTTGTACCTTCATATTATGGTTTGTTAAGGACTTACTTAGTTGATAGGATTATTATTATTAAATTGGTACCAGGGATTGAACCCAGAGGCGCTTAACCACTGAGCCACATCCTTATCCCTTTTTATATTTTATTTAGAGAAAGGGTCTCACTGAGTTGCTTAGGGCCTCGTTCAGTTGCTGAGGCTGGCCTTGAACTCGAAATCGTCCTGCCTCAGCCTCCCAAGCCGCTGGATTACAGGCATGTGTTGCCCGCCTGACTAGTTGATAGTCTATTTTAAATATCTTCCTAGTATAGAGAGAGTGCAGCAAACATCTTTGTACAAAATTTTCTTTTTTGACCTTTGTCCTATCTCCTTGGAGCTGTTTCCAAAAGTGAATAGCTGAGTCATAGCTTATGTTTATTGTCACATCCTGCATGATTGCACTCCCCCAAATGCTATAGTTACTTACAGTATCATCAGAGATGTATGTCTGAGGTATCTTTTGTCCATTTCCACTGATAATCATCTGTTTACTGCTGTAAACTTGATTTTGCTTTCATTAATTGTTTGATGCAAATGTTAATGACCGATAAGGCCTCTCTATAATCAAAGTGTGTTACAATGCTGGTGTCTTGCACTCATATTGTGAAAATCCAAAAGAGTGGAATGTGACAAAGTATGCTAGCAGACCTCATTCCCTCCACAGCTGTCACTGGACACTGGGGTCCATGGGAGAGTTTTCTCAGCAGCACAAACAGCCCCAGTTCATGTTGGAAGTGTCCAGAGGCCACCTTTGCCCTCTGTGCTGAGCTCTGTGCAGGGTGGGTCCTGAGCAAGATGGCTGCCTGTGCTGTGGGAGACAGCAACAGGAAGAACTCAGGTGAGGGCAGAACCTGCAGTCAGCAGAGGCTCCCATGCTAGTTCAGGGGAAGTTAGATTTATGTTCTACCAATTTCATGTTTAGGAATGGAATTCTCTTGTCCTACTCAACTTTAATATGTGTGGAGTAGGATGCCAGAAATGTGTCCCAAAGCCTGGACTTGGAAATAGAAGTCAAAATGTGCAAACCAGAAGAGGCTTGCAGAGTGTTCTGGAAGATTGTGGCAACAAGGAAGATGGAACCTGTGTACTCAGGAGGCTGGCTATGCTCTTTCCCACAGACTGATCATCTGTTCACGCAATACAGGGCGTGGAAATGTGCACTATCAAGTTGAGGATGGAAACATGGCCATGACAATGGGAGTAGCTTTTAAACTGCTTTATTATAAGTGCATTTGTATTTTAACCTGTCAGACAATAAATCTGTAATGCCATTTTTATGTAATGCTATGCCTCTCTTTTAAAGTTTTGCCTACTCAGATGTTTAAATGTGAACATGGCAGAGGTCAGGGAGTCTAGTGGTTATGGGAAAGAGCCATAGATGACTGGACTTACCAGGTTAGCCATGCTTTTGCACTTCCTGGCAACTATTTGGCGAGGCTTTCACATCTTCCTATTTAATTCCTCACGGCAGTGTCTCTACACTCCTCCCAGCTCCTTGAGTTCCCTCCAAGTTTCACCTCACTGCTCTCAGCAGATGACAACATCCCCACCTTACTGAGCGTGTACCACCAGCCTTTCTCTCTTGTCCTGTTCAGGCCAGACTCCTGGGAAGGGCTCAAGGTGGCAGGTGGCCCTGCTCCTTCCCTGAGCTCTGCCCCCCATCTCTTGGCAGGTTCAACTTCCTTTCTGGCCATTCCTTTCCTCAGCTTCCAAACATGCTCCCTCTCAGCACTTCCATCTTAAAAGAAGGAAAAGAAAGGGCTCCCTCCATCTTCATTCCCCGCTGGCTTTCTGTGGTTTAAGGGTGGGGTCCTCATTCTGTGTAGCAGCTTCTCCAAACATCTTTTCCTTTTTGGGTAGAGAGAGAATTGCACTACTCCACTTTATGGAGGCATAGGAAGTGAGCAGTTGAAAGCAGACAATTTTGGGACAGAGAATAAAGTCACCAGAACAGATGAAAAAGTGCCCCAATGTAAGGCGAATATCTAGTCATCCTTCCAGGAGAAGCAGGGCGATATTTCACATAGTTACCCTGTCCTGTTCATTACTAAGGTGACAAAGAACTAACGTTTATCAGCACTTACCTTGTTTCAGGCACTGAGCCAAGGACACTGCATGTGTAATTCAGAAACCCCATGACCTCTCTGTGGGGGTCAGCAGGATTATGCACTTACAGGTGGGGAAACTGAGCTTAAAAGGCTAGGGGACTTGACTAAGGCTCTGTAACAGGAAGTGGTGGGTTGGAACCCCAGCCTCTGATCCCCCTTGTACTATTCTGTCTCTGGTTATAATAAAGATGGCTTTGTTAACTGGTGATAACAATTAATTGAATATTTCAAAATAGCTAGTAGTATGTTCAGTGTCTCACACACAACCACACACACACACACACACACACGTGCACTTGCACATACACACGAAGATCTGAGGTGATGGATATGCCACTTTCCCTTATCCTGATAATTACAGGGTAATGTGACATTGAAATGTCACATTGTAATGTCTTATTGCTGCTGTAACACATGACCATAATTTTAATTAAACAACACAAATTTATTATTTTATAGTAGTGTTGGTTGGAAGTTCAACATAGGTCTCATCAGGCTAAAATTAAGGATTGTATGTGTCAATTGAAGAAGGAAGAGAGAAGACAAAAGAAAATGGAAGAAAGAAGAGAGAAAACAAAAGAAAGAAAAAAGAAGGAAGGAAGGAAGGAGGCCATGAGGTAGAGAGAGATGAAGGGGCGTGCAGACTTGGTGGTGTGGAAGACCTTGAGGGTTTCTTCTTGGAGGGCCATATACACCCTTCCCCTCTTCCCTGGGTGCCTGCTAGGACCTCTGAGATGGGTTTTAGAGTGAGAGAATTGTCTGAGAGAATTCTGAGAGAAATGTCTCTAGGGAGCAGGAGGAAGGAGGAGGCATGCCCGTGTCCACAGCACAGAAATGACAAGTAGAGAGAAGACCAAAGGACCCTGGGTGGGCTTGAGATGACTGCAGATGCAAGAAGAGGTGCCATGACAGAGTGTAGGTGCTGTGAGCTCCTGGAGGACTTGGGCAGGGCAGAGGGGGGTCTAGGGAAAGGATGGCCTTTGCATGGTTGTTGGAATGGGTACCACATGTGACTTTCTTCTTCCCATTCCTTCCTGATTCTTCCTCACACTCCTTCCCTTTTCCTTTCCCCATTCCTCCCAAGTCACTCTTGTGCTTTTGGCTAGCCTGCCCTTGAGCCTGGGAGTTCCCCGGGTTTCAGTCCTGGGTGGACAGCTCACTCCACATGATGACCTTCTTGCATACCCACGCTTCAGCTGTGTCTGTATCATCCCCAAATCTCCATCTCCACCCTCACTGCCCAACTGAGCCCCGCATCCGCATTTCCACCTGTTTGCTGGAAATCTCCATTGGGAATGAACACATCCAAGACAAACTCTTAGTGTACACTTCCTACACTCATCCTGCTTCTCCTCTTTCAGATTTTTCCCCTTTCAGTCCTGGGGATAAGACCTAGAGCCTTGTGCATACCAGGCAAACCCTCTGCCACTGAGTCACACCCCAGCCCCCTCTTTCTCATTTTGTTTTCCATTCTCCTTGTTACCCAAGTTGGACACTTGGAACCATTGAAACTGCTTCCTCCTTCTCCACTAGCATCCCATGGGTGGCCAATCCTTACACTCTTCTCTGCAAAACTCTTTTCCTGTGAATCCTTTCTGCTCCATTCCATGGATCCCTGACAGCGCCAGCCTTCATCGTCTTCAGCCTGGATCTCAGAGTAGCCTCCTCACTGGTCACTGTGATTTCAGTCCTGTTTCCTACCCTCATGTTACTTCCAGAGGGCTGCTTCCATGCCTAGATCCAGTTTTATCTCTTGCCTGCTGCCTAATTCCCTCTGACCCATGACATGGGTACAAAGTCCTTGGTATAGCAATGGATGAAGTTCCTTTAAATTATTGGCCCATGTGCTACACTTTTAAAGAGTTCAAAGAATCCTAAGACTATCTTATTGCTCTGTAACACATGACCATAACTTTAATTAAACAACACACATTTATTTTTTTATAGTAGTATTGGTTGGAAGTTCAACATAGGTCTCATCAGGCTAAAATTAAGGTGTTGGCAGGGCTATATTCTTTCTGGAGTACCACCCTGACCTTTTCCTGCTTTTAGAAGATGCCTTTTCCCTTGGCTCCCAGCCCCTTTCTCTTCCTACAAAACCAGCAGAGTTGCTTCTCTCAGTTCTGCGCTCACCTCCTGCTCTGCCTTCTGGGGCTGGGTTCAATCTGAGTCCTGGAGCACATCATTAAGTCTCCAACTAAAGTCTCAACATCCATGTGTGAACTTTCCCCTGGGATGTCATGTTTGTCTACTTCTCAGTGTTCCTAGCCCAGCGACCAGCCTTGCGTGTCATCAGAACCAGGAACTGAGCCCAGAAATTAATCAAAATGTCATTTTATTGTTGCAATGCTGCCTAGAAAGCCTGGACTTGACCCAGCAGGCTTGACAACAGTGCCCCAGAATTAGACACGCCAAGTCACAGCCTGCCACGTTCCCACGGGCCTTGCTCGGCAAGGACAGGCCCTCTACCTCATGTGGGGCACAGAGCTGACCAGGGCATGTCATCTTTGCTCCCAGACCAAACAATCAAGGGAGCAGGGGCTACAGGTTCCAGGGACAGAGCTGAGGGCCATCTGGCTGGCTGGGAGACTGGGCCCCTCAGAGCAGGCCCCTAAGAGAGGGAGCAAGGGAAATGAGGCTGGATCCTAACAAACATCCATCTCAGTTCAGAAGTTCTAAGGATTAACGAGCTTTCAGGACTGCAGAGGGTTCAAGATTCCACCAAAGTGCACCCCAGTGAGAGAAAAGCCCAGCAAACTCTGGGAGAGTCAAAACCACAGCTGGATGTGTGCACAACACAGAGCTGCTGTATTTCAAATCTCCCTTCACAGGAATCAACCCAAAGGACGGATGGGGACACACACACACACACACACACACACATAACTGGTTGGCCTTTAGAATCAATAATAAATATTTTCTTAAAAGCTAAAGCTGCATGTTTTCTCTGTGTGTCAGCATGTGCTAATTAAGGAGTCTATGGGGCCCCTCCTAAGATGCATTTTATCAGCCAGTTTTTGTTGTCCTCCAGGAAAAAATATGAGTTCCAGGAAAAATGACATGCTTGCTGGATGTTGATTTCCTGTTGATAAAACAACAGCCTTCTAAGCAGACGTGTCTGTGACATCTCACGGGCTGGTTCCAGAGAACATTTTATCCTTTAACGCAGGGGTGAGTGCTCTACCCAAAGTCATCTTCTCCAGGACTCAAAGCAGTGTTTGCTATCTTACTTCAGACTCTAGAGCCCAGGTCCCTGCCAGCCCTCCCAAAAAGCAAATAAAACATAAAAAAAACAATAGTAGCAATAAAAACCCCAAACAAAACCTTCTATAACAAGCAGTCCCAACAAAACCACAAAATGAAAAACTCAGGTCTCTGATTGACTGAATAATCTCCTTCAGGCCCTCCCTAACTTCATTGGCTGAGAGACCCCAGTGAATGTGCTCAGGATGGTCCTCCTGAACCTGGTCTGGGATGTGAGGGACCCAATGCTGGGCTGCCCATGGCAAAGGGGATGTGTAGGGCCCAGATGAGCCCCATCTCTGCAAGAGCTGATTCCTGCTCTGAGTCAGGGCAAAGCTAAATTCATAGGTGTAAGAGAGTTGGGCTTCTGGGGTGCCTGGGTTACCTGACAGCGTGACAGACAATCAGAATCACAGTGTAAAGTTAGGACCAGTTCTCAGCAGATCAGAGTCATCCTCAGGTGCTGATTATGCATGGTCACCCAGTTGTAGCCCATTCTCCACTGGCTGTGGCTTCCAACCTGGGAGGTGGCAGCAAGGGGCAGCAGGGAGGCAGTGGGGGATGGTAAAAGGTCTGGGGGTCTCGCACACTGGTGCCCTCACTTCCCCAGGCCACACCCTTGTGGCTCAATGGCAAGCCAGGGCTTCTCTGGCTCATTGCCTGTGTGCAAGACACTACAGAATCCTAGCAATGAAGACCTAGGGTTTCCATGGCTCCCTGATGCTCCTGCCTCCCAGCTTGTGACTCTGGTAGCTTGGTGGACCCTGGCTGCATTTCGAGTGCCTGTCCATGTGTATCTAAGGGTTTTGAGAATGAGGGACCACAGTGGCCTGGGCACTGGGCTGGTGAGACCCTTCCGGAGCTCAGGGTCCCATCCCTCTTTTAGAGTGACACACTGCTGACATCATCTTGGCATGAAGTAGTAAGCTGCTCCTACGCCTTCACCCCGCTTGTGCCCACTGACCCTGTGGCCCTGGAGCCCCTGGGGATGTAGGGATGGCCCTTAATCCCTGCTTCCTTGGCAGTCTTTGCCCTAAAGTCAGCCCACCTCCCATAAGACTTCAGGCTCCTCCCATTTCCCATAATGCTCCTCCTGACCCCGACAACCCCTCAGCCCCTGTCACAGGGAATGGACCCAGGAGACACAACAGTATCAAACTGGACAGTCCCCTTGCTCCACCGTGTGGCTAACCAGTGTCAAAATGGATTACCTTGTTTTCACCATTGAGCTGGGCGGTGGCTGTGAGACCCAGACTTTAGGGTTTGCTTTTCCTGTCTCTTCAAATGACTTGCTCTCCCAAGGGGGTCACTGGTGTCATGGGGCATCCACTCCTTCCAGTGGACCAAGGCTCATACAAGGCATTGGCAAAGTTGGCTGAGTCCATCTTTGTCCTCATCTTGAGACTCTGGTCATGGCTCAGATTAACTAGGTCAAGTGTCCCCTCCCTAGTAACTTGCTGAAGAATCAGGTGGTTTCTGGTTAGCCTCTGGCTGGTCTCCCAGAGCCTGGGCGGATGAGTTGGGGCTGGTTAGTGAAAGTGGGTGGGGATGGGGTATTCTGTGCTAAAAGCTGATTCCCCTGAGAACTCTTCTAGGTCCCAGGGGGGTACACCTACTGTCAAATCCATTGGAATCTCCACATTTCATATAAATGATGTTTTGTTCACAAACATTTTGAAAGGGTTTTATGTTTTCTTCTTGAAATGATTTGACTGTATATAACTTTGTTTTCTGATTTCTCAGGAATCATCTTTCCCTTATTGGGATTCTTTTGAGTTGACAATAATCCATCTATTACAGTTTGTAAATTGCTTACAAATGTAATACCATACCACTTTAATAAATTCTGAAATGAATGAAGCTGACATTGTTAAGATATTTTTCCCCCAGTTAATGGAACATTCTTCATTTTCAATTCTATAATTTTCTTGTTTTGTCGACACTCTTTTCTTTAGGTCAAGTATATTTCTTTAGATCTCTGAAGAACTCACAGGTCTTGGATCCTGCATCTTTAGAGCCAGATGTACTGAATATCTTTGGCTGAGTGTTGTAATGAAAAAAAAAAAAAGAAAGCCCCACTACCACCTAATTGGAAACCTCTGTGGAAGCCACTGGCATTTAAGATGGACATAGAGCAGAAGCGGGCAATGCCCTTCCTTGGGAGACAGTGGGGTTCAGGAGGAAGGTGTGGGTCAGAGGTCCGCAAAGAAGTAGGAAGATACCTGTCAAGCGGACAGGAGCCAGCTGCAATTTCCCCCTGCTCCCTATTTCCAAGAGCTGGTGGAACACTGGGTGTTAAATGTGACTCACAAACAGGTTGTCCCAGTGGATCTCCTGGGAGGTTGGGGAGCTGCCAGTTTAGGTGATTATCCTTCTAACCATCACCTAGTTCCTTCTGTGTGCACCTTCCCAGTATTAGCCCAGATAGAGGGTTATGGTCCTATGGTCACAATTGAAGGCTGCATTTGTGCAGAAGTGAGGTTAGGGATGATATCTTAGGTAAAGTTCCACATAAGCAAAGCCTGAGAAAAATCCAAGTGTAACTAATATTATCCCAGGTGAAACGAATAGGGGAGCAAGAGATGATTGGTGAGAAAGGAAGATTCCGGGAGGGAAGAGCATGGTTTCAGACCCAGACCTGCAGGGCAGCTCCTGCTTGATCCTGTGGAGGACCCTGGAGGTAAGTGACTGCTCAGAGTCTGTCCCACCTGGGCAAGGGGATGCGCAATCATGCTCCTCCTAAAGGGGGCCGTTGCCAGGGGCTGCCCCATGAGGTATGTAACCTCCAGGCACTTGAGACTCTTGGCTGAGGTCTAGAGCTCCAGCAGCCACAGGGGAGCCATGAAGAGGAGCCACTGGAGCAGAAAGTGAGGAGCAAATCTCATGGCAGCTGGCAGAGATGGGGCCACCCTCTGCAGGGCCAACAAACTCGGCAACAAAAGATGCGGAGCTTGTAATTAGTTCACACACACGGGTACTGGCCAGACCCCCCAATCCTCACCCAGCAGGCATTTTCATGGGTGCTTCTGTTTTTAAGGTGGGGCACAGTCAAACATCTGGAGCAAGAGATTGGGGTTGCACTTGCTTATGAGCTCCAGCTTTGCTACCTACTCATCTGAGGCCTCTAAGAGTCCCTCCACCTCAGTTTATCTATAAAATTGGGGGGGGGGGATAATGGTATCACTGCAGATGGAGGAGAGATTAAAAGAAGAAAGGATTATATTGTGCTGAACATACTGCTCAGCATACAGAAGGTGCTCAGTGAATAACCAGCTGGGCTTTTTTGAGTGGGACACTCAATCACTCAGCTATATCCCCAGCCCTATTTTGTATTTTATTAAGAGACAGGGTCTCACTGCATTGCTTAGCATCTCACTGTTGTTGAGGCTGGTTTTGAACTTGCAATCCTCCTGCCTCAGCCTTCCAAGCCCCTGGGATGACAGGTGTGCACCACTGTACCCAGCAACAGCTGTGTTTTTGTGGTTCTCACAGATGAACTCACTGAGCCTCGGGAGTTGTACCAGTCTGTTGGCCTCCCTAGCTTCCACTTTTTCTAATGGTAATTTTGCATCATATATAGTTTCTGGGTGGGACTCTGTAATCAGGAAGGCTGAACACTGGAGCGTGTAAACAGGCTGTTAATGAAAAGGTGGGCAGAGCCTGGGGAAAGACCCCTTCCCATTTTCCTGCCCTTCACCTTCCCTGATGCAGTCCAAAATGGGGAGGGAAGGGTTCAGGCTGGAGGGACTGCAGAATTTCATAGGAGGCCTGCAGTCCTAGAGCAGTGTCCTGGGGTGAGATGGTACTCGGATCAAGGAAGGAGAGATGGAGACAATGGGCAGGGTGAATCTGAAAGAGGAAGTGAGCTCTTTCTCAGCTCAGCTTGGTGCCTTGCTTGTAGGAGATGCCCTTGTTAGAGCGCCAGGGCAGTCACAGGCAGGAAACACTCTCTAGCCCTCCTCGATGTAGGTAGAGTCACAGCAAGGGCATGGCATAGGTCCCTGAAGTAAGCCCTGCCAGTCTCAGGGTGTTGCTTAAAGCTCAGTCCTCATTCCAGTGTCAATCCAGTAATGAGGACAAGTTTTAAGAAAGAGGAAAAAGAAGTTTCATTGCTTTGCTAGCAGAGAAGAAACACAGGGTACTCCTGTCCCAGAGGCCATGATCATGTCAGGGGAACCAAAGGGCTTTTGAGGAGGTGATTCAAAGCCTAATTCTGGCTGTGCCCTGTCAGGGGTCATAATTGACTTGTAACCTTGAAGAGCTGTTTCTTAGGTCTCTGGGGTGCCAGTCCCAAAGCCTGAATGACTTCATTCCTGTGGTGTGTGAGCTCAAGGGCAGGTAACTCGGCCTAGGATGGGAAGAAGGGCATTCATGTTTCACCCACGGTTAGAGAGGGAGAAGAGAAAGGAGAAAAACCATGTCAGTTTAAAAATAAGCTGCAATGGCAGAGCTGCCAGGGTTATGTTCAAAGCATAAAATGGATCCCTGTTACAGGCATGGGAAGAGGGCCTGGCTTCATGGGGCCCAGAGCCTGGGGTGTCCCTCCTTGTCTCAGGATGTCTTTCTTTGGACTCCTCTACAAACTCAGAAGCAGGGTAACAGTTTCTTACCCACCTGTATCCTTCCTGTCCCTCTTTTCCTGGAGCCTGGGTCTGGTGGTCATCAGGCCGCTTCTGAAGGTCTTTGCCATCCTGTTTTTCCCCGGTCTCAGTCCCCTTTCCTGCTTCATCCAAATCAAAGAAAAAGGTGTGCTGATGATTCACGAAGGGGATCTGGTGATGCCAAGTAGAGACTTTGATGCCCAAGTGCAGGTGAGGAGTTGAATGGAATTGTTTCATAAGATACGAGTGAAAAAATCCAAACTTCTACATTCCTGGATTATCCTGTACAACCTAGGGAACGTCTGACTATTATTAATCAACATCTCTGATGCTTATGATCTAAGTGCTCCCCAAACCATTCTTTAGGATATTATTGAGGGATTGGCACTGCCTCCTATTTGATTCAGGAGATAAGTTGTAGCCTTTTGTGTGGCCTGACTACCAGTCTTTTTGTATGTGTTCTTTCTTTTTTCTTTTTCCCTTTGATACCAGGGATTGGACTCAGGGGAGCTTTCTGCCAATTAGCTCATCCCAGCCCCTTTAGTTTTTATTTTGAGACAGGGTCTCACTAAATTGCCCAGGCTGGTCTGTAAACTTGCGATCCTCCTCCTGCAGCCTCCTGAGTAGATTGTCTTTTTTTTTTTTAAATTTTTTGTTTCAGTTGTAGATGAACACAATACCTTTTACTTTTATTTATTTATTTATTTTTTAATGTGGTGCTGAGGATTGAACCCAGTGCCTCACACATGTTAGGCGAGTGCTCTACCACTGAGCCACAACCACAGCTGAGCCCAGATCTTCTTTCTTAAAGCTAAGCCTGATCTTGGCGTTTATTTTGTCTTCCTCTCTGAAAAGTAACTCTCCACAGAGCAGGGCTGCTTTCTTTTTTCTCTTGTGCCTAAAGTGTGTGTTTTCGCCTGTGGTGTTGGCAAGTACACAAATTTAACTTCTCAGGACCCTGTTTTCCTTATCACTGGGATGAGGAGTTTGTAAGGATGATTTGTAAGGATCCATCTGACTTTTATTTTCTTTAAAATTTTGCTTTTGGACTCAGTGTACATTTTGCTTTTCAAGAAAGGCTTTGCACTTGGAGGGGGTGGGAGTGGGTGGGGAGGAATCAGGAGATAACTTTATGTTGGAGATGGGAGGAGGCAAATCCCTCATTGTCCATGTACCATGTGACACTTGGTTAGATGAAAGCACCTTTAAAAACAAACAAACAAACAAACACCTTCTCCATCCTGTCCTGTCTGTTCATGTCTTCACATAGCGCGCTTTAACAGACGCATGCTATATACCAAGAACTATGCTAAGTGTTAGGGGACTGGAGGTGACTAAGCTGGGCCCCTCTCTCCAAGGGGATCAAGCCGTCTGCATGGCCTCAGGAGAGAAGAGGCCCTTCACTCTGGGGGAAGGACAGAGGAGAAAGCTGGAAGATTTCACTAAGAAGAATCTGTCTGAGTGGATTCTTGGTGGACAATAAGAATTTTTCAGCTAAACGGAGATTGAGACCTGAAGACCATTTTATAAGAGGAAGTCATGTGCATAGGCTAGGAAGGTCAAAGAAACTCAGTATGGTCTGTAAACATGCAGAGTGTGTAGCTGGAGAAGAGGCTATGTCAGGCTGGAAAGAGGTGCCAGGCAGAAAGCAAAAGGAGCGAGCGCTTTTGGACCAGAGGGCTGCCTGTGCTGCCCTCCAGTGGAGCTGCAGGGGAAGACCAGGAGCTGTAGCCGCCACCAGAAATCAAAGGCTCCTGAGGTGGCACAGGCTGGGGAAGTCTGGACAGAACCAGTGAGGGCAAGGATGTTGTCTGGGTACTCAAGAACAGTCCTCTGTCCTCAGATCCTTCTGTCACCAGCTGAAGCCAGATTACAGCAATAGAAGATTCTTTGGCCAAGATGATGAGACTGTGGGTGTCAAGTGAAAGTGTGTTTACGTGAAAATGTCCACCTCTCTTTTAGGTGCTGCCACATGGGTTAGAGCAAACTCACAGGTGCTAGAGGGGAAGTTCAGGCCTCAGGGCGAACTCTGATGAGGGCCAAAGGGGGAAGAACCTGATCAAAACACTGCTCTGGGCTCAAGGCTGATTAGGGTGCCTCAAAAAGGAGGGAGGGGTCACAGTGTGAGGGCACCTGATCACAGTGTTCATGGGTGGGAAGGCAGCAACAAGAGGGGAGAAACACTCCAAGTCAGAAAGCGCTGGGAAAACAAATGTTCTCCACAAGTGTTGCCAGGAGGCCTGGGCATGCTGAAAGCCATTTGGTACTGTTGGCCACACACTGAAGGATGTGGGCTTGGAAAGTCGGTTTTGAGTCAGAATTGCATTCTGCTATTTGTTGACCATGACCCTGGGCAAATTATGCAACCTCTCAGAGCCCACGTCTATAAATGGTGCTGGCATTTGCCCCATAAATATTTCCAAGGATTTAATGACTCAAAGCACACACTCCATAGATGGTAGTATTTGCTCACCCTTGGACACCTGTGTCAGCATGCGGCCCCTGTCAGCTGATCAAAAATGGCTGAGGGGCTGGCATTCTGGCTCAGTGGTAGCATGCTCGCCTAGTAAGCGTGAGGCCCTGGGCTCGATCCTCAGCACCACATAAAAACAAATAAAGGTATTGTGTCCAACTACAACTAAAAAATAAATTAAAAAAAAAAAAAAGTCTGAGGGTTTGCCTTGAAGGGGAACAGCCTTCGGCATGCAGCGAATAACCTCTTATCCCAGCCACATAATCAGCCTCTGACCTTAAACTTTGATTTCCTCAGAGGTCTTTTCCTATACTTTGATGCTGGCCCCGGAGTCCTGGTATAAGTCTAGACTGAATAGTCGCAAAAACCATACCAACTTTTACTTTTGGATGCCTGTGCAGAAAAGTTTTCTGTTGTCGGAACCTTAGTGGCTTTGAGCACCCTTTTGTTAAGCTATTCCTTATCAGGCCTTTCATTTAAAAGTGATTTTTTCCCCTCATAGAAGTTGATAGAATCAAAAAATCAATGGCATTTTTGTTAGCCCACTTAAAAGCTATTATTAGTCAATAGCATTATTCTGGTCATGGCCAAAATTGGAAGGAAAACAATTTCCCATCATTATGGGACCTGTTATGTATGTAATAGTTGTTTCCTGGACCAGTAACCTAGATGAGAGTGTTTGACAAAGTGGGCCTGGTGTGAGGCATGCCACTTCTAGTCACTGGGTGGGTGTTACCCAGCCCTCAGGGTTCCAACCACTATGGCTGTTTGCTTCCTCTGGCTCCTCCGCCAGGGTTATGAGGAAGCAAACTGTGACACACTTCATCTATTTCTTTTCTTCACTTTTGTTTGTGGAGAGTCCCACTATATGTTTCACTATGTTATCCCAGTAAGCTTGAACTTCGTGAAAGGCACAATTTTATAAATAAAATGCCACTGAAGTAGGGAATGGTTCTGGCTAAAAGTTCAAGCACGCGGATTCTATTTGTTTTCCTGATATGTAAAAATGACATCACCAGAATCACAAAGAATAAATGTAAAAGAACATATTTAAAAAAAATTTATTTGTTCTCTTTAGATATACATGACAATAGGGTGTATTTTGGCATATTATACATACATGGAGTGTAACTTATTCTAATTAGGATCCCAGTCTTGTGGTTGTACATGATGCCGTTACCCAGGTCATGTATTCAGATACAAGGATGGGAAAGTTATGTCTGATTAATTCCACTGTCCTACCTATTCCCCTCCCCCTCTTTTCCTTTCATTCCCTTTTGTCTAATCCAATGGACTTCTATTATTCCCCCTCCCTGCCCCTTGTTGTGGGTTAGCATCCACATATTAGAGAGAACCTTCGGCCTTTGTTTTTTTGGGATTGCCTTATTTCACCTAGCATGATATTCTGGCAAATGCCATAATTTCACTTTTCTTTATGGCTAAGTAACGTCCACTGTGTATATATACCACATTTTTTTATTCATCCATCTGTTGAAGGACACCTAGGTTGGTTCCATACCTTGGCTATTGTAAATTGAATTGCTATAAACACTGATGTGGCTGTGTCACTGTAGTATGCCAATTTTAAGTCCTTTGGGTATATACTAGGGAGTAGGATAACTGGATCAAATGGTGGTTCCAAGTTTTCTAAGGAATCTCTATACTGCTTTCCATAGTGGTTGCACCAATTTGCAGTCCTACCAGCAATGTATGAAAGTACCTTTTCCCCCACATCCTCACCTAACATTTATTGTTACTTGTATTTTTTTTATAATTGCCATTCTGACTGGAGATGGAATCTCAGTGTAGTTTTTAATTTGCATTTCTCTAATTGCTTGAGACATTGAACACTTTTTCATATATTTGCTGACCATTTGTATTTCTTCATCTGTGAGGTGCTTGTTCAGTTTTTGCCCATTTATTGACTGGGTTACTTGTTTTCTTGGTGTTATTTTGAGTTCTTTGTATATCCTGGAGATTAATGAATGCTCTGTCTACAGATTTCTAAAACTAAGCTATACCTTCTCACTGATTAAAACCCTTAGGGTTGGAGGTGGAGCTCAGTGGTAGAGAACTTTCTTAGCATGAAAGAGGCCCTGGGTCTGATTCCCAGTACTGTAACAAGAACCATCACCACCACCACCACCACCACCACAAAAAACAAACAACAACAACCCCCCCCCCCAAAAAAAAAAGAAAAAAAAAAAAGCCCAAGTTAACAAACAAACAAAAATCTGCTTTGGCAGTTGGGAGAAAATAACTATCATTTTAAAAGTGTAGAATTTTGAATAAAGTTAGTTTTTTCTCCTTCAGTAGAGACAGAACTATTTTAAGCTGTTGAGAAATGAAGAAGCTGGCTAAGGTTTCTCTAGGATGGTGGAGAGGCAGCCTAAACATACAATTGCCCTGACTACCTCCAGACTTGCTGCTTCACCAAACTTTCTCCTTTTCTGTCTCAATGCTCCTTTTCTCACCCTCTTGTTTATCCCATTAACTAGCCAAAGCATTGGACTTACCTGTGTATGGAAGAACATACATACTGAGGTAATGTTTTATGTGTTGAAAGTCTAAAAAAGAATGTGTGCTATTACTTTAGAAAGAACAAAGTTTAAATGGAAAGTTAAGTAATCCTGAATCATTTCTTGGCCTTTAAGCCAGAAAAACAAAATAGGCAATCTTTGTGGAAGCAGGAAGGCCTATATCCATTGTACAAATTAGGATCAGACAAGAGGCATATAACATTAAAGACATCAGGCTGAGACAGGTGCTGTGACCCATGCATGTAACCTCAGCTAGTTGGGAGGCTGAGGCAGAAGGATTGTCAGTTGGAGGCCAGCCTGTGCAACTTAGGACCTGTCTCAAAAAATAACAAGGGTTGGGAATATAGCTCTGTGGTAGGGCTCCCCTGGATTCGCTCCCCAGTACTGCCAAACAAAACCAAAAAACAGACACAGCAAAACATGTGATTTTAAAAAAATAAACACATGGCCTAGAGCCAAGATATTTCTATAAATGCTGATAATAGATTTGAAGGGATAAAACATTGGTTTGTGGATTTTTTTTTACTCACTGCATATTTTAGATGAAATCATAATATGAAGGCATAAAGTTCCATTAGTAACATTTTTTTTTTTTTTTCCAGGTGGGCTTGTTGACTCTATCAGTTTCATCAACTCTTACTCAGTGATCTCAAGAGGAAGCAGTGGGACGCTGTGTGTCAACCTGCTTCAGGTCTCCCAACAAGGAGGGAAACACAGTACAGTGTGGGCATACACAGGCCACAGGAAGGCATGCACCTCTGTGCTAGGTCCCTTTCATCCCTGCAAGAGATTCCAGAACTCATGGAGAAAATCTGGTAAATGAAATCTGCCATCTCCATTCTACATTATTAAGGCTATGATGTTGTATTGCTTTTCTTCTTAATCCTATGCCATGATGCCAAATGAACAGTTAAAAAAACCACAGAAACTCATAAAACATTTGTGTTTATACTAAGGCCCTTATTTAACCAATGCTAGTACTGACAACTGCTATTACCTCAAGCATTATGCAGGACAGATGGTTGTAACCACACACAGAAAAAACTTAATGAGAATTTATTTCTTAAATTTACTTAAATGATTAGAATTGATATATAGTAAAATGTTTATGATAATATTTAGAGTTATGTCAACATAAAAATGACAGCTGTGGTTTTAATTAGCACACACAATTCACTGCAATTTAAAAATACATACAAGAGCCTTCCAAATGAAATCAGATGAGGTGGGGTGAGACAGCATGTGAATATAAAGGATTGTACTTACAAGAAATAGGGCACGGCTAGGATGTACACAGGACACACGCCTAATGCTAATCACTGCATGTTGTGCTAGCAAATTGCACATTTAAAGTATATCATTTAATATAATGCACATTAAAGACTACAAACAGTTCTCAAATACCCATCTTTAAATTGTTTCTGACACATCATTTTGGTATTCATGTAACGGCATTTGAAACCTGTAGTTACCAAAGCATGTATTCAAGGGATAAAGACTGGGAATATTTATCACCACCGGCCTTGAATGCATTTTCATTATTATCTGTCAACAACTGGGTAATGAAACTAACCAGTCTGAGGGAGATATTGATAGCAAAAAGCCCTTAAAAATATAGGAACAAGTAAGTAACAGAAGAGCTCACCCTGAGCTGCACCTTTTATCTAATGCTGTGTGTACTAGAACATATGCTAATGCACAGACTTGGAGAATACATGATGGGAAAAATCAACTAACCCAAAAGATATTGTTGACTTTAGAAAAATTTTTTTGACTTATATTTTAATTCACTTTATTAACAATCTGAAAAGGAACTGCTGCCAAGGACCAGTCTAAAGAATTAGGCTGTAGGCTTGCTAGTATGTACTTTTTTCTTTGCAGTCTGTGATAATCCCCAGTTTTAGACTAATGCTAAATAGCTGGCCATTATTATGGCTGTGTGTTTTCTAAATGTACATAAAAGTACAAATTTTTTTTTAATTAAAAAAGTAATCTTACCTGGGCAATGTAACAGTGATGCCTATAATAGAAAGCTATTCCAATTCTTTGAAATAATGTTAAATTATTTTTTAAAAATTAAGTTTTACATAGCTTATTGTTTTGATATTTTACTCATTTCACCATAATAAAATTTTACTGAAACACAAGTATGTGGTTTAGAAATTTGCTCTTAAAACCAGCTGAGTAAAATAAAAAAGGAGAATGATGTAGGATATAAGTGAATGGAGGAATATTTCTCCTTCTTGATTTCCTTGGTTAAACATATGATAATAGACAAATATTTCTGGGAATTCTATCTGATCATCATACTTTTATATATATATTATAGTTTTAACTAGTTAACATGGGCAAAAAATTACATATTTAAAAATTATTTGATTTCTATTTCTAAAACTACCTTAAATATGAGCTTTAATAAATAAGTATCTTATAAGTATACAAACTTCATTAACCTTTAATTTCAAAATAAGAGCTAGGGTCACTGGGTGGACTTTAGGTGGTAGAATCACTTTTCAAGGAATAAGGCTGAAGTTAAATGAACTAGGTAGAGAACAGGCATGAAGACATAAATGGTTTTGTGTTTTTCTCCCTGGTTCTATTCAAATGTTGAGTGTGTTCATATTTAAAAAAGGATGAAAAATTTATATTTTAACAGAAAAAGCCTGAAGTTTTAATTTTCTGATAGTTATTCAGCATTATCCTTTATGAGAGCTAAGGGTAGGATACCAAAAGACCGGTAACTGACGGTTAAATTACAATAGCAACACATATAACATAGGTTGGTTTTTGTTTTTTAATCCTAATAGGGGCAAACTGCATTAGAAGCAGTGTATTAATTTTGTCCACAAAGACACTGTCTTCTGGCGTACTAGCATTAAACCACACTAACAATTTAAAGAGTAATAAATCCACTAACTTTATTAGACTAGTTTTTACATAAATAAACCAGATTTCTCTGCCTACCTATAATACAATGTACATGCATCAAAAGATTATTCTAAAACATGCTCTAGAAAAGTAATTTTGTATTTAAAACAAGTTTTATGATTGCTTTTCTTTTCAGGGCAAAGTGTACATTACTTACTGGTGTGCCAATATTTTTTTCCTGAATGAATTTTTGCACAGTAACAAATGTAACCACGTAACATGTCTAAAGTGCTCTGTGGCATTCACTCACTGGACCATCTTCTATATGGGATTCAACATGCAAATCTACTTACGTGCAGTCCTTTCTTCCATGACCCTCCATTCTCATGCCCTTGGATCATGAGTTCACATTTTATAAATGCTCCCCCAAATGTACAAAGTTTACAATGTTCTTCACAACACTGCTATTTGTTATGAGGAAGGGTAGAGTTAAACATGATCACAATAACATCATTACTTAATTTGAGGAAATAAAAAATAAAATAGGTACAAATTTCCTGACAGAAATATACATAGCAAAAGATACATCTAGTCCTGACCTGGACCAGCATTTGATGGCCATCTAGAATGCTGGTGACACCGTTATCTTGTAGTGTGAATCTGGGTCTCTCTGTCCCTTCTTGACCTCTCTGGGCCCTATTTTCTTCATCTCCTTATTCTATCATTTTATTAATCTCAAGTTGGTTTTGCCAAAGTAGGAAACTAGATATCAGAATAAAGCATCTACTCTCACAAAGATCATATATGTAAAAGAACTCAGAAAAGTATTAGGCATTATATAAATGCAAGAACACAAATGATAAAATATAGCAGGAAGCCTAATAGAACAATATTCCAAGTAAAAGAATTCAAATATATAACAATGTTTTAGCCTTTTACTCTTTAATAACATCTACAAACTATTTTAAGTCTGCCTGTTTTCTGAAACTTACTAGTAAAAAATAAAACCTTTTTCCTCTGAATTCACTTGACGGTAGTAGTTAACCACTAATAGAGCATGACAATTTCTTCTCATTTACTCAACCCCATTCTTTAACCCCTGCTTCAGGTCATGCATAGGTTATCAGAGGATGGCACAAATGAATTAGTGACTTCAAGCTAAACCCTGGAAGCCTGGCTCGCTTCTCCCCTGAAGAACAGAATTGGGAGAGGTTTAAAATATTTCTATATCACAATGTAGAACTAAGTTCCACTCTACCTCAGAACAGGCAGATATTAAAATAAAATACTATTCTTGGCAGGTGCATGGCACATGCCTGTGTCCCAGCTACTGGGGTGGCTGGGCAGGATCATTTGAGCTCAGAAGTTTGAGGCCAGCCCAGGCAACACAGAAAACAAAAACTGATCCCTACCCATGCAAAACAAAACAAAAAATACCTCTCATACTATAATCAATATGTACGTTTTTAGGGTTCCATTTTTGTTCTGATGAATACTGCCCTCTTAGTTTTCTTCAAACACTTATTAGAAAAATTTAAAGCTTGGTATACTTAAAAACAAGGCATATTCAGTAAAAATACATTTTAAGCTGCAGACATTGTACAAAGTGCTTTGAGTTAACCAAATTCTGTGAAGTTTTAACAAGGGTCAATGATGTTTACACATATATATATATATAAAATGTTAATTTGTCTTAAAAATGACAAACAATTTTTAAGATTCTTGAGATAGTTTGTGATGTTTATTCCTAGCTCTTATAAGGGCCCTCTGCTTAATTTGTGAAATGGATCTTAAAAGAGGATGTTAGTAATTTTTTAAATTTAGTAAGATCTCGATTATATAATATTAAAAATATTTTTAATCTGCCAAGTTAGAGCTCTGGAGTTCCTTTTCTCCAGTAACATTTGGCAGCATCATTACCTACACAAGGGAACTGAAGTATATTCTGTGTCCTATAAATGAACTACCCCCACCATTTCTTTTGTGAGACCTCAAAAGATGGGCTCAGATAGTCATGCCCTATGGACCTCTTTTTAAATTATGATGTCAGATGAAGTAAAGGATCTAGATCTTGCTCCTCTTTTTTTACATTAACTATCCCTAAGCCACTTGTTTTTGATGATTATTCTCATCAAAATCAGTATGACTATTCGATTGCTGCTCATTATGTAAATGCTATTTTCTATGTAAAGTAAAACATAAAGTTTAATTCCATAAAGTTCAGATAAGCTTTCTGTTTTTCTTCAGTGCAAACATTGTAAAAGAGCACAAAGTCTTCAGCTATTCAGAGGATAAAGTCAGTTTCTGTAGTGCTTAAAGTAAAATCCCAGTTGTTCTGGAATGAAAATAGTCCAGGTAAGATTTTTGTCCTTCGGGGCAAATGATCATCTTCAGGGAGTGAAGATTGTTTTTTATCTGAAGTCACAGACAAAATATTTTTAGCTTTATTTCATAGGTGTTGAAGTTGAGGGAACTAGTCTTTCACTGAGGCATGTAGCCACCTTGTCTTACAGTCTGTGGTAAGTAACTTTTAGGCATCCCTTCATCAATTGCAGCCTCAATCGCAACTGTTTCAAATCTCTCTACTTGTCCCTCAATCCCTGGGCCAAAAGCATCTGCTACAGAAACTTCCTGAAACATTTTCATTTGGCCAGATCCAGAGGACTGTGAATTATGATTAGAAATCTGCTGCTGTTTAAGTCTCATAAAATCTTCCTCGTTGCCTGATGAAACTTGCTTTGACCTTTCAAAATGTGAAATATCTGGACTGGTTTCAGGTTGGTTGCAGTTTTGTTTGAAATACTGTTGCCTGGGCAAAATGCCATCACCGCTGTCTACATTATCTACCAACTGCAGATCTTCTGGTCGCTCCTCTGACTCTAACAAAGGCTGGGTAGACTCAGATCTTGAAAAGACCTGGACAGATGGAACCTGGTGTCTGTAGCCACTATGCACGACAGTAGAATACTGCACAGTGCTTGAAGTGTTTTGTGTAGATTCATTTTCATCACTGCTAGAAATGCTTGGCCTAGAAGATGACATGCATGAAGACCCCCCAATACCACTACTGTGTCCTTCAGTACTAATTTTTTCCTTCTTGAACAGGTCCAGTGATTTCAGATCTTCTGGAAAAGGCTTTTTATCATTTGCTTCTATTTCCACAACACTTACATCAGTGAAATTTCCATCTGAATACATTTGATCTTTTGAATTAAAATTGTGCTAGTAAAGAGAAAAAGTGGATTATTACTTTTGCCATAACACTCAGTTAATACATCTCTGAAACTTCTCAATGACTTTCACTGATGTGGAATTAATGTCACTAAATGACTGTCAACTATCCAAATTGCAGATAATGTTACGTAAAATGAGCTAATGAGTAAGTTTCTTAGTATTTCTAAATCAATACTGTTGGTGTTAAATTTTGATAGCTAATGGTCTAAAAATAACATTTAGTATTTTGTGCTTAGAGCAGGCAGCCTAGGATTAAATGGATTTAAAAAAACAAAACAAAACTAGGAAACAAGAAAAATCAGGCTGGATATGATAGTGCATGCCTATAGTCCCAGTGATCCAGGAGGCTAAGATAAGAGGGTCTCAAGTTCAAAGCCAGCCTCAGCAATTTAGAGAGAGGCTATCTTTAAAAAAAAAAAGGTGTGTGGGGGCACTTGGGAATGTGTCTCAGTGGTAAAGCATCCCTGGGTTCAATTCCTAGTACCAAGAAAACAAAACAACTTCAATGAGTAAGGTTTTATAAAAGGTAAAAAATATACAACACATCTTTAATTTGTTAATATAAAAACTCAAAGAGGATAATAAATACAAACAACTTGCCCTTTAGGACTTTAAAAAAAAATTTTTTTTTTTTAGTCATTGACAGACCTTTATTTTATTTATTTTTATGTGGTGCTGAGAATCGAACCCAGTGCCTCACATATGCTGGGCATGTGTGCACTTCCATTGAGCCACAGTCCCAGCACCTAGGACATATTTTTAGTTTGAAGAATTTATTGTAGAAATCATTTCATTCAAATCCTAGAAATCATTTCATCAGTATTAAAACAGTAGATTGGTAAACCAGATTTAAATATCAAATCCAATCCTGAATGCTCACATAACAGTTTCTCTCACATTGGCAGTTTTAGCACTTCAAGTTTTCAGTTTGCAAGTTTAATCAAATATTTGTAATGTTTATTGAACAGAATTAGGAATACCAAATATGCTATGAAATGAACCCCAGAAAGTAGTTATTTAAAATTTTGACTGTAACATTCATCTACATACTATATTATTTTCATTTACTTTTTTTTTTTTTTTTTTCCTATACTGGGGATTGAATCCAGGGGGCACTCTATCACATCACCAGCCCTTTTTGTGTTTTATTTTGAGACAAGGTTAGCCTCAAACTTGTGATCCTACTGCCTCAGTCTTCTGAGCAGCTAATTATAGGTGCATGCTACTGCACCTGACACATTTACTTTTTTGATTCAGCCTGATTATCTTTTGGTTAAACTCTATAAATGTATCCTAATACATCTGTGCATTATAAACAAATCAGATGCATTTTATCTTACCCTTGGAGGGGTATGAGGTGACCACTGGGCAATATGACTCTTTGAAGGATCTGGAACATTAGGCCAGATGTGTTTTTTAATTCTGAAGAGAGAGAGAAAAAAAGGCATATGTAGAACCACATGTAATAAACAACTAATATTCTCTTTCTTTCTGAACTGGTCATCTAAAACTATTAAGAAGCAAATCAATTAACTAAAGAACAAAACATACCTACACTTTACCCCAAAGGTAAACAAATTATTTTTTTTTGTGACAAATAGAAATATACTGTTAAAATATATATGGATAAATACTGTTAAAATATATACAGATCTTAATGTATTCACAATGAAAAAAAGTAATAAGGCTAAACTCAATCAGTATTCAATTTAAAGTCTCTGATATCCTGCAATAAAATCACTTAAAAATTTAATTTAGCCAAACAAAATTAAAAGCAAAAAATGTATAATTTCCAATTATCAGTATTCACTGATACAAAATATGATCGATTTTCTTTCTCTCTCTCTTTTTTTTTTTTTTTTACAAAAAAGACAAGACAGTGTGGTACTGGCATGAGAATAGACACAGAGTGAAATGGAACAGAACTGAGGGTCCAGAAATAGATATAAACCTTTATGTCCAGCCTAATAATTTCTAGAAAAGGTGCCAAGGCAATTCACTAGCAAAACAATAATCTTATAAAAATAAGTGGTGTTAGAATTAGGTATCTGTGGGATAAAAATATACCTTGACCCTGAACTCACACCGTGCACAAAAATTAACTAGGAATAAATTGTAGAGATGGTAGTGAAAACTACTGAACTTCTAGAAGAAAACACAGGAGAGAATATTTTTGACACTGGGTCAGGCAGAGATTTTTTAAACATGACACAAAATGCAGGAAACAAAATGGATTTCACAGTTAAAAACTTCTGCTGTTTTAATGTCACAGTTAAGCGAACAAAATGGCAATGTACAGCCTGGGACAAAAATTTGCAAAACACATTTGGTAAAAACTTTGTAATGAGAGCATGAACTCTTGCAGCTCCATATTAACAAATCAACTTAAGTTTTTAAACTTCCAACAGATATGTCACAAAAGAAGATATGTGACGTATGAGAAGATCCATTAATAATCAGCAAGGAAATGGATATTAAACCATAATGAGACAATACTATACAACCACTAAAATGAAAAACTGACAGAATCAAGTGTTGGTGATGGTACGGAACACTGCTGGTGGGAATGCCAGATGGTGTAGCCATTTTGAAAAAGTCTAGCAATTTCTTACAAAGTTAAACATAGGCTTACCATATAGCCCAGCACTCCCAATTATAGTTATTTATTAAAGATAAATGAAAATATATGCTCATACAAAGTTTTGCACATCAATGTTCACAGCATTATTATACATGTTGGCCAAAGATTAGAAACAACCAAACTTCCATAACAAATGGATAAATTTTAACATATCCATACTACAGAATACTATACAGCCATAGAAAGGAGAAAAGAAGTAAATGCAACAACATGAATCTCAAAAATGTTAAGTGAAAGACATCATACACAAAAGACTACAAGCTGTTTGATTTCAAGTACATGAAATTCTAGATAAGGCAAACCTATAGTTACAGATTACTAATTGCCTGAGGTCAAGGGTTGAGGGAGGAAGATAAGTATAAACAATGAAGAAATTTAGGGTGATGGAAATGTTATACATCTGGGCACTTTTGCAAACTTTCATCAAACCGTAAACTAAAAATGGATGAATTTTAGGGGCTGGGGCTGTGGCTCAGTGGTAGAGCACTTGCCTAGCATGAGTGAGGCACTGGGCTTGATCCCCGGCATCACATAGAAATAAACAAATACAATAAAGGTGTTGTGTCCATCTACAACTAAAAAAAATTTTTTTTAAATGGATGAATTTTATTGTATGTAAATTATAGATCAATAATGCTTGGGGGAAAAATATGAATATAGGTACTTACAAGTCTCTCTTATTAAAGCAGAACAATACTCCCAGAAGAGTTGTCAACAGGAATGCTAAGCAAACAGGCACGACTATGGCTTCTATTTCTCCTTGAGCTAAAAAAAAAAAAAGAAAGGTTGTGATGAGAAATAATTGACACACACACAAAAGGGAAATAATACAACCTCCCAACCAATGCCTGTTGAATAGATAAAGTACTTTCTTGATTTTTCAGTCTTTTTGCACTTTAAAAGTGTTCCTTCCCTCCTTGTTAAATCATATCCTAACAATTTCTCCTTACATAGTACCATGACCAGGTAGTAAGCATAAAATACATGTTGGTTGGGGGAATAAAATGACTCAAAAGACAATATATCTGGTCTGTTAAAGCTTTCAAACCTAACCATTCATTATAATTATGATCTGCACTCAGAATCTTAGCAAAAGCTTAATATTATAATGTTCATCACCATAAAATGGAAAAATTATATCTGAATACGAACATTGGGTAGAACTGCAGAAACTATGAAACAATTGAACAACAAATTTAACTTTTCTATAAGGAATAAAAATACAATTGAGGGCTGGGGTGTGGCTCAATGGTAAAATGCTTGCCTGGCTTGAATGAGGATTCAATCCTCAGCATCACATATAAATAAATTACATAAAGGTATTGTGTCCATCTACAACTAAAAAAATTAATAAAAAATACAATTGAGGTAAAAATTGTAAGTTATTTTCAAAAAGATAATATACTGGATATAGAGTTGAGAATTTTAGGAAAGATGCTCACGAGGCATGCAGACTGGCACAGAAAAAGTGGCTTTTATGTTTTCATGCCTTGGACATTTGCTTGTGCCACTCTATAACATCTTCTTTTTCCCAATTGTCCACATCCTAAACTTAAGGCTCCAGCATTGCCTTTTCCATGAATTCTTCTTTAAAGATGAAAATCCTCCTACTGTCTTTAAACTCCTACTCACATAGCTCAGTATATATTTTTTTTAACTTTTGCCATATTTATTCAACTAAGTTATATGTTAGATTATTTATAAATGAGGGATTAAGAATAATTTTTCTTCCTCTTTGTATTTTACTGTATATATTCCCTACAATGAACATTACTTTTATAATTAGGGAAAATATTTTTCAAGTCTTATTATTTTTTTCAATGCCTTATTTCAAGTATCATTCACTATATATCTATTAACATGTCACAATACAGGACAAACCTTATCCTCAAAACTATATTCATTATTAGCCCTAATAGAAATGCTCAGGACCTTTTATTATGTATTTTATGTAGTCACTCATCATTTATTTTCTCATTCAGCAATCAATGAACTAATGAGGAACATGTAGATTGCTATTTATCATTCCCCTTATTGAAGCATTTGGGGGTGAGAGCCACAAATACAATTCAAGAAAATAAGGTAATTTCTATAATAATTCAAATAGTTGGAACAAGAAAGAATGCATTTAAGTGTTCTTTTGGAAGGCTACAGGAACAATAAAAACAAGAAAAGAGGAGGATCCACACTAGGACAATGCAGGAAAAGGTGAAAAGTTGGACAGAATAATGAGGAGATTGCAGTTGGAGCAAGCTGCTGCTTCTGAAAGCACAGGGGCCAGCAATAATTAGGTATAACTGATAGAACTTGACACTTGGTGTCAAGGAAGGAAAAAAGAAATTTTTTGTAATCATATCTAAATTTCTGTTTTGGCAGAGCTAGATGATTGTGGCCTGGAACAAAGAAAGAGAAATGTATTCAAGAAGGAAAGAGGATGGTTTAGTCATGACAGGGAGTATGAATAGGCAGATAAAGAAATTGGCCAAGAACAGAGTTTTGGGGAATAAATGATGTAAAGGCTGAACAGAAAAAGAACAAGAGGGATGTGCCAGAGAGGAGGGAGATTCAGGAGAGTGCTAGTAGAAAAACAAAGGAAGGTATGATTGGATGAACCAGGGGAGGAAGGAGTTTCAAGAATGGAAAGGCCAAATAGATCCTATAATAAATAAAATGGAAAAAAGGTAAAGTTTAAAAAGTATGCACTGGATATGATGTCTAAGGTCTTCGATGAGAACACCAGAGAGGTTTCAGAACAGTGGTGGAGTGGGAAGCCTGCTTCTAGTGACTGAGCTGGAGGTACTAGTGGAGATTCCAAGGTGCACTAGTTTTTCAAGCAACCTGATTACAAATGGAAGGAACAAGAGAAGAGAAGAGGAAAAACTATAACAACTAATCCAGTGGAAAAAGATGAACCCACTGAGGGGGATATGCAAGTTCTTGTGGGATTCAGAGTATGGGTGAATTCAGTCAGAAACAGTGTAACACCAAAAAGGTCAGGAATAACATTCCCTATAGTTAAAAGAAACAACTAAACCATATAAATATAAAAATCATAATTTATGAACACTTCATTTTATGAATCCAATGGTACACTATTTTGTTTTGTTTTGTGCTGGGGATCAAACACAGGGAACTGTGCACTACAGAGCTATGCCCCTATCGGCTAAAGGTGTACTTTTAAACAAAATTTTAGCACAGTAAGCCCATTTATAGTCTGTTTAATTTTAAAACAAGATAAAATAAGAAAAAACAATTCATCATTTCTTACCAAACTTCGGTGTAGTAAAAGTGAATTCTGGACCGTCCTTTCCACCTTCATCTGTGTATGCTGTCATCCGTACCATGTACAATGTGTCACTGGTCAAGGAGGACAGTGTATATTCTGTGTGGGAAGAATCCACATTCACAGCTGGAAGAAATAAAAAACAGCTTTATTCAATAATTCAACATTTTGGGGGCTGTGGCTGTGGCTCAGTGGTACAGCGCTTGCCTAGCATGTGCGAGGCCCTGGGTTTGATCCTCAGCACTACATAAAAATAAATAAATACAATAAAGGTGTTGTGTCCAACTACAACTTAAAAATAAATATTTTTAAAAAATAATTCAATGGTTTTGCTTTGTCCTATATTTGTTACTGTGCAAATATTTAAAAGTAATAAAAACATTTTCTCAGAAAACAACCTTTATAACTGACATAATATTCTTCCTTAAGCACAATGTAATAATTTTTAAATAAAGCCATGAACAAGCATGACATATTCTCAAGTGTCTTCAAAAAATAATATATGCAAACAACAATAAAATATATGCAATAAAAAGATGGATACTGCAGCAAGATGAGAAATTAGTATTTAATAGCTTAAGAGAAAAATATAATTCTTAGTAAGTGATACAGTTTTATTATTACCAGTTTCATTTCCAATAATGGTTCTATAAAATATAGTGTAATTTCTGATAAATCCATTCTGAACATCAACAGGAAGTTGGTCCCACTCTAAGACAGCTTCATTCTTCCCCACTTTTTTTGTCCGAACAGTAGGTCCTTTGGAAGGTGCTGTAACAGAATAAATGTATTTACTAACTATAAAGCAACAGAATTTAGAAACTAACTAAAATTATTTGAATATCATGAGAAGTATCCTTACTTAAAGATGATAAAAGGTCTTTGTTAAAACTAAACAACATTCTTCAACGAAAGTGAGTGTGGACTTACGAGCTTGTTTAAGGTATGCCTTTGTAGATTCAGGGCTTCCTGGTCCATTGGCATAAACTGGAGTAATAGTTATCAAATAACATTTGCTCTCCATTAGTTTCCCTAAAGTAAGAATAGCAGATTAAGCATTTTTTTGATAATGAAAAATACAAATTAATTCTATGATCTATTTTCACATTATAATTTCATTATCATTGCATTTTCCTTGAAAATGGCAGTTTTCTAAGTAAGCATTATCTTTTATTTATGGGACTCAAGCTTAAGGGTAAAACTGTTCATAAAAAGTCAATATTACTTTTATTGCCAATACAGTATATAAAACTACTTATATTGTTAATAAAAACAGTTATTATATTTACATTCAGGATTTATAAAACACTGACCTCAAATTCTTCTAAATCTTACTTAGTTTGACAACTCATATCTTACCTAATTCTGAGAACTGCCTAATGAGCAAGATGCCACCAATAGACCTAAGGGAAAGCATTAAGGGTTATGGCTTCTCAGGTAAGTTGAAAAAAAAAAAAAAAAAGATAATTTAAAAAAAAGTGATAATTTCCCCTGTAATTTAAAAGGAAAAGTTATCTTAAATGCAGATTTCTTTTATTAATAATCTCTTCAAATTATCAAAGTAATCTATTCTTTTAGTATGTAGAATGAAGTTTTCCCTTTTTATACAGTGTATTATCAATCCACATCAGAAAATAGTGTTTATCCAAAAAAACAAATAGCTCTATCAATAAATAGGCCAAAGACCTAAATAAACACTTCTCAGAAGATATATAATCAATTAACAAATATATGAAAAAATGTTCATCATAGGAATTAGAGAAATGCAAATCAAATCTACTCTAAGATTTCATCTTACTCCAGTCAGAATGGCAGCGATTATGAATATAAACAATAGTAAGTGTTGGTGAGGATGTGGGGAAAAAGGTGCTCTCATACATTGCTGGTGGGACTGCAAATTGGTGTAGCCAATATGGAAAGCAGTATGGAGATTCCTTGCAAAACTGGGAATGGAACCAACATTTGACCCAGCTATCCCTCTCCTAGGTCTATACCCAAAGGACTTAAAAAACAGCATACTACAGGGACACAGCCACATCAATGATAATAGCAGCACAATTCACAATAGCTAAATTGTGGAACCAACCTAGATGCTCTTCAATAGATGAATGGATAAAGAAACTGTGGTTATAAGAAAAATGTGGCATATATACACAATGGAATATTACTCAGCAATAAAAGAAAATAAAATTATGGCATTTGCAGGTAAATGGATGGAATTGGAGAAGATAATGCTAAGTGAAGTTAGCCAATCCCCAAAAAAACAAATGCCGGATGTTTTCTCTGATATAAGGAGGCTGATTCATAGTGAAGTAGGGAGGGGGAGCATGGGAGGAATAGACGAACTCTAGATAGGGCAGAAGGGTGAGAGGGGAAGGGGAGGGGCAGGGGGTTAGAAATGATGGTGGAATGTGATGGACATCATTATCCAAAATACATGTATGAAGACACAAATTGGTGTGAATATACTTTGTATACAACAGAGATATGAAAAAGTGTGCTCTGTGTGTGTAATATGAATTGTAATGCATTCCACTGTCATATATAAAAAATTAATAAAAATTAAAAAAAGATATGCAAACATACACACACACAAAAGAAAATGGTGTTTGATATTGAAGCTTTTATCTTCAACAAGAACTTGTATTTCCTTAACTATTATTCATAAAGTTATATGCACATTTGCCTTCTTACACAGAGTAATTTTACCTTTTCTTGAAGAGACCACATTATCAAGAAATACGCTATTTTTAAAGTCTACTGTGATAGTGATACTTTCAGGCCTGTTGAGCCTTGAAACCCTGATGTCTCCAGAACCTACACTAGGCTTTTTAAGCTTCTTAGGTCTAGTTATTTCCAATCTGTCTTCTCCTTGGTTCCACCATTGCTTTTATTCAATAAGGTTGATAAACTAGACAATCAGGCATATTTAAACTGTACATTAAATAATAGGTTAGTAAAATCCAAACAACCAACCTAATGAATAAAGCTCAAAAAATTTATGGCAGGTTCTCTCTCTGCTTAGGGCTTTTCTCTGATTAATCATATTATCTACAGGTTAAGTGTAATGATTATTCCCTTCTTTATTAAAAAAGCACATATTCACTGAATGTTTTTATTTTCTCTTCATAGCCATTATATATTACAGCCACGTAAGTAGTTACTTACCACACAGAATAATTCTGTTTGGAATGCTACAAAACTATTATGTTTTGGAGTTGGGGATGTGGCTCAGTGGTAGAGGGCTTGCCCAGCATACGCCAGGCCCTGGGTCCAATCCCCAGCACCGCAAACAACAAAAACAACAAATCAAAAACCCCAAACAAAACACATTATTTTCTGTTCTGTGTTAGCAGTTAAAATTAAAAGGTACAAGGAAACCTGCATTCTGGTTGGACTACCCTAGTCTATGGCTATAAGAAGTTCAGCAAGTCATCCAAAGGCTATAAGGAACTATTTTTCATCGGAAGAATGAAGAGTTAAGTCAGATGCAGAGAATACACAACCAATCAGTACTCAAGACTAGATTATTTTATACTTTTTTACAGTTTTGTGAGTGTTCTTGTGGTGATAAGAATGATATTTGGGTATAAAAAGCCAAAAAGACAGTATTACCCCTATTCTGTCCATAGTTCAGAGAGGTTAAATGTTACTCGTTGATAGTCACACATCTAGTAATTAGTAGGGTTATGCTAAATTGGTTCTTTTCAATGGACTACAATGTGTATAAGCCAGAAAAGAATATGCAAAAGAAAAAGCTGTCTAAATGCATTAGAAAAAGGATATCAACTTAGATGTTTCTAGCCAGGTATACCTCTTAAATAGGTGCGATGCACGGTACTATCTTCTTGCTGCCAGTCTGGGATACAGGGTGATTTATCCGACAGTACACACCATTCAAGTATATATTTCTTTACAGATTTACTTGGAGCAGTCCATTCTACCCAAAGCATGTTATCTTTGGGGAACGCTTTCAGACTTGTTACAGGGTGAGTAGCTTTAAAACAAAGTTTGATGTCAATACAATGAATGAACATTCATGATTTCAAACTTCAATCTCTTATAGTCATTTCTAAATGCAATTTATCATGTTTTGTAGCACATAACATTTATTTCCATGAATAAAAGCCCTTTCTTTTAACTTACATGTCAACTGATCTTTAAAAATTCTTGTTTTCCTTAAATTCATTTAAATATTTTGTGTATTCAAGTTTGTAACAGCAACTTTCAACTTTTTTCTTCTCTGAAAACTACCAATAAACAATATATGCACAGAAACTTCTCAAAACCTTAAATATTTCTAAAATCAGGTTAATCAATCAGAAAATGCTTAAATGAGCTGAACAGCATGCTAAAAAGTCTAAATGAGTTACATAGGGATGGGAAGTCATTCCATGCATTCTAAAGAAATCTGCTTTCTGACTGATTTCTGAAAATACCATCATCTCTGATACTCAGGTAATCTTAATTCATTTGTGTTTTTACAGGATCCTTATCTATACCTAACCACTCTTTTCATCCATGATCCAGACTCCATTTTACAGACACAAACCTTGAAAGTCAGAGGCAGGGATAGTTAAAACGGACGCATCTGATTTGCCAACTAGATTTCTGGCTGTCAAAGTTGCACTATAGCGATCATTTGTGAGGTTTACTGTCAATTTTGTGTCATTAACTGTGTAATTTTGTAAAAGTGATTTCCATCTTGTAAGAGTCACTTCATAATCCAAGATTTTCCCATTGGCTTCAAAAGGAGGCAATGTCTGTAATAAAATATTATTTTAAAAAGTTTCATAAATATTGAATAATTACTTTTTTTATATTCACAAATTCTGCCATTATATCAAACCTCTAAACATTTAATTGGAAGAAACTGGTAAATTTATTGTGCAGTCAGTACTAAAGTAATACCACTATCCACTGGATGAAGAGTAAAAGAATGAAGCTCAACTGAACAAGGGGAAGTATCATTTTTCAGTTAGCTTCCAGTTCTGCACAGAATTCTGCATTATGCTATGTTGGTCTATATTATTTATACTTGGGTATTTTCTCCCTACTCTTTTTAGTAAGATGTACTCATGTACACATATCAATTTACTATAATACATTTTGATTACTGCAAACCTTTATTGCTTTCTATGAGGCACCCTGGTAAATTCAATAAAGTATACAAAAGGGTACCTCTTCTTGTAGGTTTTACACTTTCATAGAACTGTGCTGAAATAACAAATGAGATATTATTTGCAGTTTATGAACTTAATCCCTACATAAAGCTTTGTTAAAAAAATATCAAATGCTTTGCTGATCTTAAGATGAATAAAAATTAAGTATTAAAAAACTTACACCAATAATAACATTAAAATATACTTATAAGAGAGATAAAAAATAGAATTTTTTTTTTTTTTTACCTTCCATATAAGTTGTACAGATCTATAGCCATGAGAATGGGATGGATTTATCCTATACCAGAAACTTGGTGCTTTGGATGGTCCTAAAGAAAACACAAAAATTTAAAATATTTTTATCTGAATATAATAAAATCCTGTAAATTATTCTCTTACTTTGTTCTTAATATTCTTTCCCTTTCATCTCATGATGTGTCTAGCTCTTCACAGCATTTTCCCATCCCATCAAGATATATCTGGGTTTTCCTTTAGACATGGTAATAGCTTGATGATTTAGATAATAATTTTATTTAATTTATTTTTTTGAAATAGGGTCTTGCTATGTTGCCCAGGCTGGCCTTAAACTCCTGGGCTCAAGTAAACTTCTTGCCTCTGCCTCCTAAGTAGCTGGGACTACAGGACAGGCCTATACCACCGAGCCTAGCTACAGATTAAAGAAACTTTTTCTAACCTCAAAATTATAAAGATAAAAATGTGTTCTAAGCAATAACCAAAAGATGTCATTATTTATTTCTTACAATTTCATGTTCTTTATTCTGCTCAGATGCTGCTCTATACATGTATAACATGTACAATCATGTTAATCTCTGTGCTGACAGCCTTTCCCCCAGCCTTCCTGATCTGCCTAACCTCTCTTCTCTGCTTTGTCATTTATAATTGCCTCTTCATGATCAACACATTATTGCTTAACTTATTCTAAATCTTTTCTCATTCTATTGAATACCATATCTTACAATTATAATACTTTTAAAAAATCAGTCAATACTAATGACTTTTAAAAAAGAAAATACAGGCCTGGAGTTGCTCACTGGGCAAGACACTGGGATTGATTCCTAGCACTGCCCCCACCCACCAATAAAAAAAAAACCAGTGTGTGTATACATGATAAAAATCAACTGATACTATTTACTGTTAAATATCAAATTGAAAAATCATACAGAAATACACAAATATATGCCTAAAATATGACTAAAACCTCTAAGTATATAAACATAATATAAAAAGAAACTAAATGTAGTAAATGTCACAAAAGTTTATTGCTTTATGTTGGGATATCAAAGAGATAGAAGAATATAAGTATCAAATACTACCAGGCATGTGGTGCATGCCTATAATACTGGTCAATTGGGAGGTTGAGGCAGAAGGATTGGAAGTTTAAGGCAACCCTGGGCAACTTAACCAAAACCGTGTCTGGAAATTAAAAATGTAAGGGCTGGGGATGTAGCTCAGAGGTAGAATGCTTCCTGGGTTCAATCCTTAGTACCTCCAAAAAAAAAAAAAAAAAAAAAAAAGTGTAAAGTACTAATATAGTAGCCGTCTCTTATCTGCAGAGAATGTATTCTAAGAACCTCAGTAGATGCCTGAACTCTGGACAGTACTGAATTCCATATATGCTATGTTTTTTCTATACATACAAACATGCATAATAATGATAGATTTTAATTTGGAAATTGGGTACAGTAAGAGATCAACAACAATAAATAACAATATGTAGTAATATTAGTTTTTAAACTTATTAAGTGTTTCTCTGGAATTTTCCATCTTGTATCTTTGGACTGTGGGAAACTGAAACCATGGAATGTGAAACTACAGATAAGGATGGATCACTGTAATTAGGTTTAAAAACAATCCTGTATCTGATATTTCAAAAATCTGGTAAGTATAATTATAAGTCCAGTATTCAACAGAGTAAAGTCAGAATCAGAATAAAACCTGAGCAGTGATATCCTGGCCATGAAGATATACGGATACATGGCAAAATAGAGAATAGAACAAACAGGTCAGGAAAGCTGGGGAAAAGGCTCAGCCTAAAAGGTTCAAATAGACATATACACAAGTCTGCTGCAGCACCCAAACAAAATAAAGAACATGAAATTATAAAGAAAAATTTATGGGCCAGAAATATATTCTAACATTAAGAGAAACTAGAGGCTTCATTCTTTAAGCTTAGGAAAAACTTTGTCCAAAGGTTCATAATGTTCTTGGCTTAAAGATCTCTTATCTAAGATTATACACCCTCACCCCAGGGAGATGCATATGCTAACCACACAATAATTTTGCCTGCACTTTGAAGTGCTTCATGAACTTCCCCAAAGGACCCATGTAACTCTAAAGGTCCTAAGAATCTAATTCCTGGTCAAGTCAAAGGAATCAGAGGACTCTCAAATCAGCAAATAGCAAGACTGCTAACCTGGCATTTCTGAGAGCAGAGAGAGTAAATTCTGAAGGGAGAAGGTTACGACATTCTCAATTCACACAATGACCTAAACCTTTAACACAGTTGGAAGCGAAGGGATACAGATAAGCCATAGCTGCTGTTGCTGACAAATAAAGAGTGAAAACTGCAATAGGAAAAGATTCAAAATAAAAAAATCTATACGCCTATAAGCAATCTATTATTGCTTGATGGCCACACAAAAGACTTAGTAATGTTAATGTTTTGTGCAGGAAGTCTTACTCTAGACTTTACACCCTATTGTATTCTACACTATACATCTTCTATTATCCAGGAGGGGGGAAAAATGAAAATCAACCAATTCAGATCCCAGATCACTTCATTTCCAGGGACTTATCAAGTGCTGGTAGAAATAAATGAATGAAAGATATAATATAAATATCTTTTCTCTAGTTAGGGGTATTGCTGGACCACTCTCTCTGAATAAAATGTTCTGCACTTATCAACAGTTAAGTAAAGGTTTTTTGATGGCACTTAAGGTACCTTCCCATGACAGCTGAAGTATAAAATAAACTATCAATAATGCATATTAAATCATCTATCTCAAAATCCTTAAAAAAAGTATGACACTTTATTTTGAATGATCATAAAATAAGAAGCAATGAGATCTGTTATTAAAACCAGACATGATTCACAGACAGAATTCTACTAGCTTTATGTCCTCATTTATTTACTTACTATCTTCATATGTGATCCCATTTGCATCTTCACTCCAATCACTCCAAAATCCCTTACCATCTTCCTTCATACAGCGAACCCTAAACACATATTCTGTAAAAGGCTTAAGGTCCTGGACAGTGAATGAAGACCGGGTAGATGCTGTATCTTCAGGAGGAATCTGAAAATAAAGCAAATTCAGCAACAACAGGAACAAATCGCCAACAAATTGTATACAATTTCAGAAAACAGTAAGACTAACAAATTAAATTCAACCTCTGAGGAGAAATAAATGCAAGTCAAAATTAGTAAATTTTATTGGATTTAATTTCTTTCCTTCTCCCTTCTTCCTCTTTTTCCCTTCTACTCAGGATCTCAGTATGAAATAGATGGTACACCCCAGTTAGAATGAATTCAAGGAGGGTTATGTAAAAGAACTATGGTCAAAAGTATAGGGATTTCTTAGTGCAGTTAACACTCTGGAGCTTATAGCTATTACCACCTCTAAGGCCACAGGGAAAAGGCAAGGCACCAAAGTCTGAAAGAAGAGGATCAGATAGAGAGGGCTGCCTTGATGGGCACAACCTTAGGTGGAGAAAGCAGGGGAAATAAACATGCTGATCTAATTTTTCTTTTATCCCTTCTCTCTTTTGCCAAGCCCCTTCACCACCACCCTTAGCACCCACCACAGAAGTTGGCAAACTTTCTATAAAGGGATAAATAGTAAATTATTTGACCTTATTTATTTTTATGTGGTGCTGAGGATCAAACCATCAAACCCAGTGCCTCAAGTGTGCCAGTCGAGTGCTCTACCTCTGAGCCACAACCCCAGCCTGTAAGTTATTTTAGCCTTAAGTGCCAGAGAGTCTCTGTTGCAAGGGCTTGACTCTTTCCATTTTTTGCATAAAAAGACAGTATGTTAACGAATGAGTGTGGCTGTGTGCCAATAATACTTTATTTGCAAAATCAGATGGCAGGCTGAACTTTGTTTGCAAACTGTAGTATGCCAACACCTGTTCTACCTTCATCCTTGTAATCCATTTATTTTTGTTCCTCTACTTAATTTGCTTCTTATTACTTGTGTTCCTTTTACCTACCATCAAAAATGCTCTTTCCTGTCACCCTTCATCACTTCCATATTTCATTTAAAGGTTACTGTACACAGCATAGCTGTATTTTTCTATCTGGATGTCTTCCTGTTTGCTCTTGTTAGAAATAAAGACCTACAACAGTTGTTAAGCAAAATATTTCACATAACCAGAAAATCAGACATTCAGAAAATGATTGAGACTTTTAGGTTAGAGGGTTCAAAAAAGACTATTTGAATAAATAGTAACTTTCAATTTACCTGGCTCCAAGTTGAGGCATCTTTGGTCCTATATTGAATGTTATATTTCAGTCTTATCACACTCTTAATACTTGGATTGATCCAGGATAATTTTAAGATACTGGACAGTTCCTCTGAGTTGCTCACTGATAAATTACGTGGTGGATTAGGCTTCACTAAAGAATAAAATAGAATCTGATGTTGATCACATTTTACTTTTACAATTTCAAAAAGAAAATCAAATATACTCTTTTTATATTTTTCTTTATTTTACATGATTCACTTATTTTTAGCACATGAACTAATTTCTCTGAAAATGGTATTGTGATACATTATAAAATGGAAAGAAGATTTCTAAAGAAACTAGTTTTCCTTGTCAGTTTAGTATATTATGTTTTTCAGGTTCAGATATCAAAAGCAAGTAAATGTTTATGATAAATCAAAAGTTTGAAAAGAATAACAATGGAACATGTATACTGTGATTGCAACAGTATAAAATGTTAAGAGAATGGGACAAATACAAAAAGATAACATTTGAAGTGAAAATAGTTGTTAGTATGGTTAGATTATGGTTACTTTTCTTTTCCATGATTATATTTAATATTGACGATATAATGACTTTGTAAAAATCACTATATTAATTAAATAAATGCTTGTTTCTACATTAATTAAAATCTGAAAAAAATAACTGATAAATCATTATTTAATCTACAAAATTCTCAAATTCAGTTTTATAACTACCTTTATCTATAGGATCAAAATTGATATGGTCTGATGTAACGTTCCCCAGGGCATTCTCTGCTTCTACCCAGACTTCAATGTTGACAAAATACACAGGAGAATAGTCAACAAGGCATGAGTTGGGGGTGTCAGGTTTTGTTTTACAATCATCAAACTTCTCTGTTGCCCTAAATTAAAAAAAAAAAAAGAAAGAAAGAAAGAAAGAAAGAATTAGTCATTAAAACTAGGTTTGAAAAAAGTAGTGAAAAAAGTTACTTGAAAAGAAATTGATGAGACAGATTGTGCAGCAGCAAAGTTTACACTTGTTTTAGTTTATAACTAAAATCAAGTAACTTTTCTTAAAAATAAGCCTGCTTTTCTATAAAACTCTATATCTTAAGACAAAATTATTTTCAAAGTTTTAATCAAATAATACTGTATTTTAGAATTTTATGCTCTATTTCTTATTGATCCTTCTCCAAAAATTATCAGTTTCCTTGTGATCCTAGTACAGTAAGTAGTCCTGCTCCATCCACAAGGGATACAGTTCAAGACTCCTCAGTGTGTGCCTGAAACTTCAGACAGTACTAACTCCTATCTACAGTATGTTTTTACTCATTATATATACATACATATATATACACACACACACACATACATACACACACACAAGTTTAATTTATAAATTAGGCATAGAAGAAATTAATAATAGCACAGAAAAATTAGAACAATATAATATAGTTATGTGAATATGGCTCTCAAAATATCTTACGGTACTGATCTTTCTTGTGATGATGTGAGATGATATAATGCCCACCTGATAAGATAAAATAAGGTGAATGATATAGGCATTGTGAGGCAATCTTAGAATATTACTGTCCTTCTGACAATAAGCCAGAAGAAGAATCATCTTTTTCAGAAGATCATAGATAATAAAACCATGATGATGTCTGGAGCAAATGATGTCAATAGTTGGGGATCCTTGATAGTTGGAAGTACCCCCAACCCTGAAACCTTTTGGGAGAACATTATAATTGGAAATTGTTGTCTCTTTTTAACTCATCAAAGTGTTGCTAGAGAATGTAATCCTTTGGTGATCATAAAAGTGCTTTTAATTCCATCTGGGGATTATATTACATAATTTTGTTCTTTAATGTCTGTGCAATTCAAAATAGTTTAGCAAATTTCAGAAATGTTTACATTGCTGGTTCTGTTTCAGTTTCTTCTTCATCTTTTTCCTTTGTAGAGGAATGAACAAGTTCTTCTAATTCCTCATTTGTTAATACATCTCAATGGCCTTCAATATTGTTTTTTACTTCTCTAGCAAGCACACTGGCAAATCCTTCTCCACCAACTTGTACTGCTATATAAAAGATTTTCCAAACTTCCATGAGAATCCTTTAAAATCATTTACAACTTCACTTGATAAATTTTTTTAGTGGGTATTTATAGTTTCTGATTTTCTTTTTTTTTTCCATACTGAGGTTTGAACTCAGGGCCTTGCACATGTGAGCCAAGTGCTCTACCAGTAAGCTATATTCCCAGCTGTTTTTTTTTTTTAAATTCTGAGACAGGGACTCACTAAGTCTCTCAGGCTTGAACTTAGTGATGTAATGGGATGTAATACGGTTCAATATCAGATGCATTGTACTCAGTCATAAAAATTTTTCACAAGAGTGTATACTGTATTGTTAAATTATGTGACATTTGGTAACAGGCAAAAATAATCTCTATGGTGAAGAAATTCAGACAAGGAGTGGCCTCATGGGGTGGAGTGGTGACTGGGATTGACTGAGAAGGAGCATGAGAGAACTTTTTGGGAGTGTTACTAATGTTCCACATTTTAGGTCTAAGTTGTTCTTGACAAAACTCACTAAAGGATGTACTTCAGATCGGTGTTTTTCACTATCTGTAAATTTTACCTAAAAAACAAAATCAAACCTGTAAGCAAATACTGAATTCAATCATGCAAACACTGAAAAGTTTAAGGATTAAAAAACACCCATGCCTGTGCTTTGAAATGTGTTAACAAAAAGAGATGGATTAATAGATGAAGAGAAGGAGGCATAGATAAATAGATAAGGCAAATACAGAAAAATGTTAATTATAGAATCTAGATGATTTTTCAAACTTTTTTATGGTTAAACAAATAATTTAATCATGTATATACTAAAATGTTTAATAATAAAAACTACTAATGCCTATACTTTGAAATGTATTAACAAAAAATACGAATTGACAGATCTATATATCTATCAATCAAATAGAAGGATGTATATAGATAAATAGATGTGTAATAAAGCAGATACAAAAAATGTTAATTGATAATGGGTATATATGAGTATTCACTATAAAATTCTTTCAACTTTTTTATGTTTGAAACAAGCCAACAAGGAGTTTTTCTTTCATTTAAAAATTTTCTTTTGGTGCTAGGGATTGAACCCAGGGTTTTACACACTGAGCTATAAATCCTCAGTCCTTTTTTAATTTTGAGACAGGGTATCACTAGGTTGCCCAGGCTGGCCTCAAACTTAAGGATCCTTCTGTTTTAGCCTCCTGAATAGCTGGAATTACAGGCACAAGCAACCACACCCTAATGGTAAACTTTAAAAAGAATGAATAAGGCTGATAACACCTGAAATCAATGCTCAATTCTAATATCAGATAAAAATTTCAATAAAACACTATGAAGTAGTTCTTCATGGAAGTATATCACTCCTATGAAATAGTTTCTGGGGAAAAAATAATCAAACCCAAATTTGATTAAATCTGTAGCTCTTGGCACTTTTTAGTGAGGAGAGAATATGTTCAATGAGGTATAATAGTTTTCTTAATAACTGAATTATAAGGAAAAAAAATCGAGAAGCAGATAGAACCTATGGTTAAGAGAGACAAATATCAATTTGCAATGTATACAGCTTATTTGGATCTCAATTGAAACAAATATAAAACAGACACACACACACAAACACACATATATACACATACACATATACATTCCATGAGATAGCTGAGGTAATTAATACTAATTAAAAAACTGAGCATTTAAAATACTTTAAATTATTTTGGTATAACAATGGTATGTGGTTATGTTTTTTAAAAGGCCTTGTCTTTTAGAGCTATGTACTGAAATATTTATGAATGGAATATGTCTGATGTTTTCTTGGAAACAATATGGGGTAGAATACACATAAAGTAAGATTGGTCACGAGTGCTATCATTGTTGAAGTGGGGTGATGGGTGCACATGGGGATTTATTATAAAATTCTTTCTACTTTCATATATATTTGAGATATTCCAAAATAAAGTTATACTATTTAAAATTTTGGATTCAATATTACTGCTTGATAAAATAAAACTTCCAGTAATAATGTCTAATTAATACATCCAACATAGGACAAACTTAAAATAAATTACCATTCAGATTTTAAAGTGAAGTTTGTTTCCAAGTATGTTTCCCTTCCAGGATCCCACTGACACATCATTTTTCTTCCTTCATTCACAATGCAATTCAAGTTTTTAGGTTTTTCTGGGGGAACTAAAAGGAAATGATCATTTAAAAAAATTTTATATCCACAAACATTGTCCAATTTATATACCCCCTTAGATAGAAAAACAAACCCAAGACAAAATTGTGGACATAATGAAAGACTGGTGACTAAAAAGTTAATTTCTTTCTATTAAAAGTCAATTTTATAGGTAGTAATACATATTTTATATCATAGCTGTCATTAACTAGTTTGTTTCACATTAATTTTCTACATAAAAATCAACTTTCATGGGCTAGGGATATAGCTCAGTTGGTAGAGTGCCTCACATGCACAAGTTCCTGGGTTCAAACCTTAGTACTACCAAAAAAAAAAAAAAAAAAAAAAATATATATATATATATATATATATATAAACTTTCATTAATAACTGGATTAAAAAATCAATAATAACAGGCAATTAAGTAGAAGCAAAATAATTCATTTATATTTTTGTTCTTACTATTTTCTCAAACTCTATTGGAAGAAAAACAAATGCTGAAATTTTAATGGTTGGAATGATCTGCAAATTTGGTAACCTGCTTTTGGACCATAGTTAACATTCTTTTCTTTTGTAAGATGGGTTGAAGCCAGGGGCATATAACCACTGAGTCACATCCCCAGCCCTTTTTAAAAAATATTTTATTTTAGAAACAGGATCTCGCTGAATTGCTTAGGGCTAGCTACCTCAGCCTCCAGAGCCACTGAGATTACGGGAATGTGCCACCACGCCCAGCATAGCTTACATTCTTTACTATGTGTATTAAGAATTGTAATGCAAAAAAAAAAAAAAAAAAGAAGGGCTTTCTCCAGTATTTGTTTACTACCTTCAGGGAGCTGCTTTACATATGCATTTTCACAGCAATTAAAGAATACTGGAAGTTACTATGAATATATTCACAGACTTCAAAATCAACAATAACTATTTTTGGGGGGTCAGGGTCTCAAGCCAAAATATTTTTCTAGAAAACTGGAAAAATGCTTGACTTTCATGAAACAAGAGAAAATCTCTGTTATTCTTTAGGATATCTGAATATTAATGAAATGTAGGTCCTACTTCTATGCTTATTTTTTTAAGTATGTCCAAAAGTCACTGAGCCCACAAGTTACCCCATTTCATAAATTTAATTCTAAAGGACAACACTAAAACTGTAGTTTAATAGTCATGACAAAATCAGAAATATGACAAAAACAAAAAACAAAACTTACATCCTGAAAGAACTGTAATTCCATAAACATTCTGCTCAATTTGTCCGAATGTAAGAATGTTGCAAGTAAGCTGAAGATTTGGTGAAACTACATTTGTAAAGGTAACACTGGCTGCTGTTCTGTTTATGATGGTATATTGTTCCTTAGGAACAGTTAGATGGTTTGTTTTCCAGATAATGTAATTAGCATTTACATGAAAATAATCCATACATTTTTCCTTTAGCACACAAACTGCAGTGAAATTAGAGCCACGTTCTATTATTGGAGATTCAGGGTTGATGTGACCACAGGGATCCAGAAGTTCACCTGAAAGAAGGAACAAAATTTTTTAAAACATAAAAATAAACTGGGCAAAAGATGTAGTTCACTGGTAGAATGCTTTCCTAGCATGTTTAAGGGCATAGGTTTGGTCCCCAGAACTGTTAAAAAAAAAAAAGAAAGAAAGAAAGAAAGAAAAAAGTTTTTCTGGTACAAAATGGTTTCTGGCTGGTGTCACTCAATGTGATTTCTTGAATTTTCACTAAAATATTCCCTAAAAAAAAGAAACACAACTAAAAATGTGGTCTGAATTTAATGCCTAAATTTGTAAAGAAATACACAAATTAACAAACCGGATTAAGAAAATCTATACATGCTTCAGCTCATATTATAATATCCGAGCTTTTTCTGACTGACTGCAGCTTGACTCATATTTGTCCACCATCTGTCCTGTTCCTTGATTTGAACAGATCTTAATTAATTCTGCCTATCTCCAGAAGATAGGCAATGGTAGTCTCCTTTCTCCAGTTCTGAATGCTGCTGGGAGAAAGAGTGGTATAGATGGGGTACAGAAAGACAGAAACACATTATCCATGTAGCAAAATGTGGTCAAAAAAAGGAAATAGTAAGGGGGCAACAAAAACAGAATAGAACTAGATGACCAAATATATTAGTTTTAACAATAAATGTAGGGAATAGAATTTCCTATTTCTTTAAGGAATTCTTATTAGTCTTAATAAATGTATTAGTTATATTTAATGTAAATGTATTAGAAATTACATTTATTTACATGTGTTAGAAATGTATTAGTTTTAAATGCATGGGATAAGATTTCCTAATAAAAAACAAAAAATTAGATTGGGTCAACAAATAAAATGTGCCAGCTATGGCAGCACACACCTGTTATCTCAACTACTTGAAAGGCTAAAGCAGGGATTGCAAGTTTGAAGTCAGCCTAGGCAACTTAGTGAGATCCGTGTCAATAAAATAAAATAAAATAAAATAAAAGGGCTGGGGATATAGCTTAGTGGTAAAGCACCTGCCTACCATGCATGAGGCCCTGGGTTCAATCCCTAGTGTCAAGAGAAAAAAAAAAAAAACCAACTAAAAATTCTGCTGAAAGATTAGAATAGGCTAAACTAATGAACCAAATTTGCAATGGAGAAAGTATCTCTTTAGGTTTTTTCCTCCTTTCTTCTTTTTCTTAAAACGGTGCTGGGGATCAAACTTAGGGCCTTACAACATACACAATTCATGTGAAAATAATCTGAGAATATTTGTTCATTACTAGCTTAACATGAAACATTGCTATATAACAGAGCCACTAGTCAGACCATGTCTACTTCAGGTACTTTTTAAAATAAAGTGTATTTTATTCAATCATTTTTATAATAATATACCATAACTATCCTTTTTATAATGCTTACTGTGAGCTGGGCACTAGCCTATCTTCACAACATACCTAGAGTTAAGGATCATTATTTTCTCTACCTTATAGACAAGAAAATTTGAGGCACAGATTAAATGAGTAGTCAAACTACTATATCTCTTAAGATGGAGAACTGGGGTGGTAACATGATGAGACACAGGTAACCAAGAAAAGAAGCAGGAGGGCAATGAGCATGTGCAGGATTAGAAGCCACATCCTAAAACAAATGATTAGGATAACTGGCTAAGTTTAGTTTGGGAAAGAGGGCCTAGAGACACAGAAAAGTGGTCCTTCAATACTTGAAAAGCTGAACTGTTGGGAGAGAAAACAGGTATATTCTAAATAAATAATTAATGGGGAAAATACAAAAAAGAAATTTGGGTTCAAGAATAAGAGAAGTTATGAACTGGGGATACAGCTCAGTTGGTAGAGTGCTTGCTTCACATGTACAAGGTCATGGGTTCAATCCCCAGCACCATCAAAACAACAACAAAAAAGAATAAGGAAGGTTAAATTGGATGTGATGGTGCTTGCCTGTAATCCCAGCTACTTGGGAGGCTGAGTCAGGAGGAACACAAATTCAAGGCCAACCTGAGCAACTTATTGAGTCCTGTCTCAAAAACTAAAAAGGGCTATGATGTAGCTCAGCAAGTGGTAAAGTAACACTGGGATCAATCCCCAATACTGCAAAACAAAAACCCAACAATAAGGAAAGTTAGCTGAGGGTATAGCTCAGTGATACAGTGCTTGCTTAGCATGTGCGAGACCCCGGGTTTAATCCTCAGCACCACCATCTTAAAAAAAAAAAAAAAAAAAAGTAAGGCCTTTCTAAGAAAGAAAGATTTTCCACCTAAACTTTCTGTCCCCAAAGAAGCTGTACTGATATGATTTGGAGAGGGACTGATTTCTGATTTAAAGCAAGCTTTCTTAAACTATCTTGATGAAAGATCAGTATTTCCTTTATTCAATCCATCACTGACTACACTTTTTGTTTGCTATGTTCACTAATCCCGTGCTGGGATGTCATGGCTACACCAAATTGTTAAAAGAGTTTCTAAATGTGTGTTCTTTATTTCTGCATTTATCTCACTATGGACCAGTAATGACCAGTTCTCAGATGGGCATCAGGCTATGAACTATAATTTAAATAGTACTATTTCAGCTATCTCTTCATTATAGTAATGCAACCACACTACTCAGAGACATTTTTGGCAATTAAAGAGTGAATTGCTAAGATTTAACATATTTTTCTCTTTTTCTTTTAATATTTTCTTTTGCTCTCCCCACCTTATAGTTACTGTAAAATAACTAAATAACATTTATGATTACTGAATGAGAACTTACATAAAACAAATCATCAAGAATATTTTTTATTTATTTAAATCATTTTAAGGCAACATTATACACTCGATAACACTAGAAAGAATAAACACATAAGCATAATAATGTATTATTGAACATAAGCTTAATTATATAAGTATATAAAAACACATAAACCTAATTTGTGGAGATAGAATGTAGGGCATTTCATTAACCTTACCTATAGATTCAGTTGTGAGGAAAATAAGCAAAGCGTTCACTAGCCAAATCTGCAACGTCAACATCTTGCACAGATATTTCTGTAACACACACATTTAATATTATTTTTAATATTTTTTATATACACATAGTTTAAAACAATTTTTTTGTTTCCATTGTGTAATTGTTTTCTAACTGGTGGTAAAACTCTTATAAGAATGCAGAAAGCTAGTCTTCAAGATATTTTTCTTTATTTCTGCTTAAGTTATTACATAAAATGACTGAAAAACATAATTTATACTTTCAGCTTAAGAGACCAATCCTGTTTCTATATTTTATGAAGTTTAACACATCAGTAACTGAGATTAAGAACTTCAGAGACACAATTTCTTCAAGGCAAAACCCACTATTAGTAACCTTAAAAGACACTTAACAAGTGAAAAAAGAGTTTATAATTTATAACGTGACCAAAAATATTCCCTAATATATGAAAAATGGCTATAAATCACTAGAAAATTCTAACACCTACTAGAAAAACAAGGAAAAATATTTGAAAGGCAGTTTATAGGAAAGGAAATATAAGTAAACAAAATGTATGAAAGACACTTTCAAACTCACTGGAAATGAGGGATGAAAATTAAAAATACCCAGATAAGAATGAAAAATTAAGCAGCCACTTTATCAAGTTAAAAGCACACTCTAAGGCTTGAAATTTCTACTTCTAAGAATGTACCTAGAAAAATTAAAATACATGTCTACATGAAGACATAATTAAGTGTTCATAGCTTTATTCATAATTGTCTCAAACTGGAAGTAACCCAGAACAGTATTCAGCAATAAATGGGAATGCATTAGCAATACATGCAATAGTATGAATGAAGCTCAAATGCATTATGCTGAATAAAAGAAGCCAGATACAAAAGGCTGTACTATATAATTCTATCTATAGTAAATTCTAGAAGTAGCAAAACTAAGGTGATAGGTGGCAGATCAGGGGTTTCCTGCATTGAAGTAGAAAAGGGACAAAATAAACTTTTTTGAGTGATAGAAATACTCTATGTCATGATTATGGTGATGGCTATAAGATGCTATACATTGGCCAAAATTCATTGAATTGTGTCAAGAACTGCAAAGGTTCTGAGGTGAGATTTTTACCTTATGTTTGAGCTAACAAGTTAGCCTGCCAGAGTTTCAGGGATACTGGCAAAAGATGAGACTTCTTAAGTCAGAGACATAAGACTTTATTACTCTTAACAACAGCAGTCATCAGAGTACTTTTTAAAGTGCAGTACTTTTTAATGTGCCAGATATTGGAGCCCCAATTCCCACAGGGTATTGTGAAGAGTCAGGTGGCACCTTACAGGAGAAAGACCAAGCTTAAGAAACTCAAATCTTTAAAAAATGAGCAGGAAACATGCTTGATATTTACTCTGGAGGGAGACATTATCTCTGTCTTCTAATGCTATAAGAAAACCTGCCCCCCCCCCCCCCCCC
>NW_025999924.1:6708334-6724669 GCF_001458135.2 Marmota marmota marmota | reverse complement strand
CCCCCCCCCCCCCCACTTTGCAATACAGGGAGACACCAATTCTATCTTCCAATAAACTTGAAAAGATAGTTCATAAAAAAAGGCAGTCAGGGCTTTTGCTTAGAAGACTGCAAAAATGCAAAAGACTCATGGGTTTCCTATCAAATTGTACACCAGGAATTGGTAAATTTTGTTATTTATAAATTAGACCTCAATTATAACCAAACAAAAGCTACACAAACAAGATTTAGAGCCAAATGAAACCAATGCTGAATTCTTTCAAAGATATATAGAACATTCCCTATCAGTAAAGATTGGGGGTCTAGCCTCAATAGCAAAGCATATGCTTAGTATGCCTGTAGGCTCTGGGTTCAATCTCTACCACCAAAAAGAAAAAGAAAAAAAAAAAAAAGATACATTGTGGTATATTTTTTCAAGTAACTGAGTAATGACAATAACAAAGAATTATTTGCAAGTACACACGGCACGTATAAATCTCACATATAATACAGAATGAAACAAACCAGACATTTGAAAAGGTACACCCCACATGATTTCCCTTATATTAAGTTCAAAACAAGCAAAATTTAACTTTTGGTGATAGAGGTCAAGGAGCAGCTATTTTTATGTAGGGAAAAGGACAAAAGGGAACATTCTACGGTGTGGGGCAGGTTCTGTATTTTGACCTGGACAATGTTAAGAACTCATTGGGTTGTATGCTCATGAGGTCTGGACTTTACTACATATGAAAGTAAACAAAAACAAACCAAAAACGATCTCTATACCATTCTTACCTATATAATATTGACAAAAACATAAATTCCAGAAAGTTATCAACATTGTTGTGAGACTAAAAAATAAAGGCCTCATTAGACACTTGCAGGTTACAGCACAAATTAATTTAGATCCTTAATAAATCGTACACTTAAAACTAAATATTTATTGTTTGTAAATTAGATCTTAATTAAAAACAAAGATGGCTGTACCCAGATAAGGTGCATAGCCATATAAAGCATACTGCAATATCAGTTAAAAATTAATACATATACATCTGAATCTAATGATTTTATTTCTAGTTATTTTATCTTTCAGATATGAGTAAAACAACACATGTATAAGGTTATTCACTGCAGTACTCTTTTCAACAGTAAAGGGTTGAAATAACCTAAAATTTTTTGATAGGCCACTAAATTATGGTATGCCTAAACACTGTATACATGTAGTCATTAAAAAAAAAAAAATTCTAGGCAGGGCACAGTTGTGTGGCCCTGTAATTCCAGCTACTTGGAAGGCTGAGGCCTTAAGCAACTTAGTAAGAACCTGTCTTAAAAAAAAAAAATACAAAAAAGGGCTGAGAATATAGTTCACTGGTAAAATACCCCTGGGTTCAATCCCCATTAGTACCCCCCAAAATCCTGTGTTATAGATACATAACATAATCTAAAGTATATTATTAAGGCACAGAATGTATATCTGCTATTGTCTGTCGGTAAACAAAATTAAAAAGAAAACAAAATATGCTCATTTCATTATTTATGAATAAAATATTTCTAGAAGGGATAAAAATTTAATGTTGGCTGTGACTGGGTGTTTGAGAAACTGGGGTGGGAGGGAAACTCTCTACTATACTTTCTTTGGAATTTTTCAATGATGCACCAATTTTACTTTAGTACTTATACAAAAATACAGTTTGGGCTGGGAATGTAGCTTAGTGGTAGAGTACTTGCGTAGCATGTGCAAGGCCTTACTTTCAAGTTATGAAACATACAATTTAAATAAAAAAGAATGTGTAAACTTTTTTTCCTAAGTAAAACTGTGGACTTTTTGATTGGTGCTTCAAAGTATTACACTTAGAGCACTCACCTAGCACGCGTAAGGCCCTGGGTTGGATCCTCAGCACCATATAAAAATAAATAAAATAAAGGTATTGTGTACAACTACAACTAAAAAAATAAATATTTTTAAAAATTATAATTCTAACTTGACTATGTATTTCCTAACCATGTAAATCACTTTGTACAAAACAGATAATGAACTGTTTAGACCACATTAGGAGAGGTATAAAAGAATTAAGTTGCAGAGGCCATTTTCTTCCACCTGTTTCTTCCCTTACTCCCCAACTTTAAATAGTCTAACTTAGGAATGGGGACACAGTTCAGTGGCAGAGCACATGTCAACATGTGCAAGGCCCTGAAATTGATTCCATGCAAGGTTAAAAAAAAAAAAAAGATGGTGGGGGGAGCACTTTAAATAGCCCCATACTAGAAAATTCTACCACAATGTTTAACTGCTCATGAAAACAGAAAACAAAGAAAATATGTGTGGTAATGTGAACCTGACCACTCATTCCACCAAATACCTTGGCTAACATTGTAAAGATTTCTCTACAGTTCTGGAAAACTGTCCATCTTTCTATTGATGTACCATATTCTTATAATAAAATTCAAAACAAAATATTTATGATTATAGTGTAAATATTTATGATTACTTCAAAGCACTCATTTAACTGAGCAGTGCGTGAGACACAAGTAAAAGGACACAAGCAAAGAGGGGATTCATATTTGCAGTTATAGCACAAAGTACCGTTTCCTAATTTTAAAGATTATTATTGAGATGTGAGAGGGAACATCTATTAAAGCACTTGATTTCATATATAATTCTAAGAGATGGAGATAACAGCAGCACTTTATAAAATATATGCAATACAGTTAACTTTATTTGGGAGTTCATCTTGTTTTAAAATTCACAGAACTAACAATATTCTGCTTATTTTTCCCTTTCATTTTATTGACAGTAAACACTCAATTTAAAATTCTATTAGTAGTACTACCCTCTCCTCACTTCCTGTATAATTTTCTATGCATATATTGCAACAATCCTGCATACATTTATTTTCCTTATAATCTGCGCATCTATAAAGCCAAATCATGACTTGTAGACAGACAAAGCAAAGAAATGAGTGATTCTTCTATGACAGTAGTTCTTCAACCATGGTAGTTCAACCTAACAGTGTTAAAAGTATCTATGAAATATATCATAAGTAATTTGCTACTATTAATGTTAAAGTAACAAAGTTTATGAATGACTTATTTAAAAAATTGGAATATGAGATAATTGTTACAGTTGTTTATTCTCATTTACTTTGATTTCCATGGATTTTCTTAGGTAGGAGGAAAAGTGTAGAGATACAATTGATGAATATTTAGTAGTTGTGACTCCTTATAAATTATTTTTATTGCCCATAATTGTGACTTTTGTTATTTTCTTTTTCTTAAAAATATAACTCAAGAACAAAGAAAAACCATGAAAAGATGCATCAGAATTACATTACACATGAGGAGGAATATCAATGTGAATTTTGTTACCATGGTAAAATTACTACTATAATTGTAGAATAGCACGTGAAGTATAATTATAAAATAAAAAGCAAAACCGTGCGTGAGGCACTGGGTTCGATTCTCAACACCACATAAAAATAAAAATAAATATATTGTGTCCACCTAAAACTGAAAAATAAATATTAAAAAAAAAAGCAAAACCATGTATTGAGTATTAAGTTGAACAGGGATTAAGATGAGGAAAATTTCTGTTATCTTTTATAGTACATTGTTAATTTAAATAAATTTGCAAAATGCTGATCATATCTACATTAAATAATTAAACTAATTACTTAAAATGATCTACCCTCAGCTCTATTTCACTAGAACCAATTACGAGTTCATTAACACTTGGATACTATTTTACCTTACACAAAATACTTTCACATAAATTATTTTACTTGATTCTCTTACTATCCTAGGGAATCAGGTGGGTAGGAAAGAGATTATTTACTGGACTTTTGCAAAGAAAAGACAAAAGTTCAGATGAGACAAATTACTTACCCCAAATCACAAAATTAGTAACTGAAGGATTAGGAATTTGAAACTAAGTCTTCTGCCTCCAAATGTCATGTTCTTTCTTTTGGGTTTTGCTGTAAAGAGAGAACAGCCTTGTTCAGAAAGCCAACATATTGGTAACATTTATTATACATGTGCTTCTAAAATCCTTATCTGCTATTAGGTTTCCAGGTTTGCACAAAGTATCCCATTTTAGAGACCTTCTGAACTTCAGAATAAAATAATCTCAAAAACACTTGTGTAAGAATACTAAATAGCCTAGCTTTTTTTTTTTTTTTTTTTTTTTTTTTNTTTTTTTTTTTTTTTTTTTTTTTTTTTTACCGTTTTCTTTCTTTCTTCTTCCTTTTTTTTTTTTTTTTTTCTTTTTTCAGGCTGGCCAGAAACTATTGGGCTCAAGTGATCCTTCTGTCACAGTTTCAGAGAAATTGGGACCACATCAGCCCAGTAGTATGTTTAGATACACACTTGCAAACACTAAGGCTCACTTACACTTAATTCCAAATTCCTTAATATCTATGGAATACCACAGAAATGTGAAAGGGATGCTTTGCTGAATTCAACAAAAGCAGCAAGGCAGTGCTTTGACAGAATCCTAACTTTTTTGTCTTTTGATAGTACTAAATTAAAACTGCTGATTTTCCAACTGCCAACGTATTCTATGCATGTAGACACAAATTCATTTTAAGGTTTGCTCAGTGCTAGGTTAAATTCTAGCATGAGTAGTGGTGGCTCCTTTTTTGAAATACAGTTAAGTTAAAACTTGGGCAAAGAATGGACTCCTTCATCATTGTTTAAAACACATTAGGTTAAATTCTAGCATGAGTAGTGGTGGCTCCTTTTTGAAATATAGTTAAGTTAAAACTTGGGCAAAGAATGGAATCCTTCATCATTGTGTAAAACACATTAAGCCTTTGATATAATTTAATAACACAAGAAACCATATTTATAATATTTTAAAAATTTTAAGTGAAAAGCAGAAAAATGCCAGGAGGAAATGCCCTGTAATTCTACCAAATAGCCTTGCAAAAATTTCTATGAATATATTATAACTTTATATTGCTTAAATATATACTTTTCTACTTTACAAAGATAGGATCACAAGTGATAAATATTCTATTACTTGCTTTTTTCACTTAACACTATATATTGCACATCTATATTAATACAAAGATTAATTCCTGCCAGGTGCAGTGGTACTTGCCTATAACCCCAGCAACTCATAAGATCAAGGCAGGAGGATCTACAAATTCAAGGCCAATCTTAGCAACTTAGGGAGACACTGCCTCAAAATAAAAATAAAAAGGACTAGGGATGTTACTCGGTGGTAGAGTACCCCTGGGTTCAATTCCCAGGTCTGGGGGAAAGAAAATTCTTATAGCCTTTGCTCAAATTCCCCCTAATATAGAGATCTTCCCTGATGACAATGTATTGCTTATTTTGGCTCTTTTCCTATTTTAGTCTCCATAAACTTAAGACCTACTATGCAGGATGGCAAATATTCTATGTAAAGGGTCAGATAATAAATTTTAGATTTAGTGTGCAACTAGGCAACTTTGCTACTGGAGTGCAAAATCAGTCATAGTTAATATGCAAACAATTAGGCACGGCTGTTTCCATATAACTTTATAGACTGCAAGCTGGGTTTGGTCCACAGGCCAGTTTACCAACCTCTGTTCTAGAATAACATATAATGTACTTATTTTGCTTAATGTCTGTTATGGGTTTAATCACATTCCCCTAAAGATATGTTGAAGTCCTAACTCCCAATACCTTAAAATGTGACCCATTTGGCAATAAAGCCATGGCAGATGTAATCAGTTAAGATGTCATACTGGAATAGGATGGGCTCTTAGTATGCCATGACTGCTGTCCTTTTAAGAAGAGAAAGACACACAGAAAAATGTCACATGACAAAAAAGGCAGAGACTGGAATGATGCTGCTGCAAGCTAAGAAAGCTGTAACCAGAAGCTAGGAAGAGGTAAATGCTTCTTTCTAGACTCATGATTTCTATATTCTAGAACCTTGAGAGGATAAATTTCTGTTGCTTTAAGCCACCCAGATTGTGGAAGTTTGTTACAGTAGCCCTAGGAAATGAATACATCGTCTATATTACCAAAACTGAATGTAAGCATATAAGGTAGAAATTTTGTCTATTTTGTTCCCTGCTATATTCCTAGAATCTAGAATCATACTTAGCATAGAAATCACTTGACATATATCAGATGAAGAAACACTTCCATTTTTGAATATGTATATTCAAAATTTACTGTAATTTAGCGCTGAGTCTTTGTAAGGGCAGAGGGTTTAATTTTGGGGGAGGAAATACCAGGAGTGGAATTGCTAGGTCATTTGGTTAAGTGTGTATTCAGCTATATATTCTCTTTGGTGATATATCTGTTCAAATAGTCTGTCTATTTTTTAATTAGGTTTCTTGTTTTCTTATCACTAAATTTTGAAAGTTTTAAAAATATATTCTGAATGCAAGGCCTTTGTTAGAAAATTTATTTGCACATAATTTTTTCCCTGCGGTTTAGTCATCTTCTTAATATTGTTTTTTGAAGAGCAGAAGGTCTGATTTAATGAAGTCTATTTTAATGGACTCTGCTTTTAGTGTTGTATTTAAGAAATATTTTCTGAAAGTCACAAGGTTTTCTTTCTCTTGTTTTCTTCTCCAAGTTTTAGGTTTTATGTTTAGGTCTTTGAATCATTTGAATTAATGTTTATATAGGGCATGAAGCAGAAATCTAATTCATTTTGTAATATGAATAACCAATTACTTTAGCACCATTTTTTGAAAATGCTATTCCGTCTTAAGAGAACTGCCTTTTGCACCTTTGAAAAAAATTAGTTGTTTATATATATATAGATTTATTTGTGCTTTTTCATTTCTAGGAGTGGGCAAATTTTTATGTAAAGGGATAGAAAGTAAATATTTTTGGCTTTGAGGGCCATGAGGTTTCTGCTGGAATTGCCAATCTACTGTTGTGACACAAAAGTAGCCAAGATAATAAGTGGGGATTGCTGTGTTATTATACTTTATAAAAATAGGAGGTGAGCTGCAGTTTGCCAAATCTTGTTCTGTTCCATTAATCTATTTGCTTATCTTTATGCAACTACTACACTGTCTTGATAATTATAGCTTTACAAGTCTTGAAATCAGTGTTTTGTGGGCACTTTAAAAAAAATCAGCTATCATGCCTTTCTTTATTCTTTTGCATTAAAGGTCTTTTTATACCTCTGGCTGTGTATAGGATTTATATGTTATCAGTTTGATTGAGCGACTGAGCAACCTTTTTGTGATGCCCCTTAGCATAGTTTTCATCATGTTTCTTACACTTGAAGTTTGTTGAGCTTTTTAGAGATGACATCTGGGGCTAATTATATTCCTTCTATTGAGGTAAGACTTTTTTGTATATCCTCCCTAATATCCCAGGAACCAATATGTTTTCTAACCTGGCTGGTCAGAACAGGTACTATTTCAGACTTTGTGAGAATGTCAGGCCTTGTTACTTCTAATTCTTTTTTTTTTTTTTTTTCAGTTTTTTTCCCCTGGCCCTTCAGTAGTTTCTTTATATGCTCACATTGATCATTAATCAGCTGAATAGTTGAAAGGGACCTCTGAACCTTTCCAAAGTTCTCTGTAGTGTCCTCTTTTCTTTATTATTTTGTTCTATTGACTCTACTAGCCACTTTTGCCTCCCCAGATACATCCTTCAAATTAATAGTATCCAATAGTCTCAGTCTTGGGTTTCCTACCTGTGTCATAGCTTAAAATGTCTCAATGCAGTGAGCAAGGGCAACTGCAGGGTTCACCTCATTTGTTTCTCATCTCTCAAGATCACTGTCTTGGTTGGCCTGGTGATGTGTGCCTGTAATCCTAGATAATTTAGGTGGCTGAGGCAGGATTGCAAATTCAAAGCCAGTCCAAGTAACTCAGTGAGGCCCCTGGCAATTGAGACCCTGTCTCAAAAAATAAAAAGGGATGGGGGGCTGGGGTTGTAGCTCAGTGGTAGAGTGCTTGCCTAGCACATGTGGGGCACTGGGTTCGATCCTCAGCATCTCATAAAAATAAATAAATAAATAAACAAAAGTATTGTGTCAATTTACCACTAAAAATTTTAAAAAGTGTGTGTGTGGGGGGCACACTGGGGATGTGGTTCAATGGTTAAGAGGCCCTGGGTTCAATTCCCAAAACCAAATAAATCAACATCATTATATTTCATCATCTGATGTTCAGTCTTTTTTAATATTTATATGTGTTTTTTGGTTGTTTCAGGTATAGGAGTAAATCCACTCCCTGTTATTCCATCTTGGTCAGAAATGTAAGTTGCACATACATTTGGATACCAAATAAATAAAAATTACATAACAAAAGTATTGTCAAAATTATTATGAACATTTGTGTGAAAAAGCCTGAATACATTTGAAAACAAAACCAAAATGTAAACACTAACAAGTACTTAGCTTAAAAATATAAGCATATAAACCTATAGCAATGGTTTTCCATTCCATGGTTTTAGTTACCTATAGTCAATCAAGGTCTGAAAATATCAAATAGAAATTCCAGAAGTAAAAAATTCTTAAGTTTGAAATAACTTAATATAGTATATTATCATTATGTTCTACCTTATTATTAGTTATTGTTGTTGATTTCTTCTTGTGCCTAATATACATATTTTTTATACATGCATATTCATAAATATGCATGTATAAAAAATATAGCATTTATGGGTTTAGTAGTATTCATGGTTTCAGATGTTCTTGAAACATCTTGGATTATAGCCTCTGTAGACAGAAACAGACTACCATAGTTCAAAATGAAAAAGATATTAATGTTACTATATTAATAGATTAAAGAAGAAAAACAACACACCATTCTAACAGTTGCTTGAAAAGCGTCTGGTAATATTCAATAACTGTTAACCTAAAATTTAAAAATAATAACAAAGCATCAGAAAACTAAGAACTTTATGTCTCTTTTGAGACTATCATTTTAATAAATATGAGCAGGGAATCTGAACCAGATTGCCTGTGTTCTGATCTCAGACCCTCATCTTAGAAAAGTTATATAATATTCCTCACTTTTTTTTTCCTTGTCTATAAAAATGGATATAACATCACTACCTACTTACCACCTAGGAATACTGTAAAGATTAATCAACACACAAAGTGCTCAGAATCTACCTGGTTGATAGTAGATACTCAATAAAGGTAACAGCTACCAGTAGTACAGACCTTGCTGTTGCTGCTTTAAGTACTACTATAACAAACCTACAGTAAGCATTCATAGGTTTAAAGGTAAAAATTGGAAGATTCCTATTAAAGTCAAGATTCAGACAAGATGAATTGAGTCACATTTATTCCACACTGATCTAGAAGGGGGAACCAAAAATAAATAAGATAAAATGTAAAAAGAAAAAAAATTGTAGGTAAGATTGTCTATCAACAATGAGAAAATGATAAACTACTAGAATTATTGAGTTTAACTTAGTAGTTGAACAAAAGATTATCAAAAATTAGAGCTTCCCTATACATCAATAATAACCAATTAGAAATTATAATAGGAAAAAATCCTCATAAAAGCCCCCCAAACCATAATATTTAGAGAAAATATAATCGGAACTATGAAAGAACTTTATGGAGACAACTATAAAATCTTACTAAAAGGTGCATTAATAATGTCTAAGATCTTTATGTAAAAGGTGGGCATGCTAGGGATTTAGCTCAAGTGGTAGAGTGCTTGCCTAGCATTCATGAGGTTCTGGATTGGATCCCCAGTACCACTCTTTCTCTCTCACACATAAAAACTCAAATAATCAAATAAATAAATAAATACAGTAGCTATCAATTATTCACAAAATAATATATAAATGCAATACAATTTTAATCCAAATAGCAAAGGAGTTTTCTTAGGGAATTTTGCAAACCAACTTAAAATTTCATATAAAAAAATTTAAAATAGCCAAAAGCCAATTCGCCAAAAGTATAAAGAGAATATTTGCTGTACCATTATCCATTAAGACACACTGGTAGAATAATTAAAACATGACTAGTACAGGAGAATACACAATGAAATTAATGACACAAAATAAAAGACCCAAGGACATATACAAATTTATAGGCTGGGCACAATGGTGTGCCTATTGTTCCAGATACTCAGAAGGCTGAGGCAGGAGGACAGTTTAGGCCAGGAGTTTGAGGCCAGTTTAGCCCAGGAGTTTGAGGCCAGTCTGGGCAACTTAATGAGATCACATCTCAAAAACAAGAACCAACCACATATACATACACAAAGGAGAAATTTAATATCTGAAATATTTAAAAAGGCATCTTATATTAATGGGCTAAAAAGGACTGACTATTCAATAAATATTACTGGGACAACTGGTTCCACAAACAAAAACAATAACAAAGAGCCCTATTCCATCCGGTGCACACAACACTCCAGATTTATTACAGAACTAAGTACAAAAGCAAAATTATAAGTGTGCCAGAAGAGAATATGAAATGTATTAATGACCTCACAGTAGAGAAGGTCTTTTACAAATTATCTTTGACTATTTTATTAGACAAATGAAGAGGTTTCAAGCGTACTTTGATAAGCATCCAGATTCTCAACATTGCTTAAGAAATAAAACATGACAAACTGCGTGTTGTGGCACATGCCTATAATCCCTGTGATTTGGGATGATGAAGCAGGAAATCAAAAGTTTGAGGCCAGCCTGAGCAACTTAGCAAGAACTTATCTCAGGATAAAAAATTTAAAAAGGGCTGGGGATGTAGCTCAGTGGCAAAGTACTCCTTAGTTCTATCCCTAATACAACAAAAAATGAAAGAAATAAATTATAAATGTAATTGGAGCCAAATAAATAATTCTTATAGTCAAGAAGTTCAAAGTTTAGAGTGAGAAAATTAGGTAAGAGTTTTCTAGACAGAGAAAATAGCAAACACATGAGCTATAAATCATTGATTCTAATTGTCAATTAAGATTAGCAATGGTAAAATCCCAGGACACCAGTCTACTGACCAGAGTTGTGCTATACAACATATAGCTCTGATGAGTTTACTTTAAACTAGGTGGTGGGATTGAGGGGGCACATATAAAACAGAACACCCAAATGAAAGAAATGCTACTCAGGAAGCAGGAATATCCCAAATTCCAGGCCAGCCTGGGCAACTCAACAAGACTCTGTTTCAAAATAAAATTTAAAAAGGCATTGGGGATGTAGCTCAGTGGTAGAGTAGGGCCCTGCATTCAATCCCCAGTACTGCCAAAAACAAAAACAGAAAAAGACTGTGTGGAAGACACTGACATTAAACCCAATTCAGAAGTAACAATTAAGCCAATCTCCATTAGAGCAAAGGATGAAACTGATTAATAAAGAGAAAATGAAAATTCTGAGGCAAAACAATTTTGAATTTATTGTGCTAAAGGGAATGAAGTTCTGCTCTGGATATGTATACATGAAGCTTTAAAGCAAAAATTAAAACAAACAAAAAACACCCCAATAATCTACACAACAGTCATTTTAACAAAGTTCTCTTATTCATGATCAATCAAATAACTTATTTCTTATTAAATTTCACTAAAATATACCATATAGCCTGGAGGAGGGGGAATCTATAGCCTTGTGACAACTGTTTCTGGTTCCTGTGTAACTAAATGATATAGTTGAGTCTTATCTCTTTTACTGAATTCTCTGGCTATGAATAATAAAGTATTTGGCAGCTACTTTTAAAATGCCAGTTTATTTGAATACATGTGACTCAACTATTACCTGAAAAATAAATAATTTTAAGAATTCTGGCTTGGATCTTTTTAAATTTCACCAGCATGTCATCATCTTGCATATTCTGCCTGACTCAAATCAATTTAAAAGGCCTAAAAACAGAACCTATATACATACATGTTCATGCACACACATTTTGATACACACTTCTTTTTTTTTTAAATTACAGGGACTTACATTTTGTCCCCACCTATAAACAACTCACCCTATTCAATTGCCTGAGTCAGTATAGTCCTCTGTTCTCTTATTTGCCCATTACACTTTAGCTTTTCTCAGTTACAAGTTTGATCCAGATTTCTTTCACAATATCTTTCCCACTCATCTTTTTATCCTCTACCACAACCAATTTAATTTGGTCACCTCATTACTTATAACAACCTTCCTACTTCTAGTCTCTTTCCTTCCTCCCATTCTGAACATTGTCAGTGGATGAATCTTTCTAAAACACTACCTCTAAGCTGTCATTCATTCTTAAAAGCTTTTTAAAGGGTGAACAATTATGCCAAACATTTTAGCTACTTTAAGTACCTGCTTTTTCCAGTTGATCTTTCCCAATATTCAAATCTCTGTTCTTAAAAAAAAAAAGGGGGGGAGTGGTGCTGGGCAGGGGGGGACTGTAGTTCAGTGACAAGAGTTTGCTTACTATGTGGGAGGTCCTGGGTTCCATCCCCAGCACCTCAAAACAGATAAATAAAATCCTTTCTTTAGACTTCTCCCTCAAGTTACTTCACCACTACACTTCCAGAGAGAACTGCAAGCAATCTAGCTTTTACTCCAATCATGCTGAAATTATTTTTGTAGTTTTCCAACTGCAAAACAAATATTGATGTTCCTCATTCTGTTTGGCCTCACGTGTCATTCAGTTTGGTCTTACCTTTCATTGTTCTCTCCTATCATCTCTAGATTCTGAGCTCAGGCCACAGCACTACTAGACTTCCTCTAACATACCTTTTTCTTTCAGTGTGTGTGCTTCTTCATATGTTATGCCCTGTCTCTACAATGCCTTCCTGACTCAGCTTTACTGTTTATAACTCAGATGGAACATCTCTTCTACGGAATTTCCCCCATTTTCACAAACGTCTTTGTTCCCAATGCACTTTTATATAGTTCCCTAAAAGGATTCATAACTTTGCACAATAATTATTTTACACATCTCGATATTTAACATCTTTCAAGTACTCACTAAACAACTAATAGTGGGTATTTATTTATTTATTTATCACTGTGCTGGGGATGGAACCCAAGGCCTTGCAAATGCTAGGCCAGCTCTCTATATAAGTGGCTACATTTTCAGCCCAAGAGTAGGTTTAACAGACCTATGGTATGGACATATTATTCTACTCACTGTTACTCAAGTACCCCAAATGAAACAGCATATGTATGGTTAAGAGATTCTGAAGCCATGCTATCTAGATACAAATTTAGGATCTAACACTTATTAACTAGGCAAGGTAATTAACCCTTCTGTGCCTGGCTTTCCTTTTGTGTATAAAAAGATCCACCTATGAGGTAGAGGTTATGATATTTAAATACTTTATTAGGAGTAAAATGCCTACAATAGATACCAGTAGGAAATAAGCATTAAATATGTATTGGCTATTGTAATTAATATACCTTAGTTATTTCTGACCCTTTTCACATGAATAATCAACATTCACCCTAACATTTAACTGCAATGCCAATGTAACAGTCCTCTATTACATTCTTTAGGTTCCCATTCTACATTACGTCCTCTGTTTTATATTATAAATGGGCTCCCACTATTTTTCCTTTTATCCAAATTTTACCCAGGTTTCAAGGCTGAACTCCAGCAGATTCTTTGTTCATTCCAATTCTTAATTGATCACTCTTTAACTTAAATATCTGTAACATTTTCTGTATCGCTCTGTATTTAATTAAAACTGCTTTGCATCCATATAATTTTTCACATTGGTCACCCTAATTTTTTTAAACTCTTTGAAGGTCCTGATGACATATAGGCATCTTGTGAGTTCCTGTAGCAGGTTGTAACTGATGAGTTTTGTTGCATAAAATAATAAAGCTTAACAGAAATCTCAACTCTGATTACATTGCCTTTGCAACAAAAGAAATGGAGAAACCTGTGAGAACATTCCATGCTTCCCTAGGAGCCCAGATACCAGGGAAATCTGACTGCAAATACCAGGGAATTCTTTCTGCCATTAAAATGAGAAGCTCTGAAATAGCTTCTAGGGGAAAAAACATGGCTACCTCTATAGAGGAGTTCTGGTTTAACATTTAAGCTCCCCAACCAAATTGTAGCACTGAACTCTCTGTGAGAAATCTGTCAACACAAGATGTTTGTAGCAAAGGATTTGGAGCCACACAGATCTAGTTTACAGAGGGACCCTGAGCCTGTTTCCTTGTCTATCAAGTAGATAGTGTAACACCTACTTCACAGGTATATAATAATCAACATTCACCCAAACATTTAACTGAAATGCCAATTCTATTAAGAAAAAAATTTAAATGAACTCAAAACACTGAAACTCATAAATAAAAATGAGAACATTTTGAGTTATATAAGAATATGCTTATTAGCTGGCAGCAATGTTTACAATGCTCTAAATTACCTATGAGAAACTTAAGTAATAGTATTATTAATACAGATATGAGATGAGGTAATATTCTACTACAAAATTTATCTTTGACACTTCTTCTTAGTAATTTTTTTCTTCCACTTGTGATTAAAAACAAATGTCCAAATTATGCCCCAAAAGAAATATTTGGAAAGCACAGCCTAACTTAGTCTCAAGTTGGTTTTGTAAATGTAGTACTCCAGTTTATAGTTCAAAAATATTTCCAAATGTGTATTAAAGTAAATTTAGGAAATCAAGATAATGGCGAACAGCTCATAAGATGATCTGAGTCAGTAATTTCAAATTAAGAGTTGTTCCAACTTGAAGCTGGCAGTCACACACACAGTCTAAAGGGTTTGTTTACAGCATGGAACAAAACTAAACTAAATAATCTTTTAGAAGATCCATCCTGCCTTTCCAATAATAATTATTTTAAAGCAGATAGTTGCTGAAATACAGCTATACAACTACACAAATAAAACCGAAAGAAGTTCCCTTTTAAAGAAAAAAGGGAAAAAGTGGTAAGCTTTATTTCTAACTTTAGTAAAGACCTTATTTTAAACCTGACATTCTTTTTCAGTGTGAGGTTATGAATAAATGTTCAACCACAAGGAACAAAACCCTGCTACTTAGAAAAACCTTTAAATTTAGGGAAGAAAGGAAAAATTTAAAGATGGATTTGTTCTTTAGGATACAGCGGCATATGGGATTTGTCAGAACGATACATAGAAAAGATAAAAATAAATGTCAATAATATGTATAACTACTGTGAACTTACAACAATGCTGATTGTTACAATTTAAGGTTGAAAAGAAGGATGGGGAGAGAAATCAAGCTCAGAGTAGGGATTAAAGGGTCAAGTACGGGGCTAAAGGCATTTTAGGGAACTGGAAAAACGTGGGATCTGATAACTAGAGGTGGGATCTGATAACTAGAGGTACGGTCACCAAGGGAGTTCTGGGCGGGAGCTTCGGAAGGGTGTGCCAGCCTGTGCGCCGAGTGTGTGCGTGATCGAGTTTAAGGTCTGTACCTAGGATTGAGACATCTAGGTGACAAAGTTGGGGAAGTACAATTCGGAGGTGGGAGCAGGGAGAGAGAGGAATGTGGGGATTTCCAGGCTGAGACTGACAAGTTCGGGACTCGCGCGCGTCCGGTCCGCCTCTCTCTCGCAAGGGAGGCCCTTCGAGTGCCCGGTCGCGGGTCCGCGCCGACGAAGCCCCTACCCCCCCGCAACACCACCCTTCCTTCACCCCGCCCCCGCCCTCCTCACCTCAGGCCGCAGCGCCTAGATCCTCAGCATTTCCACCGCGCGCGTCCCCCTCGACGCCAGGCCCTGCCGGACCCGTCGGCCTGGCGGGCGCGGTGCTCAGCTCAGCAGAGAGTCCAGAGGTCCTCCACAGCTCCGCGAGTCCTCTAGCTGCTCGCCGGAACCCGAGACCGCTCGCTGCTCCTTCCCAGCGGACGCGGCGCGCGGCCCTCCTCCCGCGCCAGGGCGCAGCGCTCCCCTAACCCCGCCTCGCGGCGCCCCCGCCGCGCCCCGCCCCGCACCCAGGGCCTGTACGCTGATTGGCTCCCGAGAGTCTCAGCGCACCCCAGCATTGGCCCAGAGGCCGCCGACAGCGAGGAGGCGGGACTGCAGGCGACCGAGATTCCCGTAACGCGGCTCCCGGCATCCCGGATTCTGGTGGCTGTGCCTGTCTCTCCCAGACGAGATCGAAGGCGTCCCCCACCTCCCCTTTACGGGCGGAAAGAGCAGAATGTTCCATTTTCCCGTGGAATAACGGGGTCATGAACTGGAGGCGCGGTGCTGCCCGCGCCTCCCACCCTGCCGTCTCACCACGGTGCCTTCGGCCTCCCTTGGTGGCCTTTCCCGAGGGACTCAGAGCCGCGAGGGACTGCCTTGCTCCCTCGCGGACCGGGGAGGCATGGGAGCGCCTTGGGGACTGTGAAGGGTTTGGTGGCAGTGACTGAACAGGAGATTGCCGCGGGTTGTGGTGGCGGCTTTGGTCCAAGTCTTGTAAACGAACCTTGCCACGGTATAGTTTTTTTTTTTTTTTTTTTTTTTTTTTTAGTTA
>NW_025999924.1:6704239-6708314 GCF_001458135.2 Marmota marmota marmota | reverse complement strand
CGGTATAGTTTTTTTTTTTTTTTTTTTTTCTTTTTAAGTTAGTAAATGAGTTTGGGTATGATTAATCAGTGAATCCCAGAACTGGTAACCTGCCAAGAAATTAAGTGTTTTTTGCGGTTTGTTCCTCCCATTCTGTGATAAAAAGAAACACCGAGTAAAAACCAATTTCAATGAATTCACCCCTACTCCCTGACCCTGCTGCCTGGAAAATGAATCTAAAGGCTCACGCTGATACACATATTTTTTTCCAAAGCAAGATGAGAAGCTTAAAAGATAAGGGGTGTGTCTGTAAAGAAATACAACATCAGTATCTACCTTGGAAGAATGGCAGGCCATAGAAAGACAATAATGGTTTAATGAACAAATTACACCCCTGAATTAACAATTACTAAAGTTATTCATTATGCTGAGAATTCAGATGGAATTAAACATCAAATCATGATATCTTAGTTGCTGAATAAATAATTTTTAAAAAACAGTGACATGTATCTATAAAAGGAGTCTCAGGTAAACTTGAGAATGATACTGCAACTCAAGTACTAATCTCTTGCTGCTCCTTATAGTCTTATATCTAACCTGCAGAAGGAGTCCGGATTATATTCTAGCTTTGCCCTTTATAGGTGTGTTTATTCTACGATAAACTATAAAAATTTGGAAAATTTACAAAGAGCTAGCAAACATTTAGAGACAATATATAGTGATTAAGCTGTTATCAGACTGTCTAAATTTGAATCCTGGTGCTGCTGCTTCTTATCTCTGAGATTGGGCAAGAATTTTCAATTTCTTCATCTGCAAAGTGAGGATAATGGTAACAAGCTAATAGGATTGTTCAAAGAATAAACATGATTAAAATACATGAAGTGCCTGGCACATGGTAAGTGCTCAATAAATATCAGCTGTTATCATTTTTCTCTGCTTTCTGTGTTAATGCTTCCCAATATTTTTTTTTTTATCATGGCATATGATGAAAATGATATTTCTCAGGGTTTGGGGTGGATAAAAGGGGATCAATACACAACCACACACTAGCCTACCTTGGTGCACTGGTCGGAAAAGTGAGGTTCTTTTGTGGGTTTTTAAAATATTGATTTAGCTTAGGCCCTGCTGCCAAGAAACTCACATTTTGTGTGGGTGGCTAAAGACCTAGGTTAAAATTACGAATCAATATTAAAGAGAATTTTCAGTACAACAAGCAGCAGGAAACATCTACTCTGCTGGACTTATATGACTTTGCAGACACCTCTATAAAGTATTGGCCCTGAAATGACTACCTTCAGATAAGAATTTATCATTAGAAAGCCCTGTTAAATGGAATGGAATAGAAGACACGGAGACAAACCACACAGATACAGTCATCTGATCCTTGACAAAGGTGCCAGAAACATAAACTGGAGAAAAGACAGCCTTTTACACCCATGGTACTGGGAAAACTGGTTATCTATATGTAGAAGAATGAGACTAGATCCCTGTCTCTCACCCTGCAAAAGTCAATTCAAAATGGATCAAATACTTAGGAATTAGAACAGAAATTTTCTAACAGCAAGAAGAAAACATAGGGTAAACACTCCAACATGTAGCCACAGGCAATGATTTCCTAGATAGGACCTCCTAAAGTTCAGGAAATAATACCAAGAATTAACAATTTTGATGGCATCAAATAGTACCAAGAATTAACAAATTGGATGGCATCACAGCAAAGGAAACAAGTGTGAAGAGAGAAACTATAGAATGGGAGAAAATCTTTGCTAGCAACTTTTCTGACAGAGGATAAATCCAGAATACATAAAGAGCTACACACACACACCTTGAGAGCCACAGCCGAAGGGGCTCCAGCAAACTTCCAGCTGCCAGCAAACTTCTAGCTGCCAGCAAACTTCTAGCTGCCAGCTGATTGGCTCGCTTAGGTGGTGCTCATTGGGCTGTTTCCCCGCCCTTTCAGACCAGGGAGCTGCTCATTGGGGGACTTTTTTGGCTCCACCCACACGACCCAGCCAATCGGCCTCAAGGGGGGGGGGGTTGAGAGGCTTGTGGGAAGCGGGTGGTGGCAGTTGGGCTCTGAGGGCATTCCTGAAGAGCTTGTGTGGTGTGACGTGTGTTCGTTTCTGCTTGATAAGTGGCTCCTGAATTGTGCCCAGCCAGACTGCGGCACGCACACGCATGCGCGCGCGCGCGCGCGCGCACACACACACACACACACACACACACACACAGCCAATCAATAAGTGGGCAAATGAACTACAGATACATTTCAGAAGAAATAACAAATGGCCAACAAATACATGAAACAATGTTCAATATCTTTAGCAATTAGGGAAATGCAAATCAAAACTACCCTGAGATTTTATCTTTTTCCATTGAAATAACAGCCATCAAGAATACAAACTACACCAGGCAGGGTGGTGCATGCCTATAATCCCAGCAACTCAGGTGGCTGAGGCAGGAAGATTACAGGTTTGAAGCCAGGCTCAGCAACTTAGACCCTAAGCAACTTAGTAAGACCCTGTCTCAAAATTAAAAAAAGGCTGGGGATGTAGCTCAATGGTAAAGTGCTCTTGGGTTCAATACCTAGTACAATAAAATAAAATATCCAAACAACAAAATCTGAAGAAGATGTGTGGGAAAAGAAACACATAGTTGGAGGGGATGTAGATTAGTATAACCACTATGGAAATCATATGAAGTTCAATCAAAGACTAGGAATGGAACTACCATATGACCCAACTATACCAGTATTTGGTATTTATTCTAAAGAATTAAAGTCAGCATACTAAAAGCATACCTATGTTTATAGCAGCACAATTCACAATAGCCAGTTAAGGAAACTAGCCTAGGTGTTCATCAGTAGATGAAATGGATAAAGAAAATGTGGTAGATATACATTATGGAGTTTTGTTCAGCAATAAAAGAAAAATGAAATTATGTCATTTGCTGGTAAATGGATGGAACTATAGAACATCATGCTAAGTGACATAAGCCAAACTCATGAAGTCTAGGGTCAGATGTTTTCTCTCACGTGAAAGCTAGAAAGGAAAAAAATGTGTAAGTGTGTATGTTTATGTGTGTTTTGAGGTTGGGGGATCTCATGAAAATAGAAGTGAGACCAGTAGAGAAGATGAAAGGGATGGGGGCAGGAAGGGAAAAGGGTATGAAATTGATCAAATAATGCTGTTATAATGTACACATATGGATATGTAATAATTTCACTGTTGTGTATAATTAGAATGCACCAATAAGAAGAAAGAACAATAAAACACCCATCAAAAATTGCAATGTGCACCTTTTAAAAAATAGTTGTGGCATCTTGTTCATACCAAATATTGCTTTGATAATAATGGTTTTCCTGGTGGGGAGAGAGAGGAAAAAAGAAAGAAAGAAAACTCTATCAAAATGCAAAGGTAAATGGAGAAAAATGGCAGGTGGCAAGTTCTCCATTTCTGCCTGCCTTTCTATTTACCTAAACCTGGCCCTGAACAGGCATCCATCTACTTTCTTGTCTGGGCCTAGTTGTATTTCTGAAACTGTGTCATTCCTGGACCTAACCACATGTCTTGTGTCAATCTAATGATTTCAGCATCTATGATAATTAATCAGCTTCTTGACCTCACAATTTCTCATCCTTTTCTTTTCTAGCGCTCAACTTCACTGTATAGAAGCAACCAATAGATAGAGCCACACCTTCAACATAGTCATTGAATGAAATTACCTTCAGAAGTTTTGTTTCCTTATTCGTATCCATAGCCACCTATCCCTCTGCCTCCCTTTGTGCTCACTCCCACTGAATTTGTCCTCAGTGTGACTTCCAGTCTTTGTTCTTATAGCTTATCAGTTATTTCCTACCTTCTCTTATCTTCTAAGTAATGAGAACCCTTTTGCCAACTGTTTTAACTGCACTTTCACTAGTATCTTCAGTTCCCTTGACTTTCAGCCATGTTTTCCTTATCAGTCTGTTTCCTATTTCTCTTTTCCTTGAACTATTAGCCCCACCCAGACATTTGTTGTTGTTGTTCCCCCTCCCCCCTTCCCTTCCCCTCCCTCCCCCTCCTCTGCCCCTTCCTTCTTTCTTCGTTCACAGGTT
>NW_025999924.1:6653025-6704214 GCF_001458135.2 Marmota marmota marmota | reverse complement strand
CCCTTTCCCCCCTCTCCGCCCCCCTCCTCTTCTTCTTCTTCTGTACCAGGGGTTGAACTTGGGGCCACTCAAAAACTGAGCCACATCCCCAGCCCTATTTTGTATGTTTTTAGAGACAGGGTCTCATTGAGTTGCTGAGTGCCTCCCCCTTGCTGAGACTGGCTTTGAACTTGTGATCCTCTTGCCTCAGTCTCCCTCCCAAGCCGCTGGGATTACAGGTGTGCATGCCTGGCCAGACATTTATTCTTGATACAGAACCTTGTTTCATTATTCCTCAGAGAAATCAAGACTATCATTTTCTGAGCATCTTTGAGTTTTCTACAACTTAGGATTCAATTATTATGTATATTTATTGTTTTTCTCTTTTTGCCCTCTGCTTTGGAAGAAGAAAGGTCCCTTTTCTTATAGAAATTCATCCTATATGTTTTTGCTCCTCTTCCTATTAAATTCAATTCTGATTTATATTTTACATTATTAGCATAAAATATTCTAGAAATAAAAAATTAAATATTAACTCAATAGTGAGTTGGGGACAACTAATTCTAGAAATAAAAAAATTAAATATTAACTCAATAGTGAGTTGGGGACAACTACTTTGTATATCTTAAAGCCTTTGTAAGATAACAGCATCAAATTCATAAATGAAAAGTAGCTACTTCAATATAAATCTCAAAATGAAGCAGATTGATTACATTGTAATCCATTTGATAAAAGGAGCTTTAGAAATAACAAGAATTTAAATCAAGCTATAACTAAATTTCTAAGTTTGAAAACAGGCAATGTTCATTTCATGACAATAAAACTAATAAACATTATGACTATCATTTAACAAATTTATCAATGACTAATATGTATTAAGAAAAATCAATGTATTATAAAAGTATAGCTTGAAATTTTTTCACAAACTGGATATACTCTGATAACTGGTGTCCAGATGAAGAAAGAACATAACCAGTACTTAAAAGATCCCTCCAGTTCCCTTCCAGTTTTGCTTATTTTATTTCATTTTAAATGAACAACTACAATAGAGCAAGAGTTTGAAATAAATTAAGTGCTGCTCTGTATAAAGATTGTTCATGGGTGCAGATTGAAGAGGAAGGGGTCTAGCTTCTCAGTTCTCTGGACCTCTGGGAAACACTGTCAAATGGCCATGGGCTGGACAATGATCATGCGACACCCTTTTTCACACAGAAGATTGGTTTTGGGAATGAAAGGCCAGGGTGGACGTGTAGTTAGGAGAATTCTATTTCCAGATGTGTGCATAGGATAAGGTAATCAGGTATTTGGGACTGCAACTTCAGAATGGCTCAGACTTGCTTCAGAATCCCATTCTGGGGAGTTTGAGAGGCTAGCACTTTCCTTGGTTTACTCTCCTTTCACTTATCTTCCTGGAGAGGATATTCTGCAGTTACAAAAGAGATTCATTGGCTCCAAGACTGACATTTAATGCTAAAACCAAAGGGGTAAAAAAATATCAACATGAATTTAAATAGAAATTATTTTGTGGGCTTGTATAGATAAGGATTCCCAATCTCCTACATAGAATTTGGATAAAGAGACAGTATAGATTGTGTTAAATAATGGCTTAGGCCAAAGGATTTTGAGCTCCTTAAGGGAACATGATGACAGTGGTCATTGAAAAGTCAAAAATTAAATTAATATACTTCCTGAGAAGACCAGAATTTGCAAAAAATTGTCTGCTCTGATTTTTCTTAGAATTTCAGGGTATGTCAATCTTCTATGATCAACAAATAAGGAATTAAATTTAATGTCAGAGTCAAATGAACCTGGAAAAAAGCTATTCTAGCTCTCAAGTCAAATGATGGTTGGTAATTACTACTTTGATGTAAAAGTTAATGACAGACTTTACAGTGAACTTGTGGCCTTTGGCTTCTTGGTGTTCCTAGTGTGATTTCCACACCTTAAGTGTGAAGGGATATGCATGATAAGGTTATTTAAGATCTAAGTGCTCATTTTGCTAGTGTCTTTTACTCCTTGTGGTTTTTGAAAAATGAAACTGTGCCAAGCATGGTGGCATATGTCAGTAATCCCAGCGATTTGGGAAGCTAAGGCAGGAAGATCACAAGTTCAAGGCCAGACTCAGAAATTTAGCCAGATCCCATCACTAAATAATAAAAAGGGCTGGGAATATGACTCAGAAGTAAAGCACCCCTAGGTTCATTTCCCAGTACTAAAATCAATCAATCAACTAATCAATCAGTCTGCCATGTTGTGGGCTCATCACATGTTGTTATACAACATTGTGATGATTGTCTTTTTAAAATTTTTTTATTTGTTCCTTTTAGATATACAATACAGTAGAGTATGTACATGAAGTGTAACTTATTCTAATTAGGATCCCATTTCATGATTGAGCATGATGTGGAGTTAAACTGGTTGTGTATTCATACATGAACACAGGAAAGTTACGTCTGTTCATTCTACTGTCTTAGCTATTATCATCCCCCTTCCCCTCCCTTTCCTTCATTTTCCTTTGTCTAATCCAATGAACTTCTATGCTTCCTTCCCCTTATTGTGTATTAGCATCCACATATCAGATAGAATATTTGGCCTTTGTTTCTTTGGGATTGGCTAATTTCACTTAGCATGATAGTCTCCAGTTTCATTCATTTACTGGCAAATGCCATAATTTCATCATTCTTTATGGCTGAGGAATATTCCATTGTGTGTATATACCATACTTTCTTTATCCATTCATCTGTTGAAGGGCACTTAGGTTGGTTCCATAGCTTAGCTATTGTGAATTGAACTTCTATAGACATTGATGTGGCTGTGTCACTGTAGTATGCTGATTTAAGTCCTTTGGGTATATACCAAGAAATGAAATAATAGGGACAAATGTGATTCCATTCCAAGTTTTCTGAGGAATCTCCATACTGCTTTCCAGAGTGGTTGCACCAATTTGCAGTCCCACCAGCAATGTATGAGTGAACGTTTTTCCCCACATTCTCGCCAATATCTGTTGTTACTTGTATACTTGATAATTGCCATTCTGACTGGAGTGAGATGGAATCTCAGTGTAGTTTTAATTAGCATTTCTCTAATTGCTAGAGATGTTCAACATTTTTTTTTCATATATTTGTGGACCATTTGTATTTCTTCTTCTGTGAAGTGCCTTTTCTGTTCCTTTGCCCCTTTATTTAGTGGGTTACTTATTTATTTATTTTTAGTGTTAAAGTGTTTTGAGTTCTTTATACATCCTGAAGATTAATGCTCTATCTAAGGTTGCAAGTGGCAAAGTGTTTCTTCCATTCTGTAGGCTTTCTCTTCATGTTCTTAATTGTTTCCTTTGCTGTGAAGGTTTTTAATTTGATACCAGCCCATTTATTGATTCTTGATTTTGCTTGTTGCATTTTAGGAGTCTTGTTGAGGAATTTGGTTCCTAAGCCAACATGATGGAGATTTGAGCCTACATTTTCTTCTCAGGTGCAGGATCTCTGGTCTAATGCCTAGGCCCTTAATACACTTTGAGATGAGTTTTGTGCAGGGTGAGAGGGGTCAAATTTCATTCTGTTACATAGGGATTTCCTGTTTTCCCAGCACAAGTTGTTGAAAAGGCTATCTTTTCTCCAATGTATGTTTATGGCATCTTTGTTTAGTATGAGATAACTGTATTTATGTGGGTTTGTCTTTCTGTCTTCTATTCTTTTCCATTGGTCTTCATGTTTGTTTTGGTGCCAATATCATGCCATTTTGCTACTATAGCTTTGTAGTATAATTTAAGGTCTGGTATTGTGATGCCTCCTGCTTTACTTCTTCTGCTAAGGATTGCTTTGGATATTCTGGGCCTCTTATTTTTCTAAATGAATTTGTGACTGCTTTTTCTATTACTATTAAGAATGCCATTGGAATTTTAATAAGAATTGCATTAAATCTCTATAGTGCTTTTGTAGTATGACCATTTTGACCATATTAATTCTGTCTACCCCCCCAAATGGGAGATCTTTCCATCTTCTAATGTCTTCCTCAATTTCTTTCTTTAGTGTGCTGTAGTTTTTATTGTAGAAGTTTTTTCACCTCTTTTGTTAGATTCATTCCCAAGTACTTTTTTTTTTGAGGCTATTGCAAATGAGATAGTTTTTCTAATTTATCTTTATCATTAATGTATAGGAATGCAATTGATTTATGGGTACTAATTTTATATCCTTCTACTTTGCTCAATTAATTTATGAATTCTAGAAGTTTTCTTGTGGAGATTTTTGGATCTTCTAAATATAGAATGATGTTGCTGGCAAATAGGGATAGTTCAAGCAGTTCTTTTCCTATTTGTATTCCTTTAATATTTTTATCTTGCCTGATTTCTTTGGCTGGAGTTTTAAGGACTATGTTGAATAGAAATGGTTAAAGAGGGCATCCTTGTCTTGTTCCAGTTTTTAGAGGAAATGCTTTCAATTTTTCTCCATTTAGAATGATGTTTTGGCTTTGGGTTTAGCATATGTAGCTTTTACAATGTTGAGGTATGTTCCTACTATCCCTAGTTTTTTTTTTTTTTTTTAGTGTTTTGAACATGAGTGGTTGCTGTATTTTGACAAATTCTTTTTCTTCATCTACTAACATAATCATGTGATTCTTGTCTTTAAGTCTATTGATGTGATGAATTATGTTTATTGATTTTTGTATGTCGAATAAACTTTGCATACCTAGGATGAACCCCTCTCAATCATAGTGCACTATTTTTAAAAATATGTTTTTGTATGCAATTTGCCAGTATTTTATGAAGAATGTTTGTATCTATGTTCATCAAGGATATTGGGCTGAAGTTTTGTTTCCTTGATGTGACTTAGTCTGGTTTTGGTATCAGGGTGATACTAGCTTAATAGAATGAGTTTCGAAGGGTTCCCTCCTTTTGTTTTTCATGGAATAATTTGAGGAGCATTGGTGTAAGTTCTTATTTGAAGGTCTGGTAGAAATTGGCTGAGAATATGTCTGGTCCTGGGCTTTTCCTTGTTTGTAGGCTTTTGTGGTGTCTTCAATTTCATTGCTGGAAATTTTGATCTGCTTAAATTTTCTACGTCCTCCTGATTCAATTTCAGTAGGTCACATGTCTTTAGAAATTTGTTGATGACTTTGTGATTGTTCCCTTTAATTGTAGTATAGATTTACAAAATAGTTTCTGATTAATGTTTGTATTTCAGTAGTGTCTGTGGTCATATTTCCTTTTTCATCACAAATTTTAGTAATTTGAGTTTTCTTTCTTTTTCTCTTCATTAGCTTGGCTAAGGGCTTATCAATTTTATTTATTTTTTCAAAGAACCAACCTTGGTTTCATTGATTTTTTTGAAATTTGTTTCAATTTTATTGATTTCAGTTCTGATTTCAATTATTTTCTGTCTTCTACCACTTTTGGCATTGATTTGTTCCTCGTTTTTCTAGGGTTTTGAGATGTAATGTTAGGTTATTTATTTAATGACTTTCTATTCTTTTAGTGAATGAACTCAATGAACTTTCTTTTTAGAACTGCCTTCATAGTGTCCCAGAGATTTTGATATGTTGTGTCATTATTCTCATTTATGTCAAAGTATTTTTTTATTTCATCCCTGATTTCTTTTGCTATCCATTGATCATTCAATAACATATTATTTAGTCTCTAGGTGTTAGAGTACCTTCTATTTTTTTTATTTTATTATTGATTTTTAATTTCATTCCATTATGATCTGATACAATGCAGGGTATTATCTCTATTTTTTTTTCATATTTGCTAAGAGTTACTTTGTAGCGTAAGATATGATCTCATTTTAAGAAGGGTCCATGTGCTGCTGAGAAGAAAGTGCATTTGGTAGTTGATGGATGAAATATTCTATATATGTCTGTTAAATCTAAATTATTGATTGCATTATTTAGTTCTATAGTTTCTTTGTTTAGTTTTTGTTTGGAGGATATATTCAGTAGTGAGAGAGGTGTGTTAAAGTCCCCAGGATTATTATGTTGTGGTCTATTTTATTCTTGAAATTGAGAAGGGTTTGTTTGATATATATATATATATATATATATATATATATATATATATATATACACACACACACACACACACACATATATGTATATATATAATACATATGTGTATATATATATATATATTCCATTGTGTTTGGGGCATAAATATTTATAATTGTTATGTTTCATTGATGTATAATTCCTTTAAGTACATGAAATGACCTTCTTGCTCCCTTCTGATTAACTTTTATTACTTTTTTTTTGTAGTTGTAGATGGACAGAATGCCTTTATTTATTTTGATGTGGTGCTAAGGGTCGAACCCAGTGCCTCGTACATGCTAGACAAGTGCTCTGCCACTGGTCTATAACCCCAGCCCCGTGATTAACTTTGGAAGTCCACTTTATCTTAAATGAAGATAGAAATCCCTGCTTGTTTACACGATCCATGTGAATAATATGTTTTTTCTCATCTTTTTACATTCTGTCTTTGGGTGTGTTTGCCCATGAGGTAAGTTTTTTGGAGACAGTATATCGTTGGGTTTTGTTTTTTAATCCAATCTGAATTATTGACAAAACTGTCATTTTAATTTATTTCTTGTTTTTAATTTTAATTAGTTTCTCTGTTCATTTACTGGTCTTCTAGTGTAGATCCTCCCTTTGTTGGTTTTTACTTTTATTTTTAATTTCTTCTTCATGAAATATTTTATTGAGTTTGTTTTGTAGAGCAGGCTTTCTAGTTGTGAATTCTTTTAACTTTTGTTTATCTGGAAGGTTTTTATTTAATCATCAATTCTGAAGCTTAATTTTGCTAGGCAGAGTATTCTTGGCTGGCTTCCATTTTCTTTCAAAGCCTGGTGTATATTATTCCAAGACCTCCTAGCTTTGAAAGTCTGGGTTGAGAAATCAGCTGAGATCCAGATTGATTTTTCTCTATATGGGATCTGTTCTCTCCTTATTCTGTTTCTTAGGCATTTTCATGATAATTTGCCTTGCTTGATGTGGGTCTGTTATAATTTTGTATATTCTGGGTCCTGAATGCATCCTGTATTTGATTTTCCACTTCATTCTTAAGGTTTGGGGTATTTTCAGATATTATTTCATTGAAATGATTGTGCATTCCTTTGGTTTGTAACTCTGAGTCTTTATTGATCTGCATAAATCTTAAGTTAGGTCTTTTCATGTTATCCCATATTTCTTGAAAGTTCTGGTCATGATTTCTTGAAATCTTTTCTCCATGGTCAACTTTATATTCAAGATTATATATTTTGTTTTTATTGCCTGAAACTCTGACTTCCAAGTAGTCTAGTCTGATGGTGATGCTTTCCAATGAATTCATAATTTGCTTTATTGATTCCTTCATTTCAAGGATTTCTGGCTGATTTTTTTTTTTCAGAATCTCTCTTTCTTTATTGAAGTGATCTTTCACTTCTTGCGTTTTCTCTATGATTTCAGTTTTTATATTTTCAACTTAAATAAAACATTCTAAACTCCGTCTCTGATATTTCTTCTGTTGTAGTTTCAGTGGATTTTGAAGTATCTTGGTTTGTTTGGGACAATTCTTTCCCTTACTTTTTCTATGCATACCCATCTAACAGTATGGATCTGAGACAGTAGAGTTTCTATCTTGTAGACTTATAGTAACCTGACAATTTCCAGTACCTCACCATTTAGGGGGAGACATAAATACTAACAACAACCAATGCAAATAATATACAGCATAAACCAAATAGTTCCTGCTATGATATCTTAAGTATTAATTGTCTTAATAAACGGAAGTGATGTGATCAGCTACTGCCCCAAATAATAATAATGAATTTGCAAAAGGGTTCACAATTTCAAATGGTGGACAGGGAGAGCTCAGAAGTGATGTAGGATGTGATGATTATGGGAAAGAGGAGAGAGAATAGAAGTAAAAAATTGAAAAAAATATCCAGGCACTGTGGTGTACACCTATAAACTCAGCAGCTTTGGAAGCTAGGCAGGAGGATTTCAAGTTCAAAGCCAGCCTCAGAAGCTTAGCAAGACACTAAGCAACTTAATGAGACTATGTCTCAAAATAAAACATAAAAAAAAAACTTAGCAAAATTAAGCTTTAGAATTTACAATTAAATAAAAAGCTGGGAATATGGCTCAGTGGTTAAATGCCCCTAGATTCAATCCCTTGTACAAAATAATAATAATAATAATAATAATAATAATAATAATAATAATAAAAGGAAGATTGAAAGAGATAACAATAGAGACTGGCTGTTATCAGAAGAAAAGAGAGAAAGAGAATCAAGGAAAACAGATAAGTGAGAGGAAAAATATATAAAGTTTAGGTTTTTTAAAGTATAAAAATAGAAGAATAATCAAATACAGTAATTAAACATCCTAGTCCTCAAAATACTGATCCATGAAAAATAACTGACTTCAAATGCTAGAAAAAAACTAAATATTAGTATGTGTATGTGTCCATGAATCATTTAAGTTGCAATTAAACAGAGAAAAGAAAAATAATTAAAATTTAAAAATGATATTGATAAAAGGTTAAAGAATTGTTTCTGTTGGAGGTCAAAAGATTCTCAGCTTCCCTTGTCAGTAGTGGTGTTGGGGGGGTGGCCTAGAGTATGGTGCCTGCTCCACCCTCAAAGTGGGGTTGCTCAGGTGTAAGAGGAAGTCTCACAGGTGGAATTCCTGAAGGAAGGGTTGAGGCTTAGGTAGGTCCAGGTTCTTCATTTAATAGCAATTGGTCTGAAGATTTTAAATTAGAACACCTCCAGGTCCCAGCAGTTTCTGGTCCATGCTGGAAGACTGCACCCCAGGGATCTCCCCTGGGTTCCACTCATGCAGTGGGGAACCTATTCTTAGTCCCCTCCATCACCTGCCAACCCCAGTTACCTAGTTCAGTCTCCAAACTCAATCTCTCCTGCCCTGCCCCGCCCCACTTCTGAATTCCTGTCCAGATGTCTCTCTAAGCTGGCCCTGCAAAGTGGCCAGATTGGAGTATGGGGGGGGGAGCTTGGTGGGTTTCCATGTCCAGTATTCCCCTCTGTAGTCCCCTCTCCATGTTTGATTTTCTCCTGGTCTTTAGGCACACTCTACCTTGTGTGGTGTGTATTTTTCCAGGCTTGTATTTCGGGCCAAATTTGGGTTTTCCAGGAATCAACTCCTCTAGCAGCTGCCCCTGCTCCACAGCTGCAAAATAGTTCGTTCTTCTTCCTCCACAGGCAACCAGTAGAGACGCAGTTTCTTTCCTGCACAACGATATTGTGCAGCACATTTTTCAGTTCAGCTGGGCAGTGTGTTTGGTCTCTGATCTCTCCATACCCAGACATGCCTCAGGCCTTCTAAATATGTGGATTCCTTTGATTCCCTTATCCCTCCGATTTGCTCATAGAGGGACTGCTCTGGCTGGTGCTCCTGGCAACAGGGGCAGTGGTGGCGCCTGGGATTTCTTTCTTATTTTATTACATCCAACCTCCTGAGTCCCTAATATGCTTTGAATGTTCAGTATTAAATCCCAGTAAAGTCACCTCCCCTCCAATTTTCAACCACCTTGCTAAGAAGCTGCCTATTTGCTTTCTTGGTTTCACACCATGGAGCAGCCAAGAAAGTGAACTTCTCTATTCTGCCATCTTGAAAAAGAACTGAATCTCTCTCTTGAAGAGAGATTCTTGCTGTGTTTAATGAAGAAAACTTTCATGCTGTGAGGTTCTGTATGGAGACAGCCATGGATTAAACTAAAGTTCAGCAGCCTCTGTCTACATACAGCTATCAAGAAATTGAAGTCCATAACCTCAAGGAACAGAGCCAGATTCATCCCCACTCAAGCCTCGGGTGAGACAACATCCCCAGAAAGCAATTTTATTGCACCTTGTAAGACTTGAAGCAGAGAACCCAGCTTAGCCATATCTAGTCTCCTGGGCCAAAGAAACTGTAAGACAATCATTGTGTGCTTTTTAAAGCTGCTAAGATTGCAGGAACTTGTTATGCAGCAATAATAGAGAACTAATACAGTGGGCAAAGTTTGAAAGTTCTTCACACAAATAGTCATGACTAATATGAATTTTACACATTCAAATAAAACTTTTCTTAAGTCAATAAGATCTGGATCTGGAGAAGGAAATTATATCAAGCAGGAGACAAATTGTCCTGAATCCCAGAAATTAAGAGAATCTTAACTATTCCAATTTATTCAATTTGTTCACTCAATAAACATTTGAGCATCAACTATGGGCCTACACTAAAATATGATATAAGGAATACACAGGTATTGTCCTTGAGGATTTAAAAGTCTAATGAAATAGATGAATTAAATGAACAATTATAGCAATGTCATAGTGCTGTGAGGAAGGTATTAAGAGAATCTCCTGGGAGCATTCACACATGAATGCTTCTGGAACTGGACTTTCTTGTTTTTCAATTTCTTTTCTTTTTCTTTCTTTCTTTCTTTCTTTTCTTTATTGGGACTAGACTTTATAAGAGCTCTGTGGCTTCCTTCTACCTCCACTTATACATCCTCACACTCTGGTGAATTAAAGATGGCCACAAATTCTTCAGTTTTCTTCTATGGATAGTTGAGGTCTATTTCCCTTTTTCTTGAAATTGGACAGGTTCAGTAGTACATAGATCAAAGGAGGACAGAGAAAGCGAATCTCTGCCAATCAGGGTCCTTTCCTTCAAGGTGAACTTTCACCTTGCTCCCTGGGAGTCCTGAGCCACCATGTAATCAGTCCAACTAACTTGTGAGACTACCTGGACAGGGCTGAGACTACATGAAAAAGGAGAGTGGTTTAGCTGATTCCTGCCTTTCTTTGTACCTGCCCAGGTACCAGAAATGTAAGTAAAACCATCTTGGAACTTTGATATCAGGTCAGCCACCAGGTAAATATTGCCAATTGACCCCAATCAATGCCACATAGGACGGAAGGATCGTCACACTGAACCCTGCCCAAATTCCCAACTTGAAAATTGTAAAATACATTCAAATGTTTGTTGTAAGTCTCTGTTTTATTAGGAGCACTATAACCAGAGTAAAATTGTCAAATTTATCATGCACAAATGCTGAAAATATGATCATCTTACTCTTCTTGAGGATCTATCAGTGCTATCCCATCACCTGAGCCCTTTTGTATGTCATGAAAGTCTTCCACTACTTCACCTCTGCCACCAACCTTATCTCCTAACAGGACCTCCAACTCCAGGCTCTCATATTACCTATTTGCTAATGGTTCCTGGGCTAGCATCCAACATATTGTTTTCCTGTTTCTATGCCAAGAAAAGTCAGCTTATGCTGTTCCTTGGGCCTATCATTGCCTGCTTCATTTTCTTCACCTAACTTGCTCATCTAAGAAATTTCCTCCCAGAAGTCTGTATTAGTTCATGAGAAAGTCACAGCAAATGCAATGATTCCAAGAGAGTGGCTTTTTACATTAGAAAAGGAACTGAAGAGGTGGAGACTTCTAGACCACAGAGTAAAAAAGGAATGAGGGAAATCAAGTGCTATAGTTTGAGTATGGCTTGAGTATGTCACCCCCAAATTCATATGCTGAAAGCTTGGTCACCATTGGAGTGATGTTGAGAGGTGGGCTACCACTTTTAAGAGGTGGGGCCTAATGGAAGGTAATTAGGTTAAGGGTATACTGCCTCTGAAGAATTAATGCTGGTCTCATTAAAAAAGTATTATTATAGTGGTAGACCCATCCTATGCATAGGGGCCTACCCCAAATAGGCTTCTTGTGCACATGACTGTTTTCCTTTCTGCTTCTCAGCATGTTGTGATGAAGTCAGGGGGCTCTTATCAGAGGCAAACAGATGGAACAATTTGATCTTGGATTTTCAACCTCAAGACTAGGAGCTTAATAAACCTCTTTTCTTTATAAAATATTCAGAACCAGATATTCTGTTATAGCAACACAATGGACTAATACACCAGGTAAAATCGTAGACTGGAAAAAATTCCTTGTTCTACAGGTTAGTCTTGCTCTACATACACAATATCATGAAGGCTATTTTGGCCAGGTGAATAAAGTGTATGGTAGTTCAGAAGACAAATTACTTTTGCCTGGAGAGATTTAAAGATGCTTTCTAGTGTAGGTGTGACTTGGGCTCATGAAAGATGAATAGGGACTCAGTAATTGAGAAAATAGAGGGAGGTAGCTCTAGGCAGATGGAACAGCAAGAGGAAGCAGCTGGAATGTGAAAGGACAAAGCATGATGAAGAGGTCTGATGAGAGAAGAACAAGGTGGCTAGGGATGAGAAATTAATGGGACAAGAAGTGGAGTCCTTCCTTAGATGCCATGCTACATAGGGAGTTTGGACTTCATGTTTTTAAAGTAGGAAACTGCTGTGAACAGACTTGGGCTTCAGAAAGAAACTTCTGTTAACACTATGGAAGATGAACTGGAGGAGGAGGAGACTGGAGGAAATGAGTCTAGGTTTCTTCAAAGGTCTGTGGTTGGGCTAATGAAGGCTTGAAATAGAGAAGCTCCTACTTCTAGAAACGTGGTGGGTCTCACGATGCCTGGGAGATAGAATGGACAGGGCTTAACGGTGGAATAGTGAGCAAATTATGTATGGCAGATCTGAGATTAAAGCCTGGCTCAATCACTGCTGATCAACTGTGTGTTCTTAGGTAATTGACAGTATCTTTGAGTTTCAGATTGCTCACTTGTAAAATGGTTAGTCATACTGCATGCATTTCAGGCTTCTGAAAGGCTGAAATGAGATAAACTTGCAGGTAACTGGCAAAAGATCAGAGGAAAGATCCAATGTGTATGTGTTATTTTAGTTTCCTTTGGTCATTGTTGCAATCAGGAATGAGGTCAGAGAAACATTAGAGATGGACAAGTTGGTGGATGGTGAAAAGGAGTGAAGCACTTTGTCAAGGAAGAAGACATTGAATTCACTTTGGGATTTGGTTGTATAGAGCTCTAGCTATAATGCAAAATTTACACATTCCTTTCCTCTACTTGTGTAAGGCCTTAGCTCTTAGGAATTTCAGACCCATGGCTAATCAGATTCACCCTTTGTTGGAAACCATAATTAAAGATGTACCTTAAAACTACAAACAAAACACAAAGAAACTAAAAAAGAAATTTTAATATTTCTCTCTCTCTCTCTCTGGCAGGGTACACAGATTAAACCCAAAGTCTTCACCACTGAGTTGCATCCCCATCCTCTTATATCTCATTTTGAGACAGGGGCTCACTAAATTGCCCAGGCTGGTCTCAAACTTGCTATCTTTTTTTTTCATTCTCCCAAGTAGCTGGGATTATAGGTGTGCACCACTGTGTCTGCCTCTATATTTCTCCTGGATCTCTTGGTAACTTATTGAAGGAGGCTAGCCATTTGCTTGTGGTAGAGGAGTTGGGTGTGTTGGAGCTCAAGCTGGACTAGAGGGTGGGGAAGAAAGAGGAGGAGGAGGTAAAGGAGGAGGAGGAAGAGGAAGGAGAGAGAAACCAAATAAGAAACCACAGAGCCTTAAGAGACAGTTGGAGTAGTTTTCTAGGGACCTGGAGGCTCACTAGTTCTGAGCCCCACCCCTCTTGAATCTTGGCCACTGTTTTTTGTGGCTGCCTCAAACTCTCCCAGTATACCTTTCCTTTTCTGCTATTTATATCTATCAGCTATAATATGAGCATAGATGCTCATATTGTCCTAAAAGAAAAGAAAACCAACTTTAATCTCTATTTGAAGACCCTAGCCTATCTGACAGAAAATGAAATAAATTAATTCTGTGTTTCCTCAATGATTTCAGATTTAAGTCCACTAATTTCAGGATTTTCTCCTTTCCCTCCTTTTCCCTGGAGTAAGGTAATATTTAAGTCCATAGGAGAGGGATTCTGTTCTCAGCTGTGATGTGCCCCGACATCTGTGGAGCCGAGCCGGACAATAGCTCCAAGTGGTCCTCAGTTGTCACCTCCTCATTAGGTACCCATAGAGATGTCCTTAGCCTCACCTGGGTTTTGCATGTCTATTTCATACCACTTTCACTTTTGTGTCCCACAGATAGGATTATAAGACTCCTCTGGCCTTTGTCTGCCAAGTTCTTTGCTATTTCAGAGGGCATAGGTCAATTTAGCTCTCTGTGCTTCTTTGGGTTGCTAGAGATTCAGAGGGGCTGCTCAGGCTTTCCCTACCTGGGGCACTCTATACGGCCATCATTCCCTTACTACTGTTACAGTACTGTGTTCTAGAAAATGTCTTCCTGGCTGCTGCCTCCCAGGGTTCCAGATGTCAAGGGATCCCCAACATTCTTAAGAGCCTCCATTATTTCTCCCTACCTTGGAGCTGACTTCAAAGTAAAGGAAGACCTTTCTTAGATCTTCACTACCTACACAGTTCTCTAGTTTACATTTCTCTACCTTTGCCCTCCCTACTTTGAAAAGTCTTTACCTCTCTGGGGTTGGGGTGGGAGATTGATATTAATGGTAGGAGCATTTTAAGACAGGTCAGCAAACAAACTTCCCAAATATTTCTGTCTTACACCTAGACCAAGATTTTTTAACTTGAAAGTGAAGAGTTTGGTGCCTTTATTCTCTGCTAGTATTGTCTTTTTTTTCTCCTAAGCAATGGGGGCTGAGGAGATTGGTGAGTGAGAAGTGCAGAGAGAGAGAGGGAAAAAAAATATTCTGGAACAAATACTTTACTAAAATATATTGAAATACCGACATAAAGTTTTTGTCTTTCCCAAATCTATGTCTTTTTAAATCTGCTAAGATAGTCATAAATAAGAAAGTTCAGCTTATTATAAAGATTGTCTGCATCTTTAATCTGATTCCTGCTGCCTGGGCTCATGAGAAGACTTAAGCAAAGGGTCAACTAGATTCTGAAAACTTGCTTTCAGGTACATGGCACTGGAGCATAAAACTACATGTTTTCCTAAGTGTTGACTCACTGGGGAATTGTCTCAGAGGTCTTGTATAAAATTTCTCAGTGATGTTCAAGGCAACCCATACTTTCAATTGTGCAAGTAAAGGGAAAAATGAAAACAGCTGTTCTAGACACTGATCTTCCTTGTATGCCCTTTTTCTGCATGCATGGAGGTGAAACAGGAATGAAAGAATGAATCAAAGCTCTTGTGTGGTGTTACTGTGTGTGTGTGTGTGTGTGTGTGTGTGTGTGTTGCTGGGGATCAAACCCAAGGCCTTGTATATGTGAGGCAAGCACTCTACTAACTGAGCTATATCCCAAGTCCTGGTATTTACTTAAGAGAAACTGCTTACTACTCTAAACCCCTTTAGTGTCTGTAGATGGACTCAGTGGTTCAACCTAAATGCAGAAAACTGTAAACCATAGGTTGTGATTTTTATTTCAAATAAAAAAGTGATTTTTTTCCAAGTAAGAATAAGTCATGCTTCTTCCTCTAACTGATTAGAGACAAATTTTCAATTCCTAAATAACGAGTAAAATCATATTTGTTACCCTTTCTTGCATGCATTCATTAGGCTCCTGATATCCCCCAATTAATAGTAACAAACCAATGTGAAAGGTATTGTCATTCCTATTTTACATTTAGGAAAGCTAAAGCTCTGAGAGTTTAAACATCCTTAATTAGCTCAATTTAATCTCCCAATAGATTCCATAGATGCAGATATCAGCAGTAGAATAGTGGGAGAGCATGTTGACTGTTCCCTACCACTCTCCTATAGACAGCTTCAAGCCCCCTTTCTTCATGGCATCTGGGGCATGTTTTGTGAGGAGAGAGGGTGTTCTTGTCCTGTTGATCATCTCCTATGGTCAATTCATCTTCATAGCTGATTGCACCCACTTTGCCCCATCAGCACCAATTTCCAATAGAAAAATATTGGATATCAACACATACTCCCATGTGACCAGAGAAACCTTCTAGCTTGGGTAAAAAGACCCCCCAAAAGGGAGGGGATTAGTTAGAATTATGGAGATTATGAGGGGAGGGAGCCACCATCGCAGGGTCCTGAAAACCCTCAGCACATGCTGGCATGGGTTTCTGAAGAAATACAGTAGTATCTCTATCAGATGTGTTTTTCATCTTGGTTGTAATTTTCATTGGTAAGAAGGACATTTTCTTTAGATTTTGATCAGAATGTTTCAGATTCTAAATCTGTGGGTTCAAATTCATTTGTATTTATTCAAATTAGAACAGTCAGGTTGAACCTAATGATTAACAGTAGACACTGTACTAACCAAAATATTTATCTTCTTCAAGGCAACTAATGAGTCTGATATTGTTCTTGAGCTTTTCTCACATAAAGAAGCAGAGGACACCATTAAAACTGCCCTGGAGTTGGGTGCAGTGGCTCATGCCTATAATCTCAGTTACTTGTGAGGGCTGAGGCAGGAGGATCACAAGTTCAGGCCAGCTTTGGCAACTTAGAGATATCCTGTCTCAAAATAAAAAATAATTTTAAAAGGGACTGAGGATGTAGCTCAGTGGCAAAGCACTCCTGAATTCAATCCCCAGTATTGGAATAAACAAACAAACCAACAAAACCAAAGAAATAAATAAAGAAAACATTGCTTATTAATTGCTTAGGATAAGAAGTAATACATACCATTTATCAATCACCCATTAAGCATCAGGTATTTTACTTAAATTACATAATGTAATCCTTTCACCAATTGGAAATTTAGTTCCACTCTCCCATATTACAGATGAAATCAAAGCTCAAAGCTCAAAGAGACTAGGGAACTTGCTCAAGATCACAGAGCTGAGAAATATTAGACTCATGTTCTAGGTAAGGCCTACAAGACCCTGAAACCCAGGCTCTTTCACTGTTTCCAGTTAGTGAGTATGGGTGACAGAGAGAAGAAGGCTGTTTCCTCAATGGCCATGTCTTTAGTTCTTAGCCAATTTTAAAATAAAAATTCTACACAAGGATTAGCTATTCCAACATTATCCACACTTGTAAGATTCTACTTCAAACAAGCACTTCCAATCCCTTTTTAAAAACAAACAACAACAGCAAAAATAAAACAGTGAATTCACACTGAGTTTTAACCCCAGTTCTCTAAATATTTCCATTTGATCTCTTCCTCTTTGTTCAACTTTTATAAGCATTTCAGGTTCTTTCTTTAAATGTGAAGGGAGCAAAAGAACCATATACAGTCAAATATGAAACCTTTGGTTTGAACAAAGGTAAAAGATAAAGGCTAGGCAAACACTCAAATTAAATAGGACTTGGTTACTAGTTAAGATTAAGGCATGACACAAACCCTTTCGTACAATTAACTGAAAGGCCTATCCATTTTTGTTTCTTAGGCACCATACAAGTACTTGAACATTAACAAATGGTCCTGGATGGGGAGCTAAGTTTTTCACAAATGCACAATTTGGCTGAATAATACTCTATTTGGAATGTACACATTATGCCTTTCTTGGGAAACTTCATTCTGTGCTCAGAGCATCAGGATTGTGAGGGGGCAGACTAATGACTAAGAGTTCCAACAGCTCTGTTTGAGCCCTGGCTCTGTAACTTCCACACCATGCAGTCTTTGGTGAATCATATAATCACTCTAAATTTCACTTTTCTAATTGGTATAATGGACTGTTCCTAGCTATTGTGCAAAGACAGCATGAAAGCCAAATGAGAGAAGAGACAGAAAAAGGATTTCTAAACCCTAAAGTACTGGGAAAATGCAAGGATTAATATCAACCTCAGAATTTCCTAGTTTTGTGTGTGATTATCCATGAGAGGATGGTGGGTAAGGGAGATGGCGCTAAAGAGAATCATGTCCTAGGGAGGGTATTGGCAATTTTTTTTATCCAGATGCTAAATCACATTTGCTGGGCAGTTACAAAGCCAGGGCAAAGCCTGCTCTCTAATCCAGCTGCACTTGAGACCCTAGTTTCCTCTCTTCACTATCTCTTAACTGCCTTGCTTTTCAGCACTTACTATGGTTTGGATCTGGAATGTCCTCTGAAGGCCCATGTATTGAAGATCCCCAGCCTGTGGTGCTATTAGGAGTGGTAGAGCCTTTAGGAGATGGGGCCTAGTGGAAGGAAGCTATATCACTGGGGAATGCCTTTGAAGGAGATATTGGGACCCTAGCCTGTTCCTGTTTTTATTTTATTTTGCTTCCTGGCTGTCTAGGTAAACAAACCTCCCCTGCCACATTCTCTTGCCATTATGTTGCATCCAACCACAAGCCCAAAGCAACAGGGCCAAGTGACGGTGGACTGAAACCTCTGAAACCGTGAGCCAATAAGCCTTTTCATTGATTATGTTGACTAGCTCAGCTATTTTGTTACAGTAATGGAAGGTTGACTAATGCAGTAGGGAAGTGCAAGGCCCTTTACCTCCTACAAAGTCCAGGAACAAAGCCAGCACTGAACCACAGAGAGGTTGGGTCACTAACAATAGCAACTATTTATTGAATACTTACTATGTTCTAGGCATAAGGTAAGTGTTTTACATACATGATCTTACTCATTTCTCATATTAGAATATGAGGTAGGTATGATTGTTATCCTCATTTTGCAGATAATGAAACTGAGGGTCAGAGAAATCAAAGAAATTGCCCAAGATTACAGTATTGATAGCAGCTTCCACCCATCAAATCCAGATAGTCTGATTCTAAAACCCACATCCTCAAACACTAAGCTACACTGCAACATTCAGCTCATGTACATCCTTGCTCTCAGCTTCCTGTCACCAAACACAATTCCATTGGTGGCATACAGTTTCTGAAAGGAGCAGATAGAAGGGGGTTAGGTAGTGATGTTGGCCTGGCAACTCCTTTTTCTATTCATCCTAGAGACCTTCTGCAGTAGTGTCCTGTTTGGTGGAGTCAACTAACCATTTATCTGGTAACCTACATCTTTCTGCTGAGGAAAGAAAAGGAGAGTAGAAAACTTTTTCTCCTAGAGATTCTGGCTAACAGATGTCATAAAGTTGCCTGACTCTAGGCAGGCCACGGTACGATCGGACTTGTAATTAAGGCAGGATTTGGTAAGGTGGTTATAGCCAAAGAACATCTGTGACCTGGGGATAGGACAGTTGGTAAGAGAGGCAGCAATTGGTAGCCCACCATACCCCTCATCTCCATAGACCAGTGGACTCACTATCTATAGCAAACATTTTCTGAGCATCTGTGGAGTGCCATGTTCAAGGCCAGGTACCAGGCAATACACATGATGAGGTACTTAGACATGAAAAACAGCAGTGGAAGGTAGTCTGTGATGGAAACAGATTGGTGCTTTAGAAAGTGTGCGAAACTGAATTTCAAAGATGGGGAGACAATTTGGGGCAGGGCAGTTAGTGTGACTTTTATGAATGAGGAGGTAAATTGGAGATGGGTCAGATTTGACTAAATGAAAAGGGATAGGAACTGAAGGAAGAAATTTAGGAGAAGGTGACATTGTGGGAAAACATAACACATTCAAAATGAGTGGGAATGAGTGCTGGTGTGTTAATGATTTCAGCTACTTGGAACAGAAATGGATGAAACGAATTAATTTTTTCACATCACCCCGAGGTAGGATAAGCTTTGGATTGCTTGACTCCGATGCCAGGCAGTGTCATTAAAGAGCCAGGTCCTGGGACTGGGTCTGTAGCTCAGTGGTAGAGCACCTGCCTAGCATGGTGAGGCACTGGGTTCTGTCCTGCGCACCACATAAAAATAAATAAAATTAAAAAAGGTATTGTGTCTGTCTACAATAATAATAAAAAAAAGCCAGATCCTAAAAGGGTCATAAAAGTCAGATAATCTGCTCCCTTGTTCATATCTCACAAGAGAGAGATTTGATTTCAGAAAATCTAAACTAGCCTGTCTTTGTATTTCATTGACTCAAACTGGCTTTAGTTCTGTCTTGCTCGCATGCCGCGCAGGTGTTGGAATTGGGATCCCTCTTGGTGGAGTGGTCTGGCTGTGAAATAGAAGCTAAGAAAGACAAAACAGCAAAGAAACCACAGGACACAGGAAGTAATTTTAGAAAGCAGGGGCAGGACGGCTCTCTGATCTTAGGGATCCAGCTTCCACATTGGAAAGAGAGAGATGGAGCCTATGCTTGCTTTATTTATATGGCGGGGCGGGGGGGGGCATCAAAGGTTTTCCAAGGAACATTCTTTGCCAAATAAGGTAGGGGGTGGGATGTCCAGTTCCCAATGGGTTTCACCCAACTCCGGAGCTGTCTCACTATTAGAGCAAAGACAGAGATCTGATGCTGGGAAGTCTGACACACACGGGAAAGCCGGGATAGTTCCCAAGGAAAAACCTCAGCCTCCATAGCTCAGTAAAGACCCCTCAAGTAGCTCATGGGTGGCTTCCCACAGGTCGGTCTGTTCCCAAATCCAACACTGATCAAGGAAATGGAATATGACTGGCTTCTACCAATGGGTCTCAAATATTAGTCTCACTGGCATCACCTGGAGGACTTGGAAAAACACCATTGCTGTCTGGCCCTGTTTCAGTTTCTGATTCAGTAGATCTGGGGTTGGAATTTGCATTTCAAACAAGTTGAAGCCATGTGATACTGGTTCTGCTATTCTAGGACCAAGCCTTGAGCACCATTATCTTAAAATTATCCATTGGGGTGGAATGTATTAGGGTATTAACCACAGAGTGTCTTATAGACATGGCAACCAAATGTTCTGGTTTGCCTGGCATAGTTCCTGCTTATGCCTATTAAGCCAGTGTAATTATGTTCCCCTTCACTCTCAAAAGTATCCCTGGTTAAGAGATAGGAAAAATTGTGCTCTATATGTGTCATATGAACTGTAATGCATTCTTCTGCCATATATATATAACAAATTAGAATTTAAAAAGGTATCCTGGTTATTTTAACATATAGATGGCATGACCTTACCACAAGGAGATTTGAATTCAAGTCAAGGACCTTTTCTACAAGTGAACACAGGCTTGTGAATTAGGATTCATCAATAAAATGTGTGATTCCAACTCTCTTCTCTGTCTTATGCCCTAAGATGTTAATGGGGCAGAGGGAGAGAGAGAGATCCTTATCAGATATATTTAATATTGTTGGATACTGACTGATGTGTATTAGAGGGTTGCTTTTAATCTGTATGGAAACTACACTCTTCATAAATGTAGCCTTGGATATTCTTTTATCTGAATATTCTTATTAGTATAATTCATTTTACTAAACAGTAGGGCATCCATTACATCTGACTCATTTTTCTGTCTTATGTTCATTGAAAAACATTTTTTGTAAAAATATGAAACATTTTGTATATAAGCTTAGATACCATTTTTTAAAACTTTGATCCAGAGTTCAGAATTAATAAATGGTGTTGGTTGCCAAATATTTCTGGTTCATCTAGAACTAAAAGTTTTTGTTGAAAATTAACAACATCTGGAAGTTTTAGTAGGAGGTCATGTCATTTCTTGAAGAAAAGTGTAAAAATAAATCCTGTTTTTCTTTCTGAATCTAGTTTCTTTTTCTTGGATTTTTCTGCCTAAAGTTTACCTAACACTAGGTTTACAATGATCTTACATATTAGACATTTTCTAATCTTATTCATGGAATCAGACCTACTCTCTTTGAAGGTCTTTCTTAAGAAACTGATAGCAAGCAGTGTTTGGGATGCTGTTTAAGAATTTACTTAACCACTTCCTCCCAACCCCACACAAAATCACAAACCCAAGCACAATCCTGATTAGAATCATAGGCTTCTCATGGCTCTTTGCAAAACCAAGAATTGTGAAATTTTAGTTAATCCAAAATTGTTTGAACTTTGTTTTTTAAAGCCTTTTACTAGACTTTATTCTCATGCCAAAATAACCACATATGGTTCTAATCTTTCAGGATAAGGACAATTCTGGGTGAATATAAAAAGATAAATATGGTAGACTTTTTGAGCTGAAGAGATCCTAACAGTCTTCAGTTCTAAACTTCCATTCATTGTTGGAGTTTCCTCCTTCAAGATCCCTGAGAGAAGGGAAGCCACAGACAACATGGGGGGTGGGGTGGGGAATTACTTTTATTGTTGAATGACTTTAGCTGGGATGTTTTCTTACAGTGACTCTCAATGTGTTTCTCAATACATTCACTTGTAGAAATCCATAGACCAATCTATGGACTGCACTGCATTCCTCCCCTCCCTCAAGATTTAGGGGTCCTAACCTGCAGTATGACTGTATTTGGAGACAGAGCTTTGGGGCAGTAATTAAGATAAAAGAGGTCACAATGTTGGGGTCCAAATCCAATACAATTAGTGGCCTTTAAGGAGAGAGAGAGAGAGAGAGAGAGAGAGAGAGAGAGAGAGAGAGTTAGTTCTTAGGAAAGGCCATATGAGAATACAAGAAAGTATGGGCGTCTGCAAACCATGAAGAGAGCTACCAGAAACCAAATTAGCTGGCACATTGATGTTTAACTTCCCAGCTTCCAAACTATGAAAAATAAATTTTTGATTTTGTTTCAAGCTGCCTAGTCTATGGTAATTTGTTATGGCAGCCTGAGCTGACTGAAACTGAATAAATGTACTGCCTTTTTTTTTTATACCAAAGTTCTTAGCCATCATGCTTATACTAACACATTCTTAAAAATAAAAATCCATAGTGAGTACCATTCTTCGTTATCTGATGCAATTTCTAGATTTTGTTTAGACCAACTTTTCACTTCAAAATCACTCCAGCTTGTGTCAACCTTGTCAAAATGATGGTGTCTAGAACTGAATAAGTACATTCTGATCAATACATTGACCTTACTTTCTATGAGATGGATTCTATATCTTATAGGCTATATATAATATAATGTTGGTTTTGCTTTGTCAGAAAACACACTAGGTTTGGGAGTATAACTCAGAGGCAGAATGTTTTCCTAGCATGCACCAAGCTCCGGTTGAATCCCCAGCAATGCAAAAACAAAACAAGATGAAAGCAGAACAAAACACCAGAAAATACATTATACATATGTTAAACTTGTGGTTACCTTAAATATCCATAGTTTTAGTTGAGCTTTTTCCTGGGCCTTATAATCCAGTTGAGTCCTTGAATTAGCAAGTATGAAACCATATGAGAAAGAGTTGGGATTTCACAGACTACACAATTATGAGAAAATATAGTTGGGTGCTTTATGACTGATTTAAAAATGTTTAACTTTTTATTTTGCTAAGTCAGAACACACACACCAGAGTTTTTAGCCACCAAATTCCTCCTAACATAAAGAAAATATCCTACCCCCACACTCACCCAATTACTATCTGCTCTTACTACAATTTTATAAAATAAAAATTTTTTTAACATCAAAAAAGGAAGAGCAACATAGAATGGCAACTGATGAATTTACATACACATTTTTTCCTAAGGACTGATGAAAACTGTTACTCAATGAGCTTTTGGGAATCACTGAACCAGTGATTTGGTCTTGTGCAGACTCTCAAGGTAGGTGTGGGGCTTGTAAATATTATATAGCAGTGAGATAAATGAAGTATTCATTAATCCATTCATTTATTAATTTGACAAGTACTTATTGAGCCCCTTCTGTGTGCTGGATATTTAAAAGCCAGGATATGTCAATGAACAAAATACACAAACATCCCTGTCCTTGTGGTACTTGTATACTAGGGAGAGGAGAGAAATAAATAATAAACATAATACAAAAGTCAATTATGGGCTGGGGATGTGGCTCAAGCGGTAGCGCGCTCGCCTGGCATGCGTGCGGCCCGGGTTCGATCCTCAGCACCACATACAAACAAAGATGTTGTGTCCGCCGAGAACTAAAAAATAAATATTAAAAATTCTCTCTCTCTCTCTCTCCCTCCCTCTCTCACTCTATCTTAAAAAAAAAAAAGTCAATTATACACTGTTTTAAAACATGCTAACTGCTATGGAAAACAAGAAAAAGGAGAGCAGGATAGGGGTTTGGGGACTAGATTCTTCTGGTCCTGGAATAACAAGGTATACTGGATCTCATTACTGTGGCCATTACTTTTTCTACTTCTACTTACTGTGTCAAACACAGCCATGAGTAAATTGATTAATTTTGTAATTTATTGCTTATTTTACATATTCAATATGCTTAATGCAAGGTTGTTGTAGACAATGGTAATTAATTCAGCTCAGGAAATAGTCACTGAGTTATTTATTTAGAATAACTGCTTGGGATTTTATTTATTTGTGGTGCATTTGATTTTGAAAACGCTTTCATTCAATCCATTGATTAGTCATCCATTATTTAGTCAACAAATATTTATGAACTGCTTGTTATGCTGAAGGCTGAATTGTATATGTACATGTGCTAGAGTTATAGTTACTGAATTATGAACTCTGGAATTCCCATGTGTTTATAGGGGGAAAATGAATTACACAGAAATATTATGAAGTTAAAAATGGCAATATTATCTAACCCAGTGAATATTGCTGCAGTCTGAACTTTTTAAAATTTTGCTAAGAACACATTAGTTGGTCTCACCACATGTTCTCCTTATCCTACATGTAGGGAAACTTGGGAATCCAGGAAGTTAAATGCCTTACTCTTAGTCTGTTAGGGAATGCTAACATTGCAATGGAGACCTTGGGTTTCAGGGTCATTGTTTAGCAACATTTGATCCTGAGCTGATTTACAGAATAGTTTCATACCTTTGGCTCAAGGTATCCCTGGGAGTTGAGGGAAGCTCAATGTACTACCCACCTAGACCTCACCTCTTAGAGCATCCACTTGTTTCTGGGCTGTACATCTTTGTTGTAAAAAAGTTTCAGATAATAAAAAATATTAGGGTGTACCAGGTCTTCTGTTTTAGTCAATGGGAGTTAGTCTTCTCTCTGGTCCAGATATTGGTAAGTACAGAAGGAAGGTGAAGGTTAAAAGTGGGACAGGGAAAAAGGCCAAAAAAAGAACTGACCATGTTTATTCTAGCTCCTTTATTTTCTGGCTTCTCTCATCCTGCTTCTTATACTGCTATCCAATTATCCATTTTCCAAAGAAAAATGTTATTTACAAGAAATTCCAGGTATGTGACCCTGACCATTTAGCTTTGGGGAAGCCATAAATAGACCACAATTTTTGGACATTCTTAGCTGGTGACTTTGAACCTCATTATAAAATGGGAGAGGGAAGAATATTGCCCCACGGAGGAGATGTATTAAAATACCTGGGGAAAGACTAAAAAAAATGACCTTTCCCCTCCATCCCCCTGTCCTTGAGTTTTACGAAACAAAGGTTTTAAACCCTGACTATACATAAAATCACCTGGGGAAATTTCACAAACTGCCCATGGTTAGGTGTACTTCCAGGCATCTGAGTTCATTGGTCTGGAGTAGATTCCTGGGTGATATTTTATTATAGTTTCTGGTACTTTTAAAATGCAATCAAGATCACTGTCCTGCTGATCCTATATCACTGACAGCAGCATGTCCTACCCTTAGATGTGTCAGAGCTTGGGGAACAGCTTGAGAACTATTAATCCAGGGGTCCTTAGAGCATCACCTGGGAACTGACTAGAAACAAAAATTTGGGGGTCCAATTCCAGGCCTACTAAGTCAGAAACTCACAGGGTGTGACCCAGTAATTTATGTTTTAAAAAGAGTTCCTGGGGATTCTGATGCATGCTAAATTTGAGAACCACCATCCTAACCTAATCTTTACTATTATTTGCACATAATTGAGTTAGATACAATCCTTTCGGATAAAGGGAATATTCTAAATATGAGCAAGAATGCAGAGCTTTGTTTAGCTAAAGAAATTAAAATATGCCAATAGGGATATCAGACATTAACTAGGAAGGAATCTGGGGGTGGGAGCAAAGTTCATATGGTTTTTGTTTTGAGATATGGAATCTTCTAGAGAAATCACAGCACGGGGGCTGCCTTCTTCTCCCCCAAGCTAGCATTCTTTTTACATTAACTGTGAGTTCATATTTTAACTTACTCTAATAAGGCTCTTTCCCATAATAGAACAATGTATCCAAAGACAGCGAAGATCAGCAAACTCAGTCCTGTGCTAGACTAAAGGACTAGAAAATACCCTAGTAGAGGGCAATGCAGAGCCAAGATGTTTCACAGGAATCCATTAGCTTCTGAATGGGGATGGCAGACTTCTGGTGGTCATCAAAATAGGGGCAGAAGAGTAAGGTTTTGGATTCACTTTGACCCTCGGTGATTCTTTGGTGCTGGAGAAACTTTTAGATACGAACCTTCATAGATGAGATGGTATATTTGTTGGACACCCTGCATATCATCATATTTCCAACTTTTAATCATATGGATGAGGATTTGAGCAATGTCCTAAAGCAAGGTAACTGTGTTAGTTGTCATGGGAAAAGCTTCCTAGTTGACAAACTTTCATACAGAGTCAAACATCTCTCTTGTGGCAGATCTATTATATTATCTGGGATCATGTTGAATTAGACTGAAACAGATTGAAGAAATTAGGTTGCTTCCAGACCTCACCTATTTCAAGTAGCTCGTAAATTTCTGAGGAGTCAATTATTCTTAGTGGTACTGAAAATATGCTTAAAGTCAGAATGCGATGGTAATGATTCACTCTGAGATTTTATTTCAAGCCACAAGCACTAAAATGCCAGTATAGTTCCCAATGTGAAACACAATCTATAATTTTAATCCATTTAACTTCTCTCAAATTAGCAGATTACTCAAAGAGCTGATTTCTTCATAGAGCACAGATGAATTTCTTCTGTGATGTCACCATCTGTCCCATTGAGATGTCCAGGCTCTCCTCACCATCTGCATATTCTCCTTCAGGGAAAAGCCCTTGAAGGAGCCCAATTGGCATGTGCTTTGGAATGTGATTGACTGAGTTTGAATGTACCAACCTGGCTTGCTAGAGATCTACCTCCAGATGGATTTCTCAACCTTGCTAAATTATAATTTTACCACCTATAAAATGGAGAAATAAGCTGGGCATGGTAGCACACACTTGAAAATGTAAAGATATAAGGAACCAGGCACCATGCCACCATGCCTGCTTATTCCAGCTTCTCAGGAAACTGAGATAGGAGGATTCCAAGATTGAGACCAGCCTGGACAATTTAGAGAGATCTTGTCTCAAAATAAAAGAATAAAAAGGCTAGAGATATAACTTAATGGTAGAGTGGCCCTGGGCTCCACCCCTGTAATTCCCCACTGAAAAGAAGAAATAATACTATTGACTTTGTAGCTTTAGCAATGGAAAAAGTTCTGTTATACAGCAAATGCACAGTAAATATTAACTCTTTTCTAAGGAGGCAATACATTATGGTTGGGAGAAGAAGTCTTGGATACCAGGAACTCATCCAATAGGCTTAATGTCCTTATAAGAAAAGATACCAGTGCTTCCTCCTTCTTTCTTGTTCTCTCCCTCTCTTCAGTCTCCTTTCTGTGCACATTCACCAACAAAAGACCATGTGAAGATGCAGAGTGATGGGGGCCATCTGCAAACCAGGAAGAGTGTCCTTAAGAGAAACTGACTATGCTGGCACCTTGCCCTTGGATTTCTAGCCTCCAAAACTGTGAGAAACTACATTTCGGTTGTTAAAGGAACACAAACTATGGTATTTTGTTATGGCAGCCCAAGTTAATACAGGAATTGTAGAGCTGCCTACTGGTGGGCACACCCCATGGCCCTGAAGACCCCTTGTCCTATCTGGAGGAAAGATGACCAGAAAAAAAGTTAGAGTCACCTCTAAGGAGTAGGGCTCCAGGAAGGGACCTCCTTGAGTCCCATGGATGGTACATCTACCCAGAGGTGCTCAGAGAGACATGGAGAAAATTTAGATTTCATTTGAACTTGGTAGATGCAGAGAGATTCTGTGGAAATTTAGACCAAGAACCAAGTGGACATTGACAGTTCTGATCCAGGACCTTTTAGTTTGAAATCAACTTAGGAGTTACCTAGCTCTCATTCCACATTTGGAGCAACCAAGGTCCAGAGACTTCCCAGAGAAACTTCCTGAGATCTTGGTTCTCAAAAATCTTAGGCATATACCCTTTTGTTAGGTTATAAAATCTTCCCAATTTGTGGATTGACTTTCAAAGATTTTCTGACTTTTCTGAAGGGAGAACTTGGGAGAATGCTCTAAGAATTCTGGCTCAGGAGCCGAGTGTGCCTGAGTTCAATCCCTAGTACTAATTAAAAAAAAAAAAGTTCTTAACATGATTCTCAATTTTTCTCTAATATCCTTAGTGCCGCAGTCTGGCTGGGCACAATCAGGAGCCACTTGTCAAAAGAAACTAACTTTATTTTTAGAACCACACACGCCAAACAAAACAGCCTCTCAGGAAAAACCCTCAGAGCCTCAACTGCCACCACCGGCTTTCCACAAGCCTCTCTCTCCCCCACAAGCTTCTCTCCACCTCCCACAATCCTCCTGCTCTTGAGGCCGATTGGCTGGGTCACGTGGGCGGAGCCAAAAAAGTCCCCCAATGAGCAGCTCCGTGGTCTGAAAGGGCAGGGAAACAGCCCAATGAGCATCACCGCAGAGGAGCCAATCAGCTAGATGTTGCTGGGGCCGCTGTGAGCCAATCATCAGTTGGCAGCTGGATGCTGGCAGCTGGAAGTTTGCTGGGGCCCCTTCGGCTGTGGCTCTCAACACTTAGGATAGAATCTAAGAGCAGAATTATATTGCATCAAGTACAACAAATCCTTTGAAGACTCTTGATACTTAGAGTCAAATTGCTTTTCAGAGAAACATCATTTATCATTTATTCTACCAATAGCAGCACAGAATAGTGTCAGGATATTGTCTGTTTCATTATCCTCCCCAATAGACTCTTGCCTAATTTTTTTTTTTTTTTTGTACCAGGGATTGAAGCCAGGGGTGCTTTACACATCCCCAACCCTTTTTATTTTTTATTTTGACACAGGGTCTTACTCTGTTGCTAAGGGCCTTGCTAAGTTGCTGAGGCTGGTTTTGAATTCACAATCCTCCTGACTCAGCCTCTTCCCAAACTCCTGGGATTACAGATGTGTACCAACACACCTGGCTTGCCTAACGGTTTAGTTGTGGTATTTGGCTCCTGAATCAGGCTGTCTAGAGTTGAATCCCACTTTCTACCCATGTGGATGGGAAAAGTTGTTTAGCTGCTTCCTGGTTTCTCTTCTATTAAATAGGTATAACAATACTGACTACTTCATAGGGTTGTTATAAAGTTTCAATGATACATTAATTTCAACAATACATTATCACATATATTTAAATGGTATTAAAATAGAAAATAAGTAAATTATTATTAAAAATACATTGTTAAAATTTATTGTTATTGTTGCTAGCTTATTGCTTTTAATAAGATTCTCTTATGATTTGACATGTGAAAAGCTGTATCTCTTTGATATTTTTAATTGCTTTCTTTAGGGCTGGAGATGTGGCTCAGTGGTAAAGTGCTTGCCTAGTATGCACAAGGCCCTGGATTAATCCTCAGTAATGCACATGCATACCCACAGGTATAGGCAAAACTGCATTCTTTGTTTGCTATTTATGATTAAACAATATCATTTTTGCTGGCCCATTTGTGTCTGTGTGAACTGTCTATTCTTGTCCATTCACTCCTTCTAATTGGGGTTTTGTGTTCACTTGTTACATATTTGTTGGAGCTCTTTGTATATTAAAAATATTAACCTCTTGCATGTCATGAATACTGCCAATTTTTTCAGTTTTAAATTACCTTTTAAGGCAGGTATGGTGGCATTTGCTTGCAATCTGAGTGGCTCAGGAGGTTGAGGCAAGAGGATTGCAAGTTCAAAGTCAGCCTCAGCAATTTAGTGAGGCTGTAAGCAATTAAGTGAGATCCTGTCTCAAAATAAGAAATAAAAAAGGGCTGGGGTTGTCACTCAGTGGTTAAGCACCTCTGGGTTCAATCTCTGGTACCAAAAAAAAAAAAAAAGATATTTTCTTTAACATCTTTCCTATTGCTTTTTTTTGCTTAGAAATCCAGTCCATCTCCCACATTAGTTTGTATACATAGTTTATCATCTATAATTTGAATTATATATTCTAAGGTCTATTGTTGACGTTTCCAAAAAGATTCCAGTTTTGCATCAACACAACACTGTTACTCTAGCTTTATAGCACCTTTGAACACCTGCTAGACATTTGCTTCCAAATATTTCTTAGAATTTCTTGAATGCTTATGATTTTCAACTTATTTTAATGTCCTTATGTCAAGTTCCTACATATAAAAAATCTTTTAAATTAGATTGGATTCAACCTATAAATTAATTCTGTTTTAGGAACATAGACTATTTCTTCATTTATTGCAATTTCATTTTTAAAGTTTTGCAAGTCTGCAGTTGATTTTGTGGTTGTTTTCACATAGGCCTACCTAATATTATTTCTATAGTTTTTAATACTTTTGTAAGTGGATTTGCTGCTTCTATTATAAGGCCTAACATTGCTGGCATATAGAACATATATAGATTTTTGGAGACTTCCAAAGAACTCTATTTGGACTGCTAAAAGGTTTAGAGTGGAGTCAGTTGGATTTCTAAATACATAATTGGATCATCTAGAAGTAACATTAATCTTTTTCCAATCATTATACTCTTTAATTCTGTTCATGGGTATTGTTTGTTACTGAACATGTGTGGGGAAAAAATGAAAGAGAGGAAGCAATCTCTCCCTCTTGTTCTCTTACTCCTACAAGAAAAAGACTTAGGGGCAGAGAAGGAGGGGTTAAGTGGGGTGGGTACTCATCGTAGAGGAGTGAAAGGGAAATGTCAGGGGTGGTGAGTAACACAGTGTCTGCAGCCCTGGGTGCTGGCCAGTGGGGCTTGCCCAACGCAGCCATGGGCTGAGTTTTTGATTTGCTGTGGTCAGTGATCTGCCACCCCCGCCCCCTTGTTTCCCTTCTCTCTCTCAGCCCTGCTTTTTTCTCTCCCTCCCTCCTCACTGGGGCTATGGCAGTGGCCCCAGCTTCTGCACAGAGGGGAGAAGTTGTCACTTGCCTTGCTATAGTAGGAGCTTGTTCATCTCCAGCGAGGAGATCAGACCAAGGCTCAGCAGCAAGGGCCCCCTCCTACACCTCCTCTGATGTATCCTTCTCTCCATCTTCCCTGAGCCACCAGCAACTCTCACTGTGACTCTTACAAGAGCTTCCTAAGTGGTTTCCCTCCAATCCATTCTCCGTACAGGGTAATATTTTAAAAACCTAACGAGAATGCACCCCCTTATTTAAAAACTTTCCAGCAGCTTTCTATAGCACTTAGAATAAAATGCAAACATGGACATGTGTGGTTGGTCCCTTCCTGTCTCCAGTAGCACATTGTCCCTCTCTTCTCCTTGTTCTCTGTGCTCCCAACACTCTGCTTTCTTTTCTGTCACCAGAAAATGCCAAGGACATTTCTACCCCAGGACCTTTGGACTGGCTATCATCCCAGGCCTTGTGTGCATTTGCATCCTCATTATTCAGGTCTTGTATCTGTTATCTCTGTCTCCACCCTTCCTGCTCCCAGAGCACTGTTTATGTTCTTCCTGGTGCAATCTACAATGATCTTCTTTGTTCATTTATTGAATTAGTGTCTTTTCCACCTGGAATGTGAACTCCATGACAGTAGGATAACTTGTTTACTTCTGAATCCCTGGAATCTAGAACTGTGGCACATAGAAGGCACTGGGAAAATCCCATTTTAGCCAGGGTTTCCTCTGGAAAATGAAGTCTGCTCCCAGGATCTGCTTGCATTTTGGGAAATGATTCCATGCAAGAAAAGTAAAGTTCAGCAAACAGTGAAGGAGGGAAAGCAGCCCAGATGTCTGTTCTCAAGTTGTTACTGTCGTGACCACTTAAGACTAGGAATCACAATAATGGGCATCTTCTGTGGAGTCAATTGTCTCAGGACTGTCCATCCACAAGAAAGAAAAAAGGGGTACCTACCTAACAGATTCTGTGTCAGCTTTGGCCAAGAGCCCACATTCCCATGGGTGCATGCAAGACCACCTACATAGTTTGCAAGATTTAGTGCAAAATGACATTACAGGTCCTTATTCAACTAGTATTAAAATTTCAAGATGGAGATGGCTGGGGCTTAAGCCAAAAATGACACCCTTCTGAGCAAGGGGCCTGGTAACACTGCTTAGGTCACATGCTCTTGTCTGCCCTAGGTGTATGCATGGGGGCCAGGCAATTTCCTACAGGCATCCTACTGGATGTCAGAGTGTCAGAGAAGCCCAAGGGGACAAGAGCTAGAACGAGAGGGTACAGGTAAAGAAAGATGCTGTCAGCTTATACCTGAGGGAAACAGGTTGTTCTGCAGTGGCTGGAGTAAAAGATGGACTGAGGAGATGGATGTCAGGAAGGGTCACTGGAGGTGTCAGAGATTCAAAGGAATAAATAAATTCAGTTTCAACTGCTTATTGAAATTTGCTTAAAATTCTGAAAAACTTAAATGGTAATTTTTAGAGTTATCATTTTTATCACTTGATGATGATAATAGATATGACTCTTGTCCATTGATCATACAAAGTGAGATCTTGGTATTGGTTTAAATGAGATTGTATTTCTTGTGTGAGAAAGTAACCCATTCCTAGTATTCTGTACAACTGATTGTTAGAGTACTGAATAGTAAAACCATTTCCTTCTGTTCTGGTTATCTATTGCTGTTACAAAGTACTGCCAAACTAACTGGCTTCAAGAACCACCTTTGGTCAAATCTTGTATTTTGAGATGAGAAATTCGGAGAGAGTTTGTCTAGGTATTTCTTCTCCTCCATGTAATGTCACTCTTGGATTCAGTTGTTGGACAGGTTCATTTGGAGAGTCCAGGATGGCTTTACTTGCATGTCTGGTATTTTGAGAGTGTTGGTTAGAAACCTGGACTCAGCTGGGACTGTCATTCAGGGCACCAACCTGGGTCATCTCCAGCATGGGTGGTCTCATTTCTTACATGGCAGCTTGCAGTTTCTAGACAGAGTCCAAGTTTCTAGCCTTGTAGTCCTTGGCTACAAGTTTTCTTATAACCTAGCTTCAGATATCCTAGAATGCCACTCTATCACATTCTATTTGTTAAGTGAGCCACTAAGACCAACCCAGATTCAACAGAAGAAGAGCAGAGAATTTGCAGCCATCTTTAATCATGGCACTCCTGTTAAAATTTGTTGCTAAATCACACGATATTATAACCAATCTCATATCCCTTTGATATGGAACAAGTGGCAACTTCAGTTAGGGTTTCCAGATAAAATGCAAATATTTCATGAGACATACATGAAATAATGTTGTTTATCTGATATTCAAAAGCAACTGGGCATTTTAAAATTTCTTTTCAGAATCTGGCAACCCAAGTGTGTGTGCGTGTGTGTGTGTGTGTGTGTGTGTGTGTGTATGTGTGTATTCAGATGTGTTCTACAAATTCCATGTGTTGGGAATAATCTCCAATGCAACAGTGTTGGGATGTGGGACCTCTGAGACGTGATCAGGTCACAAGGACTCTGCCTTGAAAGAATTGCTGACACTATCACAGGAGTGGGTTTGTTATGAAAGCAAGTTTCACCTTTTCCTGACCCACCTTCTCTTGTCTTTTCTCACTGTCTCATAATTCACCATGGGATACCACAGCAAGAGGACATTCCCAGATGCTGGTGTCTTGATATTGAACTTCCCAGCCTTCAGAACAATGAGATATACATTGCTTTTCTTTATAAATTACCCAGTTTGTGGTATTCTTTGATAGCAATACAAAACAAACAAAAGTAGGTGTATTCAAAAGATATGAGCAGAAGATCGAACTGTGAAGGTGTCTGAAATATAAAGCATTTTTGAATTGAATTGCATGGCTATTTCAGTTTTGGGATCAGCTGAGAATTAACTAAAAGCCCTCTGTTTTAGAATGAGCTTATGCAAATTGTTTAAAGCATAGGAAAGACCACATAGAGCAGTTGTTAAGAATCCAAGCTCTGGGTGCTGGGGTTGTGGCTCAGTGATAGAGCGCTTGCCTTGCACATGTGAGACACTGGGTTCAATCATCAGCACCACATAATAGTAAATAAACAAAATAAAGGTATTGTGTCCATCTACAACTAAAAAAAAAATAAAGAAAGAAAGAATCTAAGCTCTGGAGTTACATGGGCCTGAACTCAAGTCCCAGCTCAGCCCTGATGAGCTGTGTGATCTTGTGAAGAAAGTTGACTCTTGTGAATTCTGTTGCCTTATTTATAAAAGAAGGCGCTATAGTTTGTTCCTGACAAAACTCATGTTGAAGCTTAATTCCTCATTGCAGTAGTGTCAGGAGGTGGGGCCTTTGGGATGTGGTTGCAACATGGGGGCAGTACCCTCATGAATAGGTAGTGTCTTTCTCAAGAGACTGAGTTATGTCTCTTGAGACTAGATTAGATCTTGTGGGAGTGAGTTGAGTCTTGAGGGACTAGATTAATTATTGCAAGAGTGAGTGGTTACAAAGCAAGATTATCCCTGGTGTTTTGGCCCCTTTTGCACACTGGTTTGCTATTCTCACTCATGCTCCTGCCATGGGATGCCACCACAACATTTAGCACAGGATGAGGCCCTCTCCAGACAGCTTCCTGATCTTGAACTTCCTTATCTGCAGAAGTGTGATCTAAAAAATCATCATTTCTTAATAACTTACTCAGCCTCAGGCATTTTGTTGTAGCTACAGAAAACAAACCAAGACAGAGGGTCAATTAATACCTTATAGGGAATTTTGAGTGTTAAATTGGTACTTATAAAATACTTAGCATGGTACCTGGTACATAATGAATGTTCAAAAAGTTACCTGTTTCTATTTTAAACCTTAATAAGTAGTGTTATGCTCAAATTTGGGACCCCCAAAAGACCACCAGAGACCCAAGATCGATGTAAGCAGCAAAGAGGTGTTTATTGAGAGCTAGCTCGGTCCTCTGCGTGCACACACAGCAACTGGTGATGCTGAGAGGCCCTGAGCCCAGGGTTTGCAGCAGTTTTATACATTCTTTGGAGAAGTCAGGGACTTCACATACATCATAGCATCTCTTAGCAAATCATCATACACCTCGGGAAAATCAAATAACAACTCTAAAACATGATTAGCACATTCCCTGGAGGGAACAAGTTGGGTAGGGGTGATTGGTCAGTACAAAAGGGGTATTCATTTGAACTGATTGGTTTAAGCCAAGAGGGGTGTACGTGCTGAACTACATGGTTTCCCAACATGTTATCAACCACCATAAACTACTGGGAGGGTCATCTGGCATCCCAGGTATTTCCCTGTCTCATGCTGATTGGTGGCTGCTAGGGGGTTGCTATGGATCTCCACCTAGCCTGACTGAGTCAGGGACACCTGGCACAGCAGATCTCTCCTGTTATTTGTAGATAAACAACTCAGCAGGGTGAGGAAGTGCCTAGGAGTGCTCTGTGGGTCTTTCCAAGGACAAAGATGATGTCCCTTCCTTGGACAGGCTTTGCTCTGAGGTAGAGGCTGGTTTTTCAGTAGAACAGGCTAAACTTAACACTTTTTTAATTATTGAAATTATATGAAAATCTACTTATAGTAAGACATATAACAACATTTAAATTTTTAAAAAATCTTAGTATTTTAGAGTTGGGCATATAGAAAGTGCTCAACAGTGATTTGCTTAATGGCTTCTTTCATTTACACATACATTATAAAGATAAATGGTGGTTGATTTTTCCAGTTAGTTCACTTTGAGGTAAAAATGAGACTCAATCTTTAGAAGAATTCCTCTGAAGTATGACACCTGATAGTGAAATATTTTGTGTAACTTATTTAAAGCAATATTTTCAATTGCTAGTCATGGTACTCATGTAACAGTGACTAGCCCTAAAACCCCAAATACTTGATCAGCTTCAAAAACCCTAATGAGATAACTCTACTTTCTCTTGGTTGCAAGAAGATGAGAATTTTAATTTTTTAATTTTTGTCTTTTGTGCTCTATTCCCAGTAAGGGAAACCAGCCATACCATATCAATCATTGAATCAGCTTCAAATATTATTGGACAGCACAGAAACCGTTTGACAAACTATTTTTCAAGGCTTAGAAAAGTGTGAACACTATAAACATTGATGTGGCTGTGTCCTTATAGTATGCTGTTTTTAAGTCCTTTGGGTATAGTCCGAGGAGAGGAATAGCTGGGTCAAATGGTTGGTTCCATACCCAGTTTTCCAAGGAATCTCCATACTGCTTTCCAAATTGGCTGCACCAATTTGCAGTCCCACCAGCAATGTATGAGTGTACCTTTCCCCCCACATCCTCCCTAACACTTATTGTTATTTGTCTTCATAATAGCTGCCATTCTGACTAGAGTGAGGTGATATCTTAGAGCGGTTTTGTTTTGCATTTTATAGCAGCACAATTCACAATAGCTAAACTGTGGAGCTAATCTAGATGTCCTTCAGTGGATATAATGGATAAAACAAATGTGGCATATATACACAATGGAATTTTTACTCAGCATTAAAAAAGAACAAAACCATGGCATTTGCAGGTAAATGGATGGCCTTGGAGAATATAATGCTAAGTGAAGTCAGCCAATCCCCCCAAAACAAATACCAAATGTTTTCTCTGATATAAGGAGGTTGACACATAGTGGGATTGGGAGGGAGAGCCTGGGAGGAATAGATGAATTCTAGATAAGAAAGAGGAGTGGGAGGGAAAGGGAGGGGGCAGGGGATTAGCAAGGATGTTGGAATGTGAGGGCCGTCATTATACAAAGTACACGTATGAAGACTTGAATTGGGTGTCAACATACTTTATATACAAACAGAGATACAAAAATTGTGGTATATATGTGTATTAAGAATTGTAATGCAAAAAAAAAAGTTACCTTAGATTAGGTAGAGGAAAGTGAAAGGAGGGGGAAGGCGGGGATGTGGGGGTAAGAATGATAGTAGAATGAAACAGACATTATTACTTTATGTATGTGTGTGACTGTATGACCAATGTGATTCTACAATATGTATACTCAGAAAAATGAGAAATTATATCCCATCTATGTATGATATATCAAGGTATGTAAGTGCATTCTACTGTCATGTATAACTAATTAAAACAAATAAAAAATTAAAAGAAGTGTGAACACTAACCAAACAAATTTATAATATAAAATATTAGTATTATGTGCTGTATTTTAAAGAAACATTGGCAGAGTTTTCTTTTTTTCTCCCATATGTTTATTGGATATTATAATTATCCGTAATGGTAGAATTCATTGTTACATATTTGTACATGCACATGATATAACAATATAATATGGCCAATACCTTTCTCTAGAATTTCCCCTGTATTAGCATAATTTTCTAAGGCATCCCAGGGAGAAGCTCTGGAACTGAACCCAGGGCCTTGAGGCTGCCAGGGGAGTACTCTATCATTGGACTACACCCCAGCCCCCAGGTCTTCACTTTTGTTAATCACTCTGTGTACTTCATTAACTCAGTAAGTTATTCCAGGTCTGCTTCAGTTTAAGGAAATAGATTCTAGATCTAGGACAAGAAGCTCCAGTTCCCTGTCTTGTGCCCAAGGCAAACATGGCTAATTGACCATGGCATTTTAATTTCCTCCGTGCTTAGAGGTACTACAGCTTCTTTTTTGTCTTGGGCACCAAGATAGTCTTCTAACTTGGGTAGTTATCAACCTGCTCAGCCACCTCCACTGGACAATCCAGTTAATCTCTCAAAGGATAAAGAAGCTAATTTCTCTCATCACAATATTTGATACAACTTCAAACACTGATCTTCTTATTTTCATTCTGCTAAAACAATTGTGTGTACATAATGGAGGATGGATGGGGGGAACATTTACTAAGTGTCTGTATCAGCATTGTGTAGGATGCATTAGGTATTCATGTCATTTAGCAGCTACAGGGTCACACTGACAGATTATATAAGACATCCTTATTTTTTTTTTCCTTCTTTGCTTTAACTCTCAAGAAACCAATAACTAATTTCAGTGAAGGGGTATTGAGTTTGGTTTACTTATTAATTCATTCCCTTACTCCTCCAATGATATTAATTAAGTGTCCATGTAATGTACAAATCAGTACTAGGTTCTGGGGAAGAATATAGACATCAAGGACTTGGCCTTGATGGTATTCAGCTTTGCCAAGTACAAACTTAGTATAGTGAGCCATGGCAATACAGAGAAGAGAGTGAGATGTGGAAGACTACAGAGACAGTGACCTTTCAATTTGGTCTTGATAGATAAAAGAGGCTTAGAAGGTAGGAAAGGACATTGTAGGCTGAAGTAAAATTGTTTGTAATGACTTGGATGCCTAAAAAAAAACCCTATGTGGCATATCTAAGAAATTGCAAGAAATTTGGTATAATTTACCATTACTATAAGTTCTGTTTTTGTAATATTATGTATATTGCTCATAATGGTAAATCATAAATTATAATTTTGTGGTGAACTCAAAAGTAATCATGTTATGTATGTGAAGTTACTGCATCAAGAAAATATCAACATATTATAATATTGACATAAAATAAGAGGGAAAATGATCTGCTGCTAAGTCGCTGTCTCATCTATAAAATGAATGTTGATGTAGAATTTATTCTTTAATAAACTACTATTGGAAGAAAGAACAATAATCCCAAAGGCTCATTCTCAAAATAAAAGGGAAAAGAAAGTCATCAGGTATTTATTAAATCTGCCCCTAGTAAACTTACAAGCAAAGAAAGAAAAGGAGATAGGTATATATTTAATGTCAATTTGACAAAATTATTAAAAATTGCTAACAAGACATTAAAGTGGAAGTTTGAACTTTCAGATTTGTGTAGGGTAAAATGAGACCTGTTGGGAGAAAAGAATAATTAGAAGTCTAAGCTGTGCAGTTTGAGGAAAAACTGCAAAATTCATATAAAGCAATCAGACAAAGGATATCACTCTGCTCTTTTAATATCTTGTTCTCTAAAAACGAAAGTTATCGTTCTTGGAACTCTGATGAGAAAGGTTCCAGAAGGCACGTCAGGAAGGCTTTTATTTAATATTGTCACTTCCTGAGCTGATGGGACAGGGGACTTTTAGTTTCAAACTCAGTCTAGGCTATAACACATGGAAAAAAGATTCTTGTGTTTTCTAGAAAGAAACAAATGTTACCCGTAAAAAAATAAAACCTACATATCTCTGTTTCTATTTTGAAATTCATGTATGCAAAATATCATAATATAATAAATGTCATATGTTCTTTGTATAAAGAAAGGTCATAATGCATTTTCAAATAACCAGATAGCGAAACAAATATTCAATTGGCCAAAATTGTAGTAAGAAGTGATTCTCTGAGGACAGTGGGGGACTATTTGAGGCTTCCACACTTAGAGATTCCATTTCATTAATTTCAACTAAAATCTGTGGAGTGTGTGATAGGCACTGTTTTAGGTGCCAGGTATACAATGGAGGATAAAACAGGCACCCCTTGTCCTCACCAAGCTTAGAGTCTTGGGTGGGGGGTGCATAGCTAAAATTTTTTGATATCATTAATGCCTTAAAGACAATCAGTAACCTATATGAAAAACAGAAATGGAGGGGGAAATCTCTATTTGGGTGAGGCAACCAGAAAAGTGTAGACTTTGTGCTTCATCCTTGGGATGTAAAGCAAAGACTTTTCACTCATAGCACCCTGAATATAAAAATAGTCATTTGAGGATTGCTTGCCCCCTTAGATCTAAATAAAGTTCCTGAAACCTCCTTCATTCCATGCTCTGTGGAAGTCAAAGCCCATTCCCACACTTCTGCAAATTTTCTAGGAGCTTATAGTCTCATTGTCACCCCTGATCCTGTTTTTGCAAATGGTTTTAGATTATGGAACATGTTGCGTTCTTGTAAATATTGTTTCTGTTCCGTGTTAACCCAGTTGTAAACCTCAAGCCTTCTTTTGACTGCCACAGAGCCATTATAGGACATTTATATGCCTAATAAACTTTTTTGAGGATTCAAAAGGGGATGGAGTAAAGAAGATGTATCAGTTAGGATGCGACCACTAAAACAAACTCTCTTAAAATAACCTAGCAAGAACAATGAAGGATTATTGTTTACTTACATTATAGTCAACGGGAAGTAGAAGAGGCTTGAACAGCCTAGTTCTTCAAAGAACTCCTCTCAGTGGCTCCAGCATCTTCTAGGATATGGAGTCCCCCACTTGATTCTATAGGAAAAGGAACAGAGTAGAGGATAATGTGGAAGCTATATTGGCCAGGTCTGGAGGTAGCACATATCACTTCTGCCTATACCCCATTGGCTAAAATTAGTCATATGACTATATCTAACTTCAAAGGAAGCTGGGAAATGTAGACTAGTTTTGAGCCCAGAAAGGAAAGAAAATGGGTTTTGTAATTTATCACTGTTACAGAATTTATTTTGTAGCAACACAGCCTCAAATTTAACATTATATCTCCTAGTATTTAGGAATTTCTTGGTTACTTTGCTACTAGGAATTTTTAATGTAATTCACAGACTCCTGCCAACTTCTCTTCTTTCCTCCACTTTATATCTTCCTTCTTTTTATCTCTTCTCCTATGCTGACATTTCTGTTAATATTTTCTAACAGAAGGCTTCAAATTCTTTCTCACTGCCTTGTCTCCCACAGGCTCCTAAGGGTCTCACTGTCCATCTAAATGTTTTACCAAAGAACAAGACAGCTCCTCACTAGAAAATTCTTCACACAGCATCAAACCCGAGGCCCTCTGAGGCCTATATGACACATGTATCTGTGCTTCTCAAACTGACATAAATATATTTTTGGAATTCTAAGGCCTCATGCTTGGAAATACATGAAGCCCCAAGATAAAAATAATCCGATCTTAGTGCCAATTTTTTTTCCCCCAGAGGCCATGTCTGTGTTCTTCCCTTCTTTTGTGGGAATTGTCCTTTTGTACTCCATCACTTGGACGTGCAGTCTAAGTCTTCAAATATGATTGATGTGTGTGTGTGTGTGTGTGTGTTGCAGCAGTTCTTTCCTTTTTTAGGGAGAAACTGAAATATGGGCCCCTCAACCTTCCCCTTGTGGGAAGAAGAAACCAGAGGCAGAGGGGATAAATGTACTAGTACTCTCCATCCCTTGAATCATCTTGTCTTTTCTGTTTATAGGAGCTGACAAGTGCCCTTCTCCCTCTAAGCTAGTTCAAAATATGGTCTATCACTTACAACCCAAAGAATTCTGGTTCACACAATAAATATAGCAACATTTCTGAAAGAGCCATTGTATACTATTATTAAGTTTGCACAAGTACCCCAATATCATTTTTGTTTTTAAACCACAGATACATATAATTAAGTAGAATATCTGGCTATGGTCTAGTCCTTGGGGCTGTACATATTCCTTTCCACCTGGAGGTGTTTTGGTGGGAAACTTGGAGGTCTGTTATCATTGTTCTAAGCTTTAGATAGGTCCAATTATTTTTTCCCCTGTACATTCCTCTGTGGAGAGGAACTTTGCATGAGAACCTGTGAGTGCTTTCCATGCACTCGCTCATTGGATGTGTTTTGGGGTCTGGAGCAACAGAAGCAGGGACATGCAATAGAGCAGCAATATCTCAAGTCTGCTGAGCCATCTGGCATTGGGAGAGTTTGCCCAGCTTGCTTCCTGGAGGTTTTGATAAAATTTATAAATAATTTGTAACACAAGGGCCTCCAGAGAGGCTTATAGGAAAACTTGGTGCTATCTCAATCTGTTGGGAACAAACTGTAAACCCTTAGCTACCTCCCCCACTACAAAAAGTGCCAGTTTTGAATGGAAAGGAAACACTCGTAGCTCCATTTCCTCTCAGGCACAAGCAGCTCTATAAAAAGAAGCAATGTGAACAGAAAGTCTTAGAGAAGGAGTTTTTGCTATCTTTTGCAAAGTGATGAGGAAGCAAAGCTACAGTATTAACAGAAATCACTGGAGACTAGGGCCAGCAAAGAGAATTGAAAATTAGAAAATATGGATTAACAGGATAGAAACCTCAGCAGGACCTACTTCCTTGCATGGGGACATGTTTGTTTGCTCATTTTCTGAGTTCCACAGTTGAAATTATCTTTATCTTAAGTTGTGCCTATTTCTTGTTTATTTTCTTCTTATACCTGGGAATTTCAATTTGAGTTTTAGCCATGTTATTTTGAAATTTAGTTTTCAGGGTATGATCAGCCACAGCAGGATATGGCTTTTTTTTTTTTTTTTTTTAAAGTGAGGTCGATTTATGCAGGGTTAGACTTAGAATTGTTGAGACTAATTACATAAACATGTACACACTATTTTCATACGTTTTCCATAGTTGTAAATTTTCACAAATAAAGGGGTCCTGGATTCTACAAAAACGTGTATTGTCAAATATGCTTTTGACTCATTTTGGTCTCTGGCCAAGTAAACCTCTTATTTTCTTTCCTATAGAAAAGATACCTAGCTGGGTGTGGTGGTGCACACCTGTAATCCCAGCGACTCTGGAGGCTGAGGCAAAAGGATTTCAACTTCAAGGTCAACCTGGTAACTTAATGAGACCTTGTCTCAAATAAAAAAATAAAGGACTGGGGGTGTAGCTCAGTGATGGTAAAGCGCCCTCAGTTTAATTCCCAATATTCTTTTCTCCAATACACATGCATAAAAGGCATCTAATTTTATGAAAATAACAAAACTGACCTATACTGGAATTGGTTTGGATCATCAGATTTACCATATCCAAACCACTCAATTTAGGGCTAGGGTTGTGGCTCAGTGGTAGAACACTTGCCTAGTATGTGTGAGGCACTAGGTTTAATTCTCAGCACTACATATAAATCAATAAAATAAAGATCCATCAACAACTAAAAAATTTTTTTTAAATGCTGAGTTTAGGTTTCTGATGTGGAGTTAATCCTAAAAATCAGTTGTTAAACTCGATATTTTATCTTTTGTCTTCATCTATCCCCATCAAAAAATGACTTCCATATTAATATGATTAAAATTAATCTGATGAGGAGACAGTCTAACTCATTTTTAGAAAAAGTTCTAAATTTACCATGTTTGGTGGTGGTTTCCGTTTGACAAACACTAAAACAAAACCACAGTGCAGCCCAGGCCACACCAAGCTACAGCTTGGCAGCCTGCTTTTGTACTTCTAGACTATGAAAAACATCCAAATGCTATGAGGACAACCAGAGAACTAGTAATGGCAAATCGATGGCTTCCAAGTGTCCAAAGTATAACTTGCCTGGGTTATAAAATAACTAGTTTGTCCAGCATTATTTATGCACGTGTTCCCCAGAGAGGTTGCCCATTCAGAAACACATGGAATTTACCTTAACATTTAAAAATCTAGTAAAATTCACTCTTTTTGATATCAAGTTGGAGTTTTGACAAATCCTTGCTACCACACTATAGCCAAGATGTAGAACAGTTGCTTCATTGCTCTCAAACTTCCCTTGTGCTATCATTTTATACTCAAAACCTAGGTGCTACCCTTAAATTCTGGAAACCACCTGTTTATTCTCCATTGCTATAGTTTTATATTTTCTGGAATGCCATGTAATGGAATATGGTATGGAAAATAGATTTCTATGTCTTTGTATAATACACTGGAGATTTCACTTTTGTTGAATGTTGGTTCCTTTTAATTGCTAAGTACTATTACATTATATGGATGTTATCAGTTTGCTTATATATTATCTAATTGAGAGAAGTTTGGGTTACCCAAGGTTTGGGTAATTATGAATAAAGTTACTATAGCCATTCATGTGTAATTCCTTGTACGGGCATGTTTTCATTCCATTTGGGTAAATATCTAAGAATGAGATACCCGGAAGTTTTGAAAAACATCTCCATGCTCTCAGAATTACAATCTCTTGGGTCTGGGCCTTGAAATATGCACTTTTAAAATGCTCCCCAGGTGCAATTTCTTAATGGATAAGGATTGTCTTTTGAGTGATAAAATGTTTTGGAAATACAAGTAATGGTTGCACGGCATTATAAATGTATGAAATACCACTGAATTATACTCTGTAAAATGGTTGATGGTTACTTTATGTCATATTCATTTTATCTCAGTTTTTAAAAGCATGCTCCCAGGTGATTCTAATATTTGAAAATTCTGATTGTGGAGGCTATATCTTGCTGTGTTTCATGTAAAAAGATGTCTACACTGTTCTCAGTCTCTTGAGTTATGGTCCAATCTTGCAAATCTGTAGCAAATTGAATTTTCCTTAGAAAACTGAAGGAATCTTAAAAGTTTTGGGAGGTTAACAGGTAAGTCTGTAGCTTATGTCTGGTTGTTCCTGGTTTGGATGGGCCCAGAATTCTGAGGTCATCATCTCTGCTCAGGTCTAACCAGAGCCCTGAAGGATCACCATAGGCCTGGATCCAATTTCTTCTGGACTGGAGCAGTGTGATTATACATGTAAACACCTATACACTATCTTCATAAGTTGTTCATAGTTGTAACTTTTCACAAACATCTGTGGTCCAGGATTCTCCAAAATATCTATTGTCAAATATGCTATTGACAATATTAATTCTGCCTTTCCAGGAGCATGGGAGATCTTTCCATCTTCTGAATTTTTCTTCAATTTCTTTCTTTAGTGTTTTATAGTCTTCATTGTAGAGCTCTTCCACCTCTTTTGTTAGATTGATTCCCAGGTATTTTTTTTTTGGAGGCTATTGTGAATAGTGTAGTTTTCCTAATTTCTCTTTCAGTGGATTCATGGCTGATGTATAGGAATATGGTTGATTTATGGGTGTTGATTTTATATCCTGCTACTTTGCTGAATTCATTTACTAGTTCTAGAAATTTTCTGGTGGAATTTTTTGGATCTTCTTGATATAGAATCATGTCATCAGCAAGTTTGATAGTTTGAGTTCTTCTTTACCTATTTGTATCCCTTTAATTTCTTTCTTTTGTCTAGTTGCTCTGGCTAGTTTCAAGGATGATGTTGAATAGAAGTGATGAAAGAGGACATCCTTGTCTTGTTCCAGTTTTTAGTGGGAATGCTTTCAATTTTTCTCCATTTAGAATGATGCTGGCCTTGGATTTAGCATAGATAGCTTTTACAATGTTGAGGTATGTTCCTACTATCCCTAATTTTTCTAGTGTTTGGAACATGCAGGTGTGCTGTATTTTGTCAAATGCTTTTTCTAAACCTATTGAGATGATCATATGATTCTTGTTTTTAAGTAAGTCTATTATATGATGAATTACGTGTGTTGATTTCCATATGTTGAACCATCCCTGCATCCCTGGGATGAATCCAACTTGATCATTGTGCACTCTTTTTTTTAAAAAAATATGGTTTTGTATGCAATTTGCCAGAATTTTATTGAGAATTTTTGCATCAATATGGCCATACTTCCAAAAGCATTATACAGATTTAATGCAATTCCTATTAGAATCCCAATGATATTCTTCATAGAAATAGAAAAAAGCAATCATGAAATTTATTTGGAAAAATAAGAGACTCAGAATAGCTAAATCAATCCCTAGCAAGAAAAGTGAAGAAAGAGGCATCACAATACTAGATCTTAACCTTAATACTACAGAGCTGTAGTAACAAAAATGGCATGGTATTGGCACCAAAATAGACTTGTAGACCAATGGTACAGAATAAAGGACACAGAGACAAACCCAAATAAATACGGTTATCTCATACTAGATAAGGGTGCCAAAAACATTCACTGGAGAAAAGATAGCCTATGCAACAAATGGTGCTGGAAAAACTGGAAATCCATATGTAAAAAAATGAAATTAAACCTTTATCTCTCACCCTGCACAAAAATCAACTCAAAGTGGAGCAAAGACTTAGGCACCAGAACAGAGACCCTTCCACCTAATAGAAGAAAAAATAGGCCCAAATCCACACAACGTCGGCCTAGCATCTGACTTCCTTAACAAGACTTCTAAAGCGCAAGAACTAAAATCAAGAATCAATAAATAGGATGGATTCAAATTAAAAAGCTTATTCTCAGTAAAGGAAACAATTAATAACATGAGGGGAGAGCCTACAGATTAAGAGAAAATCTTTACCACACACATCTCTGATAAAGCATTAATCTCTAGGATATATAAAGAACTCAAAAAACTTAACACCAAAAAAGAACAAAACAAAATACCCCAAATAACCCAATCAATAAATGGGCTAAGGAACTGAACAGACACTTCACTGAAGAAGAAATACAATTGATCAACAAATATATGAAAAAGTGTTCAACATCTCTAGCAATTAGAGAAATGCAAATCAAAAGTATTCAAAGATTTCATGATATATAAAAGTGCATATATCATTCTACTGTCATGTATAACTACTTAAAATAAATAAAAGAATTTAAAAAAATGCTAATGATTCACTTTGGATCATGGCCAAGTAAGCCTCTTGTTTTGTTTCTATAAACTAGGCATCTAATTTTATGAAAATAACCAATATGACCTACACTAGTTATGATTGTCAGACTTACCACAAAATTGTTTTTTTGGTTAATCTTAAAAATCGGTTGTTAAGTGTGATGTTTTACATCTATCCTCATCAAGGAAATGAATTCTATATTAATCTGATTAAGATTAATCTGATGAAAAGATGAAGTATAATTCATTTCTTAAGAAAGTTCTAAAGTCACCATAAGATCATCCAGTACAGACTAACCATAGAGTCTGTAGAGACAATCTTAAGAATCCTTTTGGATGTCCAGGATCCACGGGATATCAGTTCATATCTATGTTAGTCAGCTTTTTGTTTCTGTGGCCAAAATACCTGACTAGAACAACTTAGCAAAGGAAAAGTTTATTTGGGGCTCATGGTTTTAGAACTCTCAGTCTGTATGTGGTCCACTCCATTGCTCCTGGCCCAAGATGAAACAGTACATCCTGGCAGAAGGGTCCAGCGGAAGACAGCTGCTCAGCTCCTGACAGAATCAGGAAGCAGAGGGGAGAGGGTGAAGGACCATTGGGAAGATGAACTCTTCTAAGGCATGCCCAAAGTGACCTACCTCCTCCAGCCATGCCCCATCTGTCTACACTTATTAGTCAGTACATGCAAAGTAGGATGGACTGATTAGATTATAGCTCTCATAATCCAATCATTTTATCTCCAAACATTCCTGCATCAACATAGTTTCTAGAGGACAGCTCATAATCTAATATCCAAACCTTAAGTAAACCATGTAACCATATTTTTACAATTTATCAATGTAAATCAACTTTTTTTAGAAAATGGGTCTCACTATGTTGCCTAGGCTGATCTTGAACTCACACACTCAAGTGATACTTATGTATTAAGCCTCCCAATAGCTGGGACTACAGGTGTGTACCACCATGCCTAAGATGAAACTACTTATTGCAGCATTCAAATAGATTAAACTTCATTAACTGGCTCAAGATATACTGGGAAGACCTTATATTCATAACCTTAACTATGTCAGAGCATGGACAGGTCTTCAGAGATGAGTAAAACTAGTCAGATGTCCTTATGAGGTAGACCAGTAAGGTAAAAAGAGCATAGGACAGTAACATGTGAGATCTTAGTTCTGAACTATTTCCTTTCTCTTTAAAGACTGAAGCAGAGAAATAGAGAGAGTATTCCCTGGGTCTATGGAAATCCATTCGTCATTCTAATATTCCTTCATGCTTTGCCACCCTTGATGGTTTATATTCTTATATCTTCTGATTTTGTCTTTTCTGAATCACTTCAAACTTTAGCCACTTGCCCAATCTGAGAATCGTCATACATGAATACGTTCTTTTTCTGGAATCTATGTGCTCTTTGCGACTTTGAGGATGAGAGAATGAGCTAAAGGGAGAAGGGGGCTGGAAGTTGAAGCTCAGAGTTGAGCTCTGTTTCTCTGCATTTTCTTACACAACTATAGCAGTGGGGGGTGGGGAGCCCTTTTGAAAAGCAGGCAACATCTCAAGTCCTGCACGTCTCAACAGAACTGAGTCTTAGAATCTGAAGAAGACATTGTTTGGACTTCTTATTACTAGTTTCAGAGGATACTGGTCTTGCATACCAATGGAATCTCTTCTTTTTCTTCGATCCCTAGAACAGAGTCTCTTCAGATAGATTAGTCTACACATTGCAAAAGGATTGCACTTTACAGCAGAGATGGAGGGTGGCCTTGGAGGAAGGCTATTGTTTATGATATCTGATGTGGGGAAGGAAAAGTGAATGTCCACTGTCTACTTAGATTGCATCAGAACACGAGCAAGAGGAAATACTGCAGTTTGCTATGCACAACTCATCTTCCCAACTTTCCTTGCTTTCTCTGACTCAGGGTTAGGGCATATACAAGAACTTGGCCATGGGCCCACAGGACAACCAGACAAACTTGCAACAAAGATAATTTGCTACCTCTGTTTCCTTTTCTGGACCTCTTTCTTTAGAATCTGGTGCCTTTAGAGACCCCCAGAGTGAAGGGCTCTGGTTGTCTACACTAGTAGAACTTCATGTACTCCACCATTTCTGAACACTTCTCTTTTCTAAACCCTACTTCTCCTGTCTCCTGTCTTTCAGAGGTAGTGGAAAACTGGACCTTGGCTGTGGTGAATGGTGGGGTCTTAACATGCTGCCCTTTCACTGCTTCCAGATAACATTTTATTTTCTCAGGGAAGGGTGTAAGGAAAAATCGTAGAGTGGTTGGTAGAGATATTTTTTGAAAAGGGAACCATTTCAATACATATTATATGAGGAGTTTACTAGAATATATGGATATATATATATTTTTTTTTTCAAAATTCCAGGTATAATGCAGAAGTATAGAGTTAACATTCACATTTGTCCATCTGTTCATCCATTCCAAGAATAATTATGGAACTCTCCTGTGTGCACTTGCACTGTACTATCTGATATATGTACTATGTGCTGGGAAGGAGAAGGAAAGAAACAAAGTTAAAGTTAAAAAGATAAATGACCGAGTCAAGGAATTTTTGTCTGGGATTTATCACCAGGAGAGAATTTGACAAGCAGCTGGTACACCCATTGATGATCCTTAAGGAAAACAATACAACTGCTTCACAACCCATAAGGGCCACCAAGAAACACACAATGACATCTTGGTAAATCAGACTTCAGGGCTGTTTGTATAGCCTTTGGTTTTAGTAGTGGCTAGCAGGCTGTGTTTTTCATTAGTAACATCTCTCTTTGTGGGAATAGTGGTGTAATTGTGGACAGAAGTTCATGCCGAGTCCTATTTATAGTTTCTGTTGACTCATTAATGCTACCTTAGCAAAGGCTAGCTCCAGAGCCAGCCTTCTTTTACTCTATTAGTCAAAAACATTCTCACTGGAGTATTCTGATGAAATCAAAAGCAAACTGCAAAGCCCTCCTAGCAATTTGCATGTCAACCTTTTAAGGGGTGTAACATTAACACCCTCACACTCAATATCCCAAAGTACAACTGTTAAAGGTATCTGTGGCTCCCAGTGCCTACCAACAGGTAGTCATGGGTTAATGGAAAAAAAAAAAAAGAGTTTATCGGTAGTCTTCTGCAGAGTTAAACTACCAGTTGATCTGGAAAATATGTTAACCAACCTTCAGAAGTATTTCCGTTCCCGGAAGCCTCTCACCCTCTGTGACTATGCCCTTTGTGACATTTCCATACATGTAACCTTCACACTCACCACTTTGATTCCTACAAAGAAGTCATGGTCAGGGGTAAGTAAGACTGTGCTTGGTAGAGACGGTAAGGCAAGACTTTGAAGCTGCTGTACTTTTATCAATTCAGTCTGAAAAACAATCTCTGTGGTTAAGCATGTTAAATCCCCCTGTGTTTTCATGGCAGCTTGGCTAAAGGTTATTACCATGAAGGCTGGAGGGTGAGGGGGAGATAACAGACCAGAGAACTCTCACTGAAACGAGATCAAAGGAGTTAACTCATCCTCTATGCATCTTAGCAGAACCTCATAATCAGATACTACTCTTCGCTTCGTTAAACATATAGCATATAACAAAGTTACCAATGCCACGTGCTAGCAAGGACTATAACACTAGAACTTTTGTATATTACTGATGGAAATGCAAAATGGGGCATTTGGGAAAAAACAACTTGGCAGTTTCTTATAAAGTTAAACATACATGTAATAATCTCACTCCTACCTACTTACCCCAGAGAAGTGAAAACACACAGCTCTTGGCCAGGAGTGGTGTGTGGGGTAGACACAGAGCATTCTGGAAGAGGGAGCACTTGCACTCTTGCATGGAGGATAAAGAGGAGACAACAAGACAAAGCTGGAGATGTGGCTAGTGTGGGGCTTCGTGGGTTGTTGTGGGAATTTTGGCTTTTATTCTGCGAATGATGAGAGACTATTAAAATATTTTAAGCAAAAGGGAAGCATAAACATTGTGCCTTTTAAGCAGATCAGTCTGTTCACAGTATGGGGAATGGACTGGAAGGAGGTAATTATGGGACTGTGGGATGGTTGTTGAATTGTCTGGGAGAATTCATGACGGAGCTTGGGTTGGGGTTATAACCTTGGAGATGTTCTCTTTGAATTTCCCTGAGAAGATTTGCACTGGCACCTTTTATATAGTAACATTTATAAGAGACACAAATAATTACTTCTTTTAAAATATGTTTATCATAAAATGCTTGATATTTTAAAAAGAATTTATGTAGCATTAAAGTAAATTATAAAACATAATAGGAGATATGTGAAGCCATCTCTTTGTTCTAGAACTAGAACATTATTATCATGAAATCCTCTGTCCTAGTCTGTTTGCTGTTACTATATAACGGAATACCACAGACTGGGTAGTTTGTGAAGAATAGATATTTTTTTTTACCTCATGGTTCTGGAGGCTGGGAAATCCAAAAGCATGGTGCTGGCATTTGGTGAGGGTCTTCTTGCTGCATTATAACATGGCAGAGGCCGAACAGAGTAAGTGTGCTAGCTCTTGTCTCTTTTCCTCTTCTTATAAAGCCACTAATGCTTTCAGGGGACTCCACCCTCATGACTTCATCTAAACCTAATACCTCCCAAAGGCCCTGCTGCCAAACACCATTAACACGTGAATTTGGTGAGTAAGTATCCAACATACCAACTTTGGAGAATGTGATCTAACGTAGCACCTTTTGTAAGCAAGCCTCTGTACTCAATTTTAAAAAAGAATTGAAAACTGTTCTTGAATTGCGGTGATATCAGGACTTGCTCTCCATTAGAGCCCATAAGCTCTGGAAGTGGCTGCCTCTGGAAGCTGTGGGAGGCTAAGCTGCAGACAGTCTGTGTAAGGACGTGGAAGAAGGATTCCCAGGAAAGGAGGGAGGGTGGATGACTTTAAAGGGCCCATTTTGAAATGCTATTTGCAGTGCAATAGAGAGCATGAAAACATGTTAAGAGCAAAGTTCTCAAGGGGCATTTAAAAACATGGGATGTTGGTTTTTTAAAATCAAATGTGGAACAGCTACTTTTTGGTAAGTCCCTTGATCTTAGGAACAAGTAAGATGAAACCATATGCATATATATATATATATATATATATATATATATATATATATATATATACACCG
>NW_025999924.1:6642858-6652063 GCF_001458135.2 Marmota marmota marmota | reverse complement strand
ATATATATACACCGAACTATTTTAAAATTTTGAGCCCCAGGTAGTGGGTTAGAAGCTGATGAGACATTGTATAGAGCTTTTTGAATATAAGAAAACAGTTGAAATAACTCCATTTTCTATTCCATAGCAGGCATTGGCAGACTATGTCTTTGTGAGCCAAGTGGTACTTGTTTTTTCATATGATCATGAGCAAATAATAGTTCTTGTATTTTGTTTGATTAAAATTTGAGATAATTATAGATGCACACATGGTGATAAGAAATGGAAAAATAGATAAAGGATCCTTCATCAAAATTATCTCAGTCAATTTTAGTCTCTGTGAATTTCACTCTTCTAGGTACCTCATATGAGTGAATTGTACAATATTTTACCTTTCGTTTCATTTTTTTTCACTTATCATAATGTATTTAAGGTTCATTCAGGCTGGAATATGTATCAGGCTTTCATTCCTTTTTAAAGACCAAATAATATTCCATTGCATGCACTTACCATATTTTGTTTATCCATTGATGAGCATTGAGTTGTTTCTACCTTTTGGCTATTGTGAATATGCTGTCCTGAACAAACATAAAAATATGCTCTTTTTCAAGCATATAAAAATATGCAGTTCATCAAACATATGAAAAATATTTGTATATCAGTAGGCTGGGGAATGTGGCTCAGTGTTAGAGAGCTTGCCCAGCATGCATGAGACCCTTATTTTGATCCAAAGAAGAAGAAAGAGCAAGAAGAAGAAGAAGACAATATTTATGTATCAAAAGAATAAAAAGACAATTCACAGAATGGGAGAAAATATTTGTAAATCTGATAAGATTGATGTCCAGAAATATAAAGAATTCTTATAAACAAATAGAAACAAAATTATTTAAATATGCATAAATGATTTGAATAGACATTTCTCTAAAGAAATATTGATGATCAATAAGCACATGAAGAAAAATTCAACATAAATAATCATGTAAATCAAAAGCACAATAAAATACCACTTCCACATTTATTAGAATGACTATACCAAAAAGACAAAAAAATAAAGTATTAGCAAGGATGTAGAGAAGTTGGAATCCATGTGCACTGCTGGTGGGAATGTAAAATGGTGCAGCCATTCTGGAAAACAGTACTGTATTTCCTCAAAAAATGAAGCATAGAATTACCATATTATTCAGCAATAATTACCATAGTATTCAGCAATTGTACTTATTGGTATATAGCTAAAAGAACTGAAAACAGGGACTTAGTGATATTTGTATACCAATGTTCAGAACAGCATATTCATAGCAGCCAAATGGTGGAAACAACTCAAAGCTCAGCCTTAGAAGAATAACTAAACAAAATATGGTCTGTGCATATAATGGGACATCATTCAGCTTTTTTAAAAAATATTTTTTAGTTGTAGATGAACACAATATCTTTATTTATTTATTTATTTTTTTAATATTTATTTTTTAGTCTTCGGCGGACACAACATCTTTGTTTGTATGTGGTGCTGAGGATCGAACCCGGGCCGCACGCATGCCAGGCGAGCGCACTACCGCTTGAGCCACATCCCCAGCCCTATTTATTTATTTTTATGTGGTGCTGTGGCTCACATGTTAGAGGCAAGCGCTTTACTATTGAGCCACAACTCCAACCCCATCATTCAGCTTTTTAAAAGGAATAAAATCCTTCATCTCACACCAGTCAGAATGGCAATCATCAAGAATACAGACAACAATAAGTGTTAGCAAGGATGTGGGGGAGAAGGCACACTCATACATTGCTAGTAGGACTGCAAACTGGTGCAACCAATCTGGAAAGCAGTATGGAGATTCCTTAGAAAACTTGGAATGGAACCGCCATTTGACCCAGCTATCCCACTCCTCAGTCTATACCGAAAGGACTTAAAATCAGCTTACTATAGTAATGCAGCCACATCAATGTTTATAGCAGCTCAATTCACATTAGCTAAATTGTGGAACCAACCTAGGTGTCCTTCAATAGATGAATGGATAAAGAAACTATGGTTATTTTTATCCAATGGGATATTACTCATCATTAAAAGAGAATAAAATTATGGCATTTGCAGGTAAATGGATGGTGTTGGAGAATATCATGCTAAGCAAAGTAACCCAATCCCCAATAACCAAAGGCCGAATGCTCTCTCTGATAAGTGGATGTTGAACCATAATGGGGGAGGGGGTGGCATGGAGAAAATGGAAGAACTTTGATTGGGCAAAGGGGAGGGTGGAGTGGGGATGGGGCATAAGGGCAGGAAAGATGGTGGAATGAGATGGAAATCATTACCCTAGGTACATGTATGACTGCACATATGGTGTGATGCTACATCATGTACAACCAGAAAAATGAAAAGTTCTGCAGCAATTGTGTACAATGAATCAAAATGCATTCTGTCATACATACCTAATTAAGATAAATAAATAAATAAATTAAAAAAATTTAAACAAAGGAATAAAATCCTGATACATGTTATAGCCTGGATGAACTTTCATGCTAAGTGAAAAAAAACACACCAGAAACAAAAGGACAAATATTGTATGATTCTACTTACATGAGGCACCTAGGAGAGTCAATTTCACAGAGACTAAAAAGGGTTTAGGAATGGAGTGATGAGGAGTTATTTTTTAGTAGGTACAGAATTTCATTTTGAAAGAATGAAAAAGTTCTAGAGATGGATGTAAAAGTAAATGTAACTTAATGCCACTGAATTATAAACTTAAAAATGGTTAAAATCACAAATTCTATGTATACTTTACCACTATCAAAAAAAAGAATATAGAGAGACCCCATGTATTTTTTTACTATTTTCTCCAATGGTAGGTAACATCTTACAAAACTATACAACACAATATGCTAACATCAAATCTTATCCAGATTTACTCTGATTTTATGTGTATTCATTTGTGTGGTTTTTACATTTGTGAATGGTTGAAAGCAATAAAAGGAATATTTTGGTGATATCTGAAAATAATAGGAAGTTCAAATTCCAGTATTCATAAATGAAGTTTGGAGAATGGCCACACTCATTCATTGATGTATTATTGATGGCTACTTTTGTGTTGCAGTGAGAGAATAAAGTAGTTGTGATAGAGATTGTATGGCCTGCAAAGCATGAAATATTTATCATCTAGCCCTTTATAAAAAGTTTGTCGACTTTTGTTCCAGAGTAAATTCAGCTGCCAAGAAAGGGGTCATAAGTATAAAAAAAAAAAAACCTTAGGGGAAATGACTGGATAAAGTTTAACCTTAGGCAAATGAATCATAGTGAAAATGGCAAATTGTGGAGAGTGATATTTATATAACTCAAGTCAAAGCTAATTGGCCTTTTTGGGAACCTTAACTGTTTCTAAGGTATACATTCTTAGCTCGTTCTACCAGGATGAGTGTGGAGTATTTTTCTTTTGTTTCTCTTGCTTTTGGTCATTGTACCAGCAGATATGCTTTTGGTGTATGTAACAGAAAATGCAAATGAATAGTTTCAATGTAGAAATTTGTATTAACTCTCATTATCATGTTAGAAGAAAGGAAGCTCTTGCATTGATTAATCAATGGCTCAATGATGTAAGGCAGGACCCACATATTTTCTACTCTTCTGTTTTGCCATTTCTGCCTGCTCTGAGGCTCACCCTCTCATGTTCTAAACATACCTGCACTGGCTCCTCAGGTTCCAAGATGTGAAGAGGTGAAGAGGCCTATGTTTTCCTCATGTTCCATCAAACACGATGTGATGAAGACTCTTGCAGAAGTCTCCTAGCAGATTCCCTCTCTGGGTTGCTTCACATGTCTCTTATAGCCTGGTAAGGGCAGGTAGAATACCATGAATGGTCTAGATGAATCAAGATTCATCACCAGATGGGAAAGGGGCTGATGTCTCTGAAATACACAGTCATCTAATACTGAGCAAAACTGAAGATTTGTTAGCAAAATTTTCTTTGTGGGAGAAGGAAAGGAAGAAATAAATAGTGTCTGTCTTGGTCACAATTTGATGTCTGCAATCTCAGCTGTGGAGTTCACCAGTTTCACTAAGTACAGTGTCTAATAGTGAAGCAAATATATCCTTTAATGAGGAAACCTAAATGACTCGATTTCCCTTTCTTCATTCCTCCTCCCTTTTTTCCTCTAAAAACTAACAGTCAACTTGGTCTCTCCTCTACGGGCATAAGTGATGGAGAAAGAAGGCCTCAGATTTTGTGAGACTTTGTTCAGTGCTATGGTCTGAATGTATGTGTCCCTTACTCCCAAATAAACATGTGAAAATCCTAACTCCCTTTCTGGGCATGGTGATGCACACCTACAATCCCAGTTACTTAGGAAGAGAAGGCAGGAGAATTGCCAGTTCGAAGCCAGTCTGGGAAACATAGAGACGCTGTCTCCAAAAAGACAGAGATCTTTTAGATAAAGATGCTGTCTCCAAAAACAGAGAGAGAAAAAGAAATTCCATCTATGGAGCCTTTTGGGAGACGACTAGGTCACGAGGTCACAGGGGTGGAGCCTTCATAAATGAGATTCCTTCCTTTATAAAAAGGGCATCCTATAGATGACTGCCTTGTCCTTCCACCACGTGAAGACACAGTGAGGAGGCGCCATTTTAATGAAACTGGAAATAGGCCCTCACTAAACACTGAATCTATTGGTAGCTTCATCTTGGGCTTCCCAGCCTCCAGAACTAGGAGTAATAAATGTTTTTATAAATTATTCAATCTAATCTATGGTATTTAGTTACAGCAGCCTGAAAAGAGTATCAGTCTAATCATCAATACAGATCCATTTGTGCCAACAATCAACACAGCAATAATACTAAGTGAACACATATTATGTATGTGTCAGGTTCTGGGGATATAGCAGTTAAACAAAATAGACCTACAATGGATCTTACATTGTAGCAAGCAGATTGAGTGCACTTAATTCTAAAGTGTCCATTTAGTATCCTCTTCAGTCTGGGTCTTAACATATATTTGAATGTTGATTTTCCTTTCTTAGGTAACATAACTCAGTATTAGTCATCTCAATTTGTGGGTGGAAATAAAACACTCAGATCAATCTGATGCATACAGAATCTCAAGTTTACCCACAACCAACCTACCTCTTCTTTTTAGGAATAGGAGAAAAAATCTGAGAAAGGCACCTCTAATTGAAATAGAAAAAAGGAATCAACAATATCAATGAGAGGGTTTCTAGCAGAGTGAAGTTGGGTGGGATTGGGGGTGATGCCATAAGAGAGAAGACTGGGGGCTGAACACTTCCATAAACAGGGAGGTTGGGGCAAAAGTACATCCGAACTAGAAATTCTGGAGTAATGATAAAACTCTTCTCACTCTGATTTGGATCTGAAATCATGAGCATTGAGAAGTTTGAGATCTAAGGTTAGATCTATTCTGAAGACGACTGACCTGGCCAGAGTTAATCCCAAGGACCCCTTTCCCTTCTAGACAGCTGTGCTCCCTGCTTCTGGCCACCCCAGCACTTCAGTCCTTACCTGCTTCCTCCAGGAGACCTAGTGTGCCCACAAGATGGCTCAAGCCTCATCCAGGGAGGTTGGGGCTCCTCTCCCCCAGTCAGTTCTCTTTCCTTCCTAAATGATCTGTGATGCCATTTTTAGAGCCAGGATGCTTCCAACTCTCTTCCAGGCACCCGAGGACCTTCTCTGAAACTTCTTTTGTATGCCTCTGCCCCTGAGCAAGTGGAATGGATATCCTGAATAGATCTTGGACTTAGTAAGTGCTCTTAGAGCATAGGGGTCTTATTAGGAATGTGTGTGTGTGGGAGGGTGTGTGTGCGTGCAGTAGATTCTGGGCATGGCAAAGATTGTTTAGAAACAGTCACCATTATCAATGTTCCCAAGGTTAGGTGACAGAATCCTGGGATACGGAAGGCATGGTTGACTCCCTTGGTGAGCCAGCAACACTTGAGTGTGAAGAGGTGGGAAGGAAGGAAGCTCCTCATAACTCACTTCAAAATCTTATTATTTTGGTCTGGTCAGTAAAGATTTTTATTTTATTTATTTATTTTTGCTACAAATCCATATATCCATGCTAAAACTATAATCAGAATTCTTTTGAAAGAATGGTTTATTAATTCACATCTCTAATCCTCTCTCCAGAAAGAAAATATAAAATACAACAACACTAAGTGAGTAATGATTAGAAACAAAGGAAGAAAGACAACCTAAAATGGAGTCAGGAGTCTATCTACACCATAGTTACTAGGCATAAAGCCTGGTGTGGTGGTGTACTCCTGTAATCCTAGCTACTCAGGTGGCTGAGTCAGGAGGATTCCAAGCTCCAGGCCAGCCTCAGCAACTTAGCAAGACCCTGTCTTGAAATAAAAACAAAAAGTGCGGGAAATGTAGCTCAGTAGTAAAATGCTCCTGGGTTAAATCCCAAGTATCACAAGAAAAAATAATTACAAGGCATGACCCATTGGCAGATTTAGCTTTGGGTTTACCAGCAGGCAGCTCAAAATGGGAACAGTGACTACTTATATAGTTCACATAGTCAATAAGATAAAAAGGTCAGTGGCCCCAAAGAAGTACATCCATTCCTGGAATTAGGGTCAGAAAAATTCTCTGGAAAGAGCTCCAGAAAAAGACAGGGTGAAATGTTGAACAATGTGCTCCATCATATCCTTAGCGGAAGTCTAGCGATAAGCTCTTCCTAACAGCATCCTTCAGAAAAGTAATTCTACTCTTGGAATGGTGAAAGAGGTTTATTTGAAATTTCAGTATGTATTCATAACTTTGAAGAGCCAGAAACATATTGCCAGTTTAGGACATTTCAATATTTCAGTGAGGAAAAAAAAATAGCAGTCTATTTTCTGTAGAAGGACTAAGTCCTGTCTTCAAAACTCCAGTGCCTTTGCTCTTTTCTCCTATCAACACACACACACACACACACACACACACAGACACACACCTCTAAATTTTATTCTATAGCTTAGCTGAATGAAGGAAAGGTTATAATGTAAAATCTATTTTTAAAATGGAACAGGAACAAGAAGCCATCAATTAAGGAAATGAAGAACTGAGACTTGGTAGTAAATTATAATTAAAAAATCATTCATTCTTATATAGTGATGGAGCCAGATTTTGCATGAGTCCTGAAGCTTATATAATTTTGGGTGCTGTTTAAGGAAAAGAATGTAAAATTATGAATATAAAAATTGGTATGACTCAGAATTAAAAGAGAATAAAATCATGGCATTTGCAGGTCAGTGGATGGAGTTGGAGAATATCATGCTAAGTAAAATAAGCCAGTCCCCCAAAACCAAAGGCCAAATGCTTTCTCTGGTATGTGGATGCTGATCCAAAATGTGGGGATGGAATATGGGAGGAGTGGAGGCACTTTATATAGGGCAAAGGGGAGGGAGGGGAAGGGAGGGACATGGGGGTAGGAGAGATGGTGGAATGAGATAGACATCATTACCCTAAGTACATGTATGAAGACATGAATGGTGTGACTCTACTTTGTGAAAAACCAGAGACATGAAAAATGTGCTCTATATGTGTACTTACTACAGATTGAAATGCATTCTGCTGTCATGTATAACAAATTAGAATAAATAAATATATTTTAAAAAATTGGTATGAGGCTGGGGCTGTGGCTCAGCGGTAGAGCACTTGCCTTGCACGTGTGAGACCCTGGGTTCGATCCTCAGCACCACATAAAAATAAATAAGTGAAATAAAGGTATTGTGTCCAACTCAACTAAAAAATAAATGTTTTTTTAAAAATTGGTATGAAAATAAGTATACAGAAAGAAAAAAATGAATCATAGTAAGTTCCTAGAATAGGGCTGAAGGTATGGCATAGTTGGTCCAGTGCTTGCCTAGTATGTGCAAGGCCCTGGGTTTGATTCCTAGCACTGATGAAAAAAAAAATTACTAAATCCTTGGAGATCCATGTCCTTTTCTTCTGAGATTAGGCAATTTACCAAAAATTCTTACATAGAAACAATTCCTGAATGTATCCTGCCTTCTATTTCCCACCAGCAGCTAACCCCAGCACTCTCAGGAGAAGAATAAACCTATTTTACTGATGATGCAAACTTTGAACTGCTCTTGACAAGACTAGACACAAATCAATTCCTCCATTTCTTTGGAAATCACTTCATATTCATTTGAAAGAAATAATATCTTCCAGCTTTGTTTTTACATACAAAGTGATAATGTGCCTTTTCTTAGCAGCAGAGCTCTAAAAATGGGTATCCTTGGCTATTGTGCAAGAGACTTTCCAGAGAAGTATCTTGGGGCCAAACAGGAGGAATGTAAGATTTGCTCTGCTCTGTGAGGCAAACAGCAAGTTGGGAAAGTCTGTTATCTCTGAATGCATTTTCTGTACCATCTTGTCATCTATTGAAATTGCATGAAAAGCTATACTCAGGTTTTCATTGACCAGTTATGAGAATTTTATTTTATTTTTGGTGCTGGGAATTGATCTCCTGGGTACTCAACCACTGAGTCATATCCCCAGCCCACTTTTTGTATTTTATTTAGAGACAGTCTTGCTGAGTTGCTTAGGGCCTCACTAAGTTTCTGACGCTAGCTTTGAACTTGTGATCCAGCTATGAGAATTTTGACTTCAACCTTGTAACTAGTAAGTTGAAAGTAGAAATGCCAATTGAAAAAACCATCTCTGACCTGAAAAGTAAATTATGATAGGATCTATCCTGAAACAAAATCGGAAGTGTGTAGATTTCACTTAATTCGTTTCCTCTTCACTTCTTGTAGTTTTACCCTGAAATTGAAGCAATGTTAGCATGTTTGTCACACAATAGGTTTTCTATAGTAAGAGTAAAAAGTCCCTGGCTGAAGGGAAGCAAGGAACTTCCATGAGTATTGAACACAGAATGTAAAATGATCAGATCTTTTACAAGTGAGACATCAGCTTAACACAGGAAGTCTCCACTGCATCTTGGTACTTCGTAGTAGTAATTAAACTTCCTGTAGCTGATTCACAACAGTGACTTCCCTGGAAGATGGTGTGTGCTGGGTCACCAGTCACTGTGAGTGCCCAGGGGAAAGCGGCTCTGAGCCAAGGCAGGAAAGCAAGCCTGGGATCCTCGGGGCTGATTATTTAACCTCTGATCTATGGGTCTCTGGAGAAACTGGGGAAGCATTTTAGAGCTGCCATTTCTGCTTAGGAAGGCTCAGAGCCGCCACGAGAATATATCAAGCAGATCCACTTTTTTTTTTTTTTTTTTTTTTTTTTTTTTTT
>NW_025999924.1:6617265-6642847 GCF_001458135.2 Marmota marmota marmota | reverse complement strand
CTTTTTTTTTTTTTTTTTGATAGGAAACTGTACAGGGAGGAAATGGGGAGCAACACTTATAAAGGGACAAGAGGAGCTGGGCATGGTGGTGCATGCCTGTGATCCCAGAGACTTGGAAACTAAGGCAGGAGGATTGCCTGGAACTTAGCATGAGCCTATATCAAAATAAAATGAAAAAGGGCTGCAGATGTAGCTCAGAGGCAGAGCGACCCTGGGTTCAGTCCTCACTGTGTGGGTGGGTGGAGGGAGTTGGGAGGCACTGAGGGAAGAGGCCTCATGCACTCTGCAGCTGGAGCTGAAGTGTGAACTTCTGCCACCCTCACCCTTTGACTGCAGCATCTGGAACAACCAGATAATTATATTGTGATGCATATCAAGGTTATTGGACTCTTGTTTTTTTTTATGAACATGTCCATTCTGTTTATACATTCTTTTCTTTATCTGCTGTCAGTCTCTAGCCCCTGTTTTTTCTCAACATTTCAATTGATGTTTCCTACAGAGAAATTTTATCCACTCTGTGATAAATCGTGCTGCCTACTGATTTATGCTTCCACTTTCCTTGCCTTGTTTGGAACATGGATTCAGATCCATCTGCAGCTGTGTCTCCTGAATTACAGTTCCAAATAATGTTCTTTACTTTTATGGTTTCTGAGTTTGAATTGCTCAACAGCTAGCATAGTCTCAAAGAGGACTGATCTGGGTAAAAACATAAACAAAATATTAAATTTAAAAGTAAATATAAATTTGATATTTTAAGGCATTTCTCTTAACAGTTAAATAGCTAAAGAAACAAATAGGAATCCTGGGATTGCTTAAATGCCTACAGAAGAAAAATTATAATCGAGTAATCTAAACAGAGGGTGTTAAAATTACTTGAAGTACTTGAAAACAATTTGTTTCCACAAGATATCTAAACAATTTTAGGATTTGTTTTGAAAATCTTATTTTTTTCAAAATATGCATTGGCAGGTTTGGTTTGAAATTACTATGTACTGTTTAGCAAAGTGCGAAAGAATATAGTTTTGTTCCATAATAATATAATAACTGTTCCCATTTATTTTATATTTTATATTTACTATGAATCAGACTTTGCACAGATTGTTTCTTTTCTTTCTTTCTTGTTCCTCTTTCTTTGTCCTGTATTGAGGATTGAGTCCAGGGGCATTCTGCCACAGAGTTACATCTTGTTTTTATTTTATTTTGAGGCAGGTCTTATTACTAAAACCTGGTCCTTGGTCCTGATGCCAACCCAGTAACAAGGACAAGGTTTGAGAAAAAGGAAAAAGAAGTTTTTATTGCTTTGCTAGCAAAGAAGAAACAGAGACTTGTGATTCTCCCTATCAGGGGAACACAGGGTTTTTAAAGAGGTGATCCAAAGGAATCCTGTTTCCCTCAAGATTAGGGAGGAGAGATCAGGGAGGAGTGATTAGGGAAGGAGAGGAAGAAGAGAAAAAAAATATTTCTCTTTTAGAGCAGCAAGGGTTATATTCAAATTATGAAGTGGACCCTTGTTACACTTTCCCACTGTCAATTTCTACTTTCCATTCTATGGAAAAATGGGCAATGTACATCTCCAAGCTGCTTCCTGCTGAGAGAAGGAGGAATTGGGAGTAAGTGAACAGAAGTTCTGTTCTCTAGCAATTGGGCATGGACAATTAAGGGTTTTTAGCACCAAGAATGTCCAGAGGTCCTTAGTGTCAGTTGGTGGGTGATTGGACAAGGGATATATAGGGCAGGGATCATGCTAGGACAACAATAAGACAGCAAAACATTACTTTTTTGGTAAACAATTAGCATCAAAACAATTAGCATTTCAGCTAGTCTCTGAAACTCAGGACAACCTTGTTGCTCTAGAGCCCTTTGTTATTAGGCACTTCTACACAAGGATGCTTCCTTTATAGCCTCCAGCTTTACTTACTTTTGGTAGGGATGACACAAGTGTACATCTTAAGTTACATTAAAAAAAAAACCCCACTGTATTTCCTTTCACATGTCCAGGTATGACTGTGCTTTGGTTATACTCTTCTGCCTGGTGTTTGAGAGAAAGTTGGTTAAAATTGACCTTGTTATTATCTACTCTTAAGGTCAGCTGAGATTTCCCAGAGATAACTCTTGGGATGTGTGAGAAGCCTCTTGACCCCGTCAGCCTTCCTCTACCAGTAGTGCCATCTGTCAGGATGGGCAGAGTCTTGCTGACCATATATGGCTTCCTTCTGAAGCATCAGGGACATTTCCCTCTCCAATTACCTTCCTCCTTGCAGAATGTGTGCTGGTTGGTTTCTTGTTCTCTGTGGTCCTCTTGATCCCTGATCAGGAGGTAAGATGACTTACTGGAGTTGCAGGACTCTAGGGGAGTCCTATCATTCCCTGGATCCAAGCTGACTTTAGAGTCAGGGGCCAAAATGTTGGCTGCTTTTTCCTTGGCCCTTTTGCTTCCTTCACTTTGGTCTCCAAATGTTTGGTTTTAAACACTGAGGAGGCCAGTTTCATCAGTCTTAAAGTGGGAGTAATGGGTTATAACGTCAATGTCTATAAATTTACACTTACCCTTTTCATTTAATTGGGGTCAGTATTAGTACTGGGAGTTAGCATTATATTCTATCTGTCCTATAGGTGATGTCATATTGTCTTAAATTAGCTCAGGTGTTCTGTTAGAAGTAGAACTTCTGCAAGGCAACATTTATAAAATTTTACAAGGAAAATACAAAATGAACACTAATTTATCTTGGGTATCTATTTAGCCTTTACAAAGACCCATATATTTATCAACTCGATTACTTATGAAATTCTTTCCAAGTTTTACTTCTTTTAAAATTCTTTTACAAACCTAAGTATCTTTTACAATTGGTCCAACTTTGACTTAAGTTTTATACCACAGCCCGTTTATTTTGAGATCATAGTAAAAGTCCATCTTTTAAACACAACTTTAGCTTAATTCTAGCCTACTTTGGAATCATGCTAACATGGAGAAGGATGAGAGGCAGTGCCTCAACTCAGGTAAGGCCTCTTGACAAATCTTAAAGTGTTTATTTCTGGAGGTGATCTTTTCCTCTTTTTAAAAAAACATCATTCTATAAATTCTCATGTATTATTTCCTGATTCTATGTGAATCTCATTCAATGTAATGCATTACATCTGAAACATAATTAAACAAAAAGGCTAAGAGAACTCTTAATTTCCTTGCCTGTAAACCTACATAAACTTTCATTTTATGAACTTTAACTTAACACTTAGACAAGGTTCAGACAAACATAGTTCTCAGATGAATACATATCTCTAATCACATATATGTAGTATGCCAACTATATTGTAAGAATCTAAAATAACCAATTTCAAAGGATCATTTAAAAGACTTTAAAACAGGTACAAACCCTAATTCCTCTAAGACTTATTTTCCCTAAGTAATAAAACCTGACATAAGAAGTTATCTGTGTAGATAAGAGCTATCAATGTTTCAGACTTTACTTCATATCAGTACATTAAAATTCGACTTTAGAAAAACTCTCAAATAACTTTGTGCTAATTATAGCCAACTTAATGACATACATAAACTTTTTGAGATTTACCTTCCACAAATCTTCTGCAACTTACTTAGACATTTTACACTTATTTACCTCCTTAGTTTTGTCCTCTCTTTCATGTTGGATTTTAGCATAAGAATATTATTCTACCATACAAAATACTTCTCATCCAGAAACATTTCTTTTTCCTTCTAATTTTCCATACTAAATATATACATATTTCTCTACCTATAACTTTCTTATATCTCTTTTCTAGTTTTATCTTTCTTAAAATATTCTGAAACAATTCTTATGAATGCTTTCTGTGCATTTAATTTACACAACAAATTTCATTCCAAGAGAGAGATCAGACAATCTGGCATATACAAAAACTATGCCTTAATCTTTTTTCTCCTAGATTGCATTCAAGGGGTTGGATGGAGCACAGGATATTGTTGAGCCTGGCCTGTCTCCCTCCGATTCTCACAATGCCTTCCACTTTGAGTTTCCCACTGTCAGTTGTACACAGAGGGTTTTGGGGGGCCTTTCTCTTACAGTAGGCACATTGGTATTCAATGGAGGAGGCCCTTTCTGTTCTTTTCTTTAGGCTTCCTTGAAGGTCCCTTTGTAGAATTTGCTAACAAAACACAGGTTGGCTTTAGTTTCTTTTTGGTCTTTTCTGTACAGTTGTTTATCCCTCCAGTCTCCTCATGCATTTTGTTTGATGGGACACTATTATAGCAAGAATTGCTCTGCCCCAGTGATGGGGGTTCCATGGTCAAATGGGGTGTCCTGTCAGATCTTAAAAGGGGAGACCATTCCTGTCCCCAGGTCACAAACTAACAGTGCTGGAACTTACTGCCATGAACTTTGTGGCCAGCAGCTCCACCCACCATGGACAAAAGGGGCTGGAAGGCAGGGCAGAAACTAGGTCCTCTTTGCCCATTTCTCTATAGCCCAGGCAGTTTTCCTGGGTCCCTCCCCCCGCCCCCCAGCCCAGGGCAGATATCCTTTACCCCCAGTGAGATGATCTGCAGTTGCCTAGGGCCAGGCTAAGAAGCAGTGCTGGGACGCTCAGCACTGGGTTAAAAAGATTTCAATCTTTTTAAAAAAACCCTTTATTCTGGTGTCCTGCTGTGCTTGCACATCTTAAGTTAGTTTCTGACTATTTGGACTCCTTATCATGCAACTGCATAAATGCCTGTATATACAGAATTTCTCCCACTTATTTTACCTCTGACAGACCAACTTCAAGGCTATACAGTAATTCAGAAAAACATTCAAAGGTCAAACGGTGTTACAGTAAAACATCTTTCTCTTAGACATGCTTATTTGTAATTATAGGTGGTCTTTTCAGCCAAGATCTTTCCCAAGAGACTACCTACAGGATCAATGCAGTGTCTTAAAGGGCCAGTAACAGATGCAAAACAACAACTACACCCCCCACAAAACAAAACAAAACCCCCAAACAAACAAAACACACAGAGGGATAGTCAACCAGAGGGGATTCCAGAACCCAAGACCAACAAACAGGTAAGAACCTAGAAAACAGACCAGAAGGGAGCAAAATCCCAAGGTTCCTGAGTCCCACTGAGCCGTGACTCCTACACCAGTGATGTTCCAGCTGTTCCCACAAAGTGGGACCAGGTGTTCCCATAAAGAGGAACCAGACAGGTGAAATCGAGGGTCTTGGTGTGCACACCGGGAGACTTACCAGATGGCCAAGAGTATCACGACTTTACTGCATTCAGTTTCCTTTTTTCAAAGTAGACCAACTGATGGAGCAAACTGTATAGTTCAGGGGGAGAAGGGGAGTTCCCCAAAGCAAAAGGAGCTTCAGCAGCTGCTGGGACTGTCCCTCAGTCCCTCCCTTTACTCACAGAAACAGCTCCCCCAGATCTACCCTATCTTCTAACTCACCCCATCTCCTAATTCTCCAGCAGTTGGCTCTCAACAAGCTCCCAGCCACTTTACATCCTCAGCAAGGAAAAGGAGACCTCTGGAGCATCAGGCCTACCTAAGAAAACCACAGTGAAGGGTTTCCACTTCAGTCACCAATTTGTTCTGGAAAGCTTGGTCCTTGTCCCTGATGCCAATCCAATATGGTGGACACCATTTTGAGAAAAAATAAAAAGAAGTTTTATTGCTTTGGTAACCAAGGAGAAACACAGGGGACCCCTGTCCAGAGGTTAGGATTCTCCTCATCAAGGCAACAGAAGGTTTTTAAAGAGGTGATCCAAAGGAATCCTATTTCCCCCAAGATTGGGGGTGGGGTAAGATTAGGGAGGAGATATTAGGGGAGGAGAGCAAGAAGAGAAAAAAAAAAGTCTGTTTTAGAGCAGCAAGGGCTATATTCAAATTGTGAAGTTATAGTCTAAGTTGCCTGCCCTCACACTTGTGATCCTTCTTTCTCAGCCTCCCAAGTCTCTGGGATTATAGGTGTGGGCCACTGTGCCTGGCAAAAAGATATTTTATAGGAAGGATTCGTGCGTGACTATGTGTTGTGTTGTGAAGGGAGGTGTACACTAGTCAAGTCTTCTACCACTGTGCTCTGTCCCCAGCCCTGATCTGTTTTTGTATGTATATCTTTTTGAGATTGTATTTTTTAAAAATTATAAATCTCTGTCCAGTCAAACATTTAAAAGAAATCAAAGGGCAAAAGAGTGAGATGTACATAAAGTAAGTTGAGAGGCTGAGGCTGAGGCTGAGGCTGAGGGAGGAGTTGAGTTCAGTAGACAGAGATCAGCCTGGGCAATGTACCAAGATCCCATGTCAGGGAGGGGGAAACACACACACACACACACACACACACACACACTAGCGCGTGCATACGTGTATGTGTGTGTGTGTAAAGTCTCATTTAATTCATACTACCTCCCTATGTGGTAGTTGATATTATCATCTTTAATAGTAAACTAAACTGAAGCATAGTGCATACTTGCCCCAAATCATAAGGAAGGTGAACCACATCCAGAACCCATGCCATTTTCATGGATGCTTCCCTTCTCCCCATCATCTTCACCCCAGATGCAGATGGCCTTAGCTTGGACTTCACTCCCCACACCCACCTCCTTGCACCCCTGCTGCTTTTCTGAATTCTTCGCATCCTTCAAGGCCCTGCTCAGCATGATAATAGCATTTTTATGAATGTTTACTATGTGCCAGGCACTGACATGTACATTATCTTATTTAATCCTCATAACAGCCTTTGGAGATACGTACTATTATCACCCCCATGAACAGAAGTGAAACAGATTTAGAAAGTCTGTTAAAGGTAGTAAACAGCAGAGGCAAGACGAAGCCACTGGACTGATCTGAGGCTCCTGTCTCCCAGCTAGGGTCTACCTACGCCACAAAGTTCCCCCTGGCTCCATTGGGTTGGAGTGATTTCAGTTTTCTGGGTACAGCTTTAGCATTTCTTTTTTTTTTTTTAATTTGTTTTAATTAGTTACACATGACAGTACAATGACCTTGACATATCATACATTTGAATCAGATGGGATATAATTTCTCATTTTTCTGAGTGTACAGGTTGCAGAATCACATTGGTCATGCAATCACATGTATACACACAGTAATAATAATGTCTGTTTCATTCTACTATCCTTCCTATCTCCCCAACCCCTCCCTTCCCCTCCCATCACTTCTCTCTACTTAATCTAGGGTAACACTATTCTTTTTTTTCTCACATCTTCATACATGTATTTTGTATAACAATGAGGGTCTCCTTCCACCATCCATGCAATTTCCTTTCTCCCTCTCTTTCCCTCCCACCCCTCTTCCGTATGTAGAGGTAATCTTCTTCCCATGCTCTTCCTCTCTTCCCCATTTTGAGTCACTCCCCTTATATCAGAGAAGACATTTGGCATTTGTTTTTTGGGATTGGCTAACTTCACTTAGCATAATCTGCTCTAATGCCATCCATTTCCCTACAAATACCATGATCTCATTATTTTTTAGTGCTGAGTAATATTCCATTGTGTATATATGCCACATTTTTAAAATCCATGCATCCATTGAAGGGCATTTAGGTTGGCTCCACAGTCTAGCTATTGTGAATTGTGCTGCTATAAACATTGATGTGGCTGTGTCCCTGTAGTATGCCGTTTTTAGGTCTTTTGGGTATAGTCCGAGAAGAGGGTCAAATGATGGATTCCATTCCCAGCTTTCCAAGGAGATTCCATACTGCTTTCCAATTTGGCTGCACCAATTTGCAGTCCCAGCAGCAGTGTATGAGTGTACCTTTTCTCCCACATCCTCACCAGCACTTGTTGTTGTTTGTCTTCATCATGGCTGCCATGCTTACTGGAGTGAGATGGTATCTTAGAGTAGTTTTAATTTCTCTGATTTAGCATTTCTTATTTACAAATCAAGACAGTATCTGTTCACAAATTGATCTGGAGTATTCTCTGACAGTGTAGCATTCTAGCTTGTTCTTTTTCAACCTTTATATCTGCTCCTGGTAAGCAAAGGATCTGTTTTTAATGCTCAATCATAGTGCAGTTGTAGAAGTCCTACCTTATAGAATAGAACCAGAAAATGAACTAGTGAAAATTGGACTCTGCGGATTTATAATTCTGTGTGGAATTATAGTATCAGTGTATTTAACTTTTGGAAAAATCAAATATATGTGCACTGGAAACCATGAAAGAGGAATGAAGGTAACTTACCTAGTGCAGTGATTCTGTCTGCCATTGTTCTCCCAGGGCTCTTGGCTTTCACTCATTATCCTTTGGGCCCACCTGATTGTCCATGTATTTCTATAAAGCCTGGCAGGACCAGGAGGCTGGGCCCGCCTTGGACTGGTGGGTCTCCATTCCATGCGCTTCTTAGGGTACAGGTGCGCTTCGTTATCAGTGTGTCCATTTGTTTCAGGTGTATGTCTTCTTTTCTTTCTAGTACAAATACATCATAGCTTCTACATAGGGGTCAGCTACTTTGGTGCTCAGTTGAGAAATTAGAACTAAATTCAAATGGTGGAATTAAATCCAATTATATATTCTACTTGTACAGAAGTTTAAAAGGCTCTTAAAATTGAGCATATACAGTTTCTACCTTTGGATTCTAGCCCCAACCTCAGGTGTGACTACATTGAACTGGAGGTCCCTAGCCAGAGAATCTTCAGATTCCTTTAGTTCACGCTCCAATAAACATGAAAATGATTTTCCACCGTGAAAAGAGATCTGTGTGTGAAATGAAGTTACTTTGTTTTTTTCCTCCCTCATCAGTCTCCAGTGACAATGTCTCAGTCTGAGAACTAATGAGAATCACAGGTGTGGCCTCTACTTAGGGAAAACAGCAACACACTCTCTGATAGGTCGATTTAGCATAAACAGAAGAAAAGGGACTTCATTGTTGGGTGAGGCCGATGATGGGATCAGAAGGCCTCCAAGATTTCTCCTTAACCTCTCGCTCTATGGTGGTTTTCCAGCTGTCCTAAGGCTATTGTAAAAAGGTCTTCTGAATTATCTATGGCCTCCTTTCCTCCTTAACTAGGCATATCATCGCTCTTGGTTCTTATTCATTTTGGAAGCAGTAGGGTCTTGGATCACTACCTAGGCTTCGGGTACCACTGCCTGATTCTACAAGGTTCAGTAACCCACTGACTGGAGTGGCCCAGTTACTACTCCTGCCTGATTCCCATTAGTTCAGTGCACCTACAGGGAGTGGGTTAATTAAATTTAGGTGGAAATAAGTGTCATTTGAGAATATTTGGATCCTGGGATCCCAAGCAGATGTAGGGGTTTACTTTGGAGCCTTTCCCTGAAAACAGAAGAGAGATCTGAGGCCGTAGGCCAGGACTTCAGGGTTGGGAAAGCTGGGCACCAGGATGAGCATTGGGAATTTTGGGGTATGGCTATGGCCTCTGCCTTGACCTTTGGGCCCACCTAGTCGTCTCTGTGTTTCTGTAAACACATCTTTGTTTTATGTGACCCACTTTTGGCTTATCAGAGGAATGATGTTCTTGGCCAATGACCCTTACCCAGGGGTCCCTTAGAAATCTCTCTCACCTTTTCAGATTTTATACCACTTTAGGGGCATGTTAGGCTAGGATGCCTTAAATGGATCTTTATTTAAAAGTCATCTCCTCTGACTACTCTTCTCCTCACTTCCCTTCTTCGTCTGTTCTCTCAATTCCACACCCAGGTTCTGAGAGTGCTTCCTGGCCGGAGGGAGAAGACCATCCTATAGCTTCTCTGCCTAGTAAGTCTTCCCATTTATCAAGCCACAGCCCAGGGGCCATCTCCTTCAGGAAACCCTCTGTCCTCCACCACCACTCCCCAAGTACCAACCCAGCTGGCACTATGCCACTTCCTTGTTCCCAGGACACCTAATACTTGCTCTTTTAGTCTGTCTACCTGTCACTCTGAAGTGTTAACTCCTAAAAAATAAGAACCGCTTTTATTAGTTCTTGACTTCCTGACTCTGGATTGGGCCAATTGGTGTTAGGGAACATTGACCTGCATGGGAAGTTTAATCTTCCTATTTCCTATATTGTGTCCTTGACTTTATTTGTTATTTGTGGTACTGAGGATCAAACCTGGGGTCGCTCTACCACTGAATTACATCCCCAGCCCTTTTTATTTTTTTTTATTTTGAGATAGGATCTTGTTAAGTTGCTGAGGCTGGTCTTGAACTTGTGATCCTTCTGTCTCAGTTTCCTGAGTTGTTGTGATCATAGATGTGACATCTGCCTGGCACTTTGTTTGATTTTAACTTTTTTAAAATCACACATTTTTAAATAAATCAAGAGCATAAAGAAAAGCATGATTAATATTCATTTAGAGTTACCTAAATTAATATCGTACTCCTTGCCATATTTACTTCATGACTGTTCTTTCAGCCTAAATTATTTCAAAGTAAATTCCAGATGTAATGATATTTCACTCATGTATGCCTATCTAAAAATAAGGATGTTTTCCTGCAGAACCATAATATTATGTACATGGCATGATAAAATAAATAATAATTCCCAAATATCATGAATTGTTCTTACAAGGCCTTATTATTTTTTACTTGTTTGTTTTTAAATTTGGGGGTGCTGAGGATGGAACCAGGGCCCTATACATGTTAGGCAAACCCGCTATCACTGAGCCACACACCCAGCCCTTTTTCCTTTTTCTATTTTGAGACAGTATCTTCCTAAGTTTCCCAGGCTGGCCTTGAACTTGTGATCTTCCTGCCTCAGCCTCATGACTAGTTGGGATAACAGGCATGTACCACCTTGCCTGGCTTCTCAGAAGGTCTTTACAACTTGGTTATTCAAACCAGAATTCACTCCAGGGCCACATATTACATTGAGTTCTTATGTCTCCAATTTCTCTTCCCTCTTCTCCCATGTTACTGATTTATTAAAAAAAAATTAGGCCAATTCTGTTGAAAGCCCCTTTTCATGGTGCTGTGTGACCTCCCCAGACTTGTGAGGTGGAGCTGACCTAAGGGAGCATCAAAGTCACCATAATGGGGGCTTCTCTACTTCAGAAACCCCCCATTTCTATCCTCCTTTTTGTCCCCATAATCCAAGCACCCTAAGGCACTGACTCAAGAGTAAAGGTTTGTCTCTTCTGTGCTCTGTCATCTTTTGCCTGGATGTCCCTTTCCTGGTGTGAGACTTCCAATAAAGGAGGGCCTACCTGACTCTCTCTACAGCTTCCAGCAACAACCACATGAAGCCTCAGTGTCCTTAACACATTCTGTGGAGAAAGCCTTTGAACTCGGGGCTCTGAGGCTTCATATGCATAGCAGGAACCATAGCCACCATTTTACAAAATGAAGTTAAAACTCCCTCCTTCTAATTTTCACAAATTCAACAAACCTCTTGACTTCATCTCAGAAAAACCACCTATTTTTCCAAGTGACATAAAGTCCAGCAGCCCCACTCCTACCTTATGGCTCTGGATAGAGAGTCTCCAGGCAGAAAATCACACTAGTTGCTGCCCCTTCCAGAAAAATAAAAGAGGAGGAGGAGGAGGAGAAGGAGGAAAAAGAGGAGGAGAAGGAAGAGGAGAAGTTTCCATTGTTTTGATTAAGAGATGTGAGGAATTTGGGTCACAGTCTCTGGCACAATGTCAGCAAGGAATTGTCTTGGCTGAGATGCCCCAGCAAATCAGCCAGGAAGAGCAGGATCCACTTTTTGTTTTATAGGTGGGGTGGATGAGAGGCTGGGACTGGGAGAATGCAGGAAGTGGAGTGCTTCAGAACAGCTGTGTATTTGGATCAGAGGCCCTGGGCTAAGGTCGGTCAGAGAACATGAAAATTCCAGGCACAAAGAGAAGTGGAGTCATGCCAGCAAAGGGTGCGGGCTGGAAACCCTAAAGGACAGTTTCTTCTAGCCTGACACAAATGCCTAACTGTTGACTTTGGCTCACTGGATTTCTATTTGTGTTTATTATTATTTTTTTTTAATAAGAAAAAGCTCTTCAACAGCTACTAGGGGTGGAGTAGATTACATTTTATTCTTCCTGAAAATAGTAAAATGCTTGATAGACAAAGAGGGTGGAGAAGAGCAGACTTTATACTTTTCATTAAATTCTCAATTTGTGGGTCAGTTAAACCTTTTTATTTTCTGGCTCTTCCTCTTAATTTTGTTTCCTGTTTTTCCTTTCTGCCCTAATGTTCCCTCTCCTTGCCTCCCTCCGCCCTGACTCTACTCTCTTTCCCTACTTTCATTTCAGTGTCTGGCAGAATTAGAGTGTTATTTGGTTTTGAAATAGTCACTGCCAGAAGGTTATGAAACCTTTTTCTCCAGAAGTTTTGCTACATTGGTCTGAGTCTTTCTTTTTTGCAACAGCTTAGAGTGTATGTGTGTGTGTCTATGTGTGTGTGTGTGTGTGTGTGTGTGTCTGTCTGTCTGTCTTGGAGAGTTGCTGGTGACAAATCAAACATCTTCTCAAGGACCCTTCTGCCTTATGCCACACAAAACCTGATCCCCAGAATGGGGCCAGAGGGCGGGGAGCAGGAGAAGCTTCTCTGTTTGTCCTCAAAATCATTTTGTTGGTATGAAAAGCAGGTTGCTGAGAATAGCAAGAAAAGCCAGGACCTGTGATTCTGAAAACTACTTTTAATTGAGAGTCCTACTGAAGCACATTGGGATAAGGTCTGGATCGCCTGTGTGTGTAGAGACATCTACAGCGTTTGGGTTTTCTGTGAGGTTGGATACTCCCTCACTGTGAAAAGCTACAGAAAGAAAGGGGCGTGGGAGTCAGCTTCAGTTTTCTGGAGTATATTAGGAAGCCAGGCAAGTAACAGGGAATAATCACTTGGTCTTTACTGCTCCTTGGCGTTTTATTGAAGTCAGTGGATATAGAAACAGGCATATAAAGAATCATAAAAACTGAGAGGGGAGGGAAAGGCTTTGGGGGGCAGACAGGGAAAATGGAGTTGGGAGAGGGAGAGGGAGAGGCAGAGAGAGAGAGAGAGAGAGAGATACTGACAGACACTATCTACACTAGTTAACATCTTCCAGTTCTGTATACCCTGCAGTGTGGGCCTTGGAAGTTGATTATGGTCATCTAGAGTGGATTGCAGTGGACATTTCTGGACTTTTACCTTTAGGTTCTATTCTTCCTTCCCCTTCACTTTTTCTCTAAGGTTTGCCTCTACTTTCAATAATCCTTTCCCAGGTGGGCTTTACTGTCCTTCCCCAATGGTCCAGTGAATGAAGGCTAACTGAGCCCACAGCAATCCAACCCATGACCCGGAGTTATGCTTAGAGTTCATCAGTATCTGAGGGGCTCCCTGTACTGCTCACTGGATCTTATCTTATGTAACTCTTGGGACCACAGTTGGTGGCTGGTATTTATGACTTGCCTGTTAAAAGGACGGAAATGATTTCAGTAAGTTTTGTTTTTACTCATAAATGAAACCCTAATCGGAGAAAACTTGTGATTGTAAAGTTGGCACGTATAATTTTTTTTTAACCAGTCTTATGTTGGGGAATTTTCCTTCTACTTTATAAGAGAAAATAAAAGCCACCAGAAAGGAGCTTCTTCAGGTTCTTGCCACAAACTTACCTGCAACACAACTCACCATGTCCTCCTCTCTCTATTATAGTTGAAGAGATTTCTCATTGCCAAAGTCTGTTCCAAGGCCCTAAATCTCTCTTACAGGTCGATCAACTTTGCTCCATTGTAGATTCCTTCTCTCTGCTTTGGTTTTCTTGCTACTTTCCTACCAGCATTTAAACAAGCCCATTTCCCCCCATCTTTAAAATACTGCCCTCTCTTATTTCTACACTCCTTTCTACCCTTGCTTTATCTAAATTGTTTTGGTTACAGTTAAGTTTATTGAAGCAGGTGTCTGGACTCATCATCACCACTTACTTGCTCTCACTGTGAAATTCTCCTTAAAATCTGGCTTCTGCTCCAACATTCTTCTGACACAGGTCCTACCAAAATCACCAATAACCTTGTTGCTAAATTTTTTTTTTTTTTTTTTTTTTTTTTTTTTGCTGTACTGGGGATTGAACCCAGGGGCACTCTATCACTGAGCTACATTCCCAGAACCACCCTCCTCCCTTTTATTTGAGAGAGGGTCTTACTAATTTGAGGCTGGCCTCAAACTTGCAATCCTCCTGCTTCAGCGTGCTGAGTCACTGGGATTGAAGGCATGCACCATCATGCCTAGCCTTGTTGCTAAGTTTAAGACTCCCCCACTCCCAGCATTATCTGACATGAGTGTAAGAAGCATCTGATACTGGTGACTGTGGTCTTCAAACTATCTTCCTTGGCTGTGGTGACATCAATCTTTCCACTGAAACCTCTTAGAATGTTTTGTGGTCTCTTTTATTACTAATTGTAATTACTAATTGTAATTAGTAATAAAATTACATTGTAGAATCAATAGAAAATTCCATAGTTTAAGGAAACTGCCACACCAAAATCTCACCAGCACTTCAGAATGGGCACATCCTAACTCAAGCTCACCATTTCCCTCCCTAGGCATACTCCCCAGCTGTTGTCCCTTTCTCTGTTGATGGTGATATCATATCTCTAGTTGCTGAAATCAGAGTTCTGACATCATTCTTGAGTTCTCCTGTGACTTTCCCCATGTCCAGTCAATTGCCAAGACCCAATACATTTTATCTTTTGAATACCTCCAAATCCATTGACTTCTGGGTTGTTTTAAGTAACTCTCTCTCTCCTAGTTAATGCAACAACTTCCTAACTAGTCTTCCTGAGTCCATTTTTGCTCCCTTCCTTTCCATTCTTCATACAGCAGCCCCTGTTCTTAAACATTCTCATCTGAGCACGTCACCCACCCCTTATTTACACAAATCCTTTGATGGACAGTAATCCTTAGCACAGTCTACATTTCACGACATGGCCTTCAGGGATCTCTGTCTTTGTTCTTTTCTTGCTTTTGTTCCTCTCTGTTTTTTTTTTCTTTTTTTTCCATTACCCTCACCCCCAATCTGTTTCTGTATTGAGCAATTGCACTCTTCTAAACACTCCTTCCCATTTTCCAGTCTTTGTATGTAAAGTTCCTGAAAAATTTCTCTTTTCTTTCTAGATAACTCAAACATATCTTAGATTCTAGGTTAAAAATGTGAAACCCTTAAAACCTCTCCTGATATTTAAGAGCTCTCAGAGCCAATAGCACAGCCACCAAACATCTTACCACACATATGCCTCTCAGGGTCAGGACCCATTTGAATGGACTGTATCACTTTTAATACCTTGCACAATGCTGGCACAAATAGTTACTGAATGAATAACTGTGATTCCAACCAATGGTTGTGGGCAGAAGTGGTTCAATGACATGTCTTGTCCTGAGAATGTTGAAATTGTCATCATGTTTCTTTTGTCATTGGGAATGATGTTCATGGAGCACTTACTGTGGGTCATACTATTTTATAAGGGGAGGGAAAGAAGCCAAAACCACTTCCTCATTTTTCCATTGAAATGATATTTAAATAAAGTCACTTTTATTTTTTTTAACCTTTTATTTAAGTGGTGATTAAAAAGTGAAATCAGGGGCTGGGGATGTGGCTCAAGCGGTAGCGCGCTCGCCTGGCATGTGTGCGGCCCGGGTTCGATCCTCATCACCACATACAAACAAAGATGTTGTGTCTGCTGAAAAACTAAATAATAAATATTAAATTCTCTCTCTCTCTCTCTCTCTCTTAAAAAAAAAGTGAAATCACCACTCTAGGGCTTGTTGTATAAAAGTCCCCCAAGGACTAATCTCTAACATTGAGCAACATTGACCTCAAAGATGTAGATTTCCTGGTTATCCTTGATATATGTTGACCATATGTAGCCAGCTGATCATTCAGTGTCTGCAAATGTTAAAGCCAAAAAAAAAAAAAAACCCAAAAAACAAAAAACAGTGTTTAACAATGTGCTTAAGATTGTATTTAAATTTGGTAAGCAAGACCACTTGCTTCCCATCTCTAGTAAATGAACAATAAACTAATAAGTGGACTTTTGGTTAGCTTTTAGGAATGCAATTGCTAATATGTACTGGGTGAAAGGAGGTCATTGTGAGGCACAGTGAAGTCATTATTTGTGAGTTAGTGGAACTTTCAACGGTTTCCTGGAGCAAACATGTTTACATGTCTGATATTTTGTGACTATCTAGCAGAGGCTATAAATAGTATTGTATCATACATATCTGACTTTTGCAATTGCTATCTGAGGTCCCTTTGTCCATACTTGTTATAGAACATTTTGCAGAAAACTAGCAGGAAAACAGGGTTCCCTGGATTAAGTTGTTCCATTTCCATCTTCACAGAGAGGAAATTGTACCATTTAATGCTTCCTTAAACCACCATTCAGGCTGGGAAGGAAAGAAGTCAATAAGGTCAGGGCTATAGTCAGAATCTGAACTGAATTATGAACTGAAAGCTGAATAAACAGAATTAATTTCCTGAGCCAAGTCAAAACATTATTTTTATTTCATTTTATTTTATTAGATCTTAGTTACTTTTTCTTCTAAAACTGAAAAACTCATTTGGTGAAATCAGATAAACTCAGAATTGGATCATCAAACTTATTTTTTTCCTGTAAATATTTGAATGGGAGTAAAATCCAAATATGTAAGTGTTTCTTAAATAGAGTTTGAATGAGAGAGTTGTTTTATGTGAAATACTAGTTATCACTGAAGAGAAATGACCCGTCAGGAATTTTAATTCATCCAGGCCTCAGATGCTCAGTAGTTCATGAATTTGGTCTAGAACCAAAGAATAGATGTCCCCTCATCCTAAACTGAGGTGCTAGAGTCTTCAAGCAGGACATTTTAATAGGTGTGAACTGATTGTAACAGAATTAGCCCATCATCTCTTCTGGACTAGTTGTGAGGCTGGGAAGTTGGAGAAGTTTGCAGATGAACAGAATGTGCTGGAGAAGTTAGAGAGCTGTGGCCATTCTTCCATATTCTCCATAAGAAGGCTACAGAGGAGAGTGCTTGCCCCATGTCAAGCACCAAGGAACAGTTTCAGAGAGAGAGACCCACCCATAGTGAAGGGGGTGTCTTGGGAGTAAGCTGCAAGAGTGCATATCCTCTGAGTCCCCCAAAGGAACCCATGTCATCTTGAAATGGATATTGCCCAAGAGAACTTTCTAGACACAGAAAGGGCCCCAACCAAAGAGTGAGCAGTTGGAATCTAGGGGCTGGTGAGAGACCAAAGTTGCCAGCCAGAGAAATTGTTCCCAGCAGGGGAGAAGTAGCACCATCAGAGACAGAGACAGCTGTGCTGCCTTCTCCCCTCTCCTCCCTTCTCCCTGGGTGACCCTAGGAGGTCTAAAGCATTGGCTAAGAAGTTGGAAAGGAGGTTAACAAAGGAGGAGAGAAGGAGTCAGCACACTCTGCAGGCTCCAAGCATGAAACAGACAATGGCTAGAAACGCAGATGAAAATAAGGTTGAAGTTTTGATATTAAACTGTTGGGTTTTTTTTCTTCTCTCTCTCTCTCTCTCTCTCTCTCTCTCTCTCTCTCTCTCTTTTATTTATTTTTTTTGTGGTGTGTGTGTGTGTGTGTGGTGTGTGTGTGTGTGTGTGCTGGGTATTAAACCCAGGGCCTTATGCATGTTAGGCGAGTGCTCTACCACTTAGCTATATCCCCAGCTCCAAAATTCTCTGAACTTTGTGTATGGGTATGTGGGGATGGGGGTACTGGAAAACCAGTACCCTGGGACTCTCTGCCACTGAGCTACATCCTCAGCCCTTTTTATTTTATTTTGAGACATGATCTTAAGTTGTCCAGGCTGGCCTTGAACTTGTGATTCTCCTGCATCAGCCTCTTGAGTCTCTAGGATTACTGGCATATGCCACCATACCTGGATTCTCTGAACTTTAAAAATGACTGAATGTTCTGGGACCTGGAAAATTATAGGACTTGACTGAGATTTTATCTTCAGCCTGGAAAAATGGTCCACAGAGTTAGCTTATTATAAAGGGATGGGAAAGATTAAAATTGCTTTCATATTTACAATCTGTTACGATTAACTTCTTCAAAAAATGGGTTGTGTATGTACATTTTGGAATGTTTGTTTAAAAACTCATGCAATTTGATACTTTATAGCCTTCTTTTATGTGTATGTGCCAAGTGCATCTGCCACACACACACACACACACACACACTCATACATGTGTGCACAAAGACTTTGACAGCTGCTAGAATATTTAGAGATATTCTAGTCCAGCATATTCATTTTATAAATGAAGTAAAGGAAGTTTCAAAGTTATATGACTTAATGGTATTGACAACTACTCAGAAGATAGTAAAATAAATCATACTTTTAGGGGCATACATTAGACTGTCTCAAAACAGAGTCAAGGACCTCAGGTGCTGGTTAGGCACTCAGGATACTATCAGTTGGCTCATTGCTTCTGCAGGAAAAGGATGATATCTCCTTCTCCTTCTTCTTCAGCTGAGGGCCTGCCAGCCTAAATAACCGCAGTGCTTGATCAAGAGCCAAGCCTGGGAGGCTCAACACTAAGAATTTAAAGATTGCCCTTGTTTTAGACAAGATCACCTTCAGAGAACATTTGGGTCCTTTCTTGTCCTGAAATTTAGGTCAGCAGGCTTCTAGAACATTGGTCGTTTCATATAGGCTTGGCTTTGTATCCCTGTTTTTTTCTTCTCACCCCTCATGACAAAGGAAAATCCAGAATGATCTGTCAAGGATCTAGGCAGGAGAGCAGAGAAGGAGGCAATGGCCATATTCCATTCATCTCCTTTTTTTCCCCTTTTCTTTCTCCTTCTGAGCTCTCCAATTGACATCATAAATCACCTCTCCCTTACCACTCACTTTGAATTATGGTGAGTTTGTGGGCCCCTTTCTCTGCTCTAGGGAGTTGTCTTTGGCAAGATTCATTTCAAGATAACACTGATCCTGTGTGGGCCCCAGGAAGCATGCACTCTTGCAGCTTGCTCCTTAGATCCCTTCTAAATTCATGGTGGGTCTATCTCTGTACCCTTTTCTTATGGCTTGATATTGATGGGAAGAGAGGAGTATCTATGGGTGGAGTCTGGCAAGCATTTCATGGTTGATGAAACACTGAAGATACTTATTTATCTCAATCCCATACCTCTTCTGTAATTATGCCCCTGATGATCATGGGCCCCAATAGCAGGTGTAATTGAGTGGATCAAAAATCAAAGTTGAGAGGCAACTGTCTGGAGCTGTGAGTATGTCAGGGTCTTGGATATTTATACAGACACTGAAGGCAGTGAGGGGGTGTGGAATTTGGGATTGAGAAATCTCTTGAGAAATGTGCGTGGCTTGAACCCAGGTGCCCAGACTTTCATCAACCTCTTTGTAACTGGGAGGATAAGGAGAATAAGGATTCAACACAAAGATGCCTGCTTCAGTCTGAGGGATCCCCAGCTCAGTTTCAGATGGACTGTATTAGGAGAATCACCTTTGTGTCAACTCTGAGCTAAATGTCTCCTTAGCCTTCCAGAGTGTGCAACTTCCTCATTAGCCTAGGTTGCTTATCACCAAGTTCTGAAGAAGGCAAGGCCAATAATCATTCTTTTATTTTGCTGAGAGCCTCCTCAACATTTACAGATGACTCTTATTCCTCATATTTTTCCTTTAAATTATGCTGATAAGAATAGCCTTTTAATAGTCATTTTTTACCTTGTCCGTTGTATTAATCAGGGAAGCAGTGTAAATAATAATTATTGTAATAATTCCAAAGTTTCAGTGTTTTAATACTTGACAGGTTATTTCCCCAAACTATTAAAGTCCAATTAGATGCGTGGCAACTGGATTGAGACAGCTTCTGTCTAGTATTTTTGCCATCTTCAAGGACACTAGAATCCTTTCTTGGGTCCTCTGCATCTGATTTCTGGCAAGAGAATAGAAAGCATATAAAGGACCCTGCCAGGGGGTTTAGGCAAGATAAGCACAGCATAGACAGTCACATACAGAATCAGCCCACGTCTCACCTCCCTGCAAGGGACTAGGGGAGGCACTTGCCCCAGGGAGAAGAAAAGCAACAGCTCTAGTGAACACCAGCCTTGTCCATAGCAGCAAACCTTTCTGGGGGAAGAATCAGTGTGTGCAGGGAATTAAGTGGCCAGAGTCAGAGCCAGACTGCTTGGGCTAAAATCCTGGCCCCATTACTTCGTAACTGTGTGATTCTTACACTGTACAATCTACACAGTAAATTGTGTACAGTATGGTGTTTACTGATGACGGGGTTAAGTACTGAACTCGGAACTGTGGCTGAACATTTTAAATACCTAAGAAATATTAGTTCTTATTAATGAATGTGAAGTGCCTAGCCCAGGTCTGACACAGGAAAACATTTGCTCTGTCAAAAGAGAAAATTTACTCAAATTTAGGTAAAGGATCTTATTGGTGGATCTAGAATGGGGTAACATACCTCTTCCACAACATAGAATAGCTGTTCCCAAGAGCCAAGCAGAGAAGATTAGTTTTATTGACAAACAGGGCTGAGGAAAGCAGAAGCTCAAAACAAAAACAGATTTGTTGTTGCAGAGTTAATTTCCTTGCAGAGGTCTTTAAAAGCAACCTCAACTGGCTCACTTGGAAATTTGGCTGTCACCTCTCTCTCTCTTCTGATTTCTTTGAAGGTAGACAACTTAAATTTGGGCTTGGTAGCATAGATGATTAGCAAAAGTGACTCCATTTTGGTTTGGTCTGTTGGGCCTGGTGCAGGAGCTCAGGCCAAACCAATGGCCCCAATAACATTTTGTGTAATAATAGCTATTGTTACTCCTTTTCTTTATTGACATCTTCATCTAAAAACACTATTTTCTAGTGTTCAGGGCCCTCCACTGATCTTTCTTCATCTGCTTTTCCTTTTCTTTCCTACTTTCCTCTTTCCCGCAAGTTTGGATGTCTGTTTCCATTCCTGGTTTTTATTTCTCTCTCCTCCATTATGTACCCTCTGGCTATAAAAGTCCCTTTTTATTTAGGCCCTACTCTGTGGCCTCCATTTCCTTCCTATATCAAATGCCCCCAGAAACTTCCTCTTAATGAAATCTTGCCTTAATGCACATTTAAAGAATCTCTCTGAATTAAGTGGAGTGTTCCCTTCCGATTTTCTATTTCTTCCCTTACTCTCTATCATTTTCACAGGAAATACAACCCAGGGGAATCAGAGCCATTAGCAGCAGCAATCCTAGTAACTGGGAATCAGGTTTGATGGAATCTCTGGGATCTCAATGGAACAAAATGAAAAAAAGAACCTGAGATAATGAACAGTTTTTGTAATTCTTATCTGTACACAAAATCTAGAGAATTTTAATTGGCTCGTGACAGGAGCTTTATGAAAGTAGGCAGCTTATTTTATTAATAACTGTCACTCTCTCACCTAGACCAGTGCACATAGTAGGTATTCACAACTGTTTGCTTAATCAATTTTTCTTGGAAAAAGGAAGTTAGCAAAAGATGGGAACTGATGAATGAGAACAAGGGAACAGATTTATTAAAGTTTGCTTACATTGTTTCTCCTGATGTTCACCACCCTACTTTTTATGGTATTTTAAAGTAAAGGATTAAAGTCATCATTATCATTATTAGTTATTTTTCTTTGCATCAAAAAGGACATTAGCGATGTTGGAAGGGCTAGCATATTTTATAAGAATGTAAGTCTTCAGGATCTGAATGGCAATTCTTCTTCCAACTTATTATTCATTTTTCTTTTGAAAAATTTTCAAGGAGACACATTTTCCAGCTTAAGTGTAATCAAATAAAGGCAATTACTCATATGTTCATGTGGGTGAAATCTTAAAGTAACAAAAACAATCATGAGCAAAGTATAACTCTATTAATTTTGATTTTTAAAGTGGTCTGTAAAGTTAATCTGCAAATGTTGAAGATAAAACACACTTAAGAGGCTTGTTTATGTTTTTCTCTGTGCTTTTTTTTTTTCACTAAAATTCATTAACCTTTATTTTTAAAATGACTGAATTTTACAGTAGAAAAATTACACTGTAATAAATAATACAAAATACAAAAATACAAAAAAAGCAAGAAGTTTTAACACAAAAGAAACCTCAAGTCTATTGCTCTTTTTTTTTTAATTTTTTATTGTGGGTTGTTCAAAACATTACAAATTTCTTGATCTCTGTGCTTTTTTCATGAAACCCAGCCTCATATTAAAATCACAGTAAGAAATGTCTTCTTTTACGTGATGCTCTGTGTCTTTGTATCCACATACATTTGGGCTCATGCTGCACACAGCCAATTCTCCAACATGCAGGGGCTTCATGGAGAGCTGACAGGTCTTCCTCTTTCCTTCCTTCTCCACCTTCTAGAGTTCATGAGCACACCCACAGGATGCATGAGTGGTTAAGAAAACATAGGAACATGAAAATCAGTTTGTTTTGCCTCTTGAAAGCAATTGTGTTAAAAGGTTTGTGTGAAGAAAGTTGAAGTAATAGATAATCCATTAAAGTGCTGAGCCCGGATCATGAATACTCCTGTACTTTCTTCTGGGGTCATTACCATCAGGGAAAGTTGCTGGATTCTGATCCTGGTGATCCTTCACCCTGAAGAATTAATCCATGTTGGGTTGACGTCAAAGAGCTTTGGCCAGGTGAGAGACCTACTAGTGAAAGGGCTCTCAATGCACCCACTCTCTTCCCCACTTCCTACAGTCTCACCAGCAGGCTTTCCCTTCCTATCAATCAGCTGATAAAGAAATGAGGTTTAGTAATCTGGGCATCATTTTGAGAAAGAAAAAGTCAGTGACGCCAACACTTAAGAGATGGTGGCAGCTTTGTCAATATGCTAAGGTTCCTCTTACACAGTACCGTGACCATTTATAGGAACCAGTGCAGTTTTCCTCACATTCTGACCATGAATCAGCTACAAAAAGACTCTTTACACCTATAATCCCAGTAGCTCAGGAGGCTGAGGCAGGAGAATCACAAGTTCAAGCCAGCCTCAGCAAAAGTGAGGCCCTAAGAAACTCAGTGAGATCCTGTCTCTGAATAAAACAGGGCTGGGGATGTGGCTCAGTGGTCAAGTGCCCCTGAGTTCAATCCTCAGTACCAAGAAAAAAAAAAGGCTCTGGCTCTGAGCTTTCAGAATCTTGAGGAGTTACAATGTTAACATTTTGAATTATCAAAATTTATTCTAGAGTCTTTTGTATTAAGGCTCTGAAACTGTGACTCTGGTAGACTCCATAACTTCAAGTGGAAGAATAAAAGCAGAAAGACAATTTTGAGACTTAATCTTTGGTTTTATTAAAAGGTAATCTATTTGCCTTACATAATAAATAAAGAACCCAAACAGAGACTATATGGCTTAGTAACTTTTTTCTTTAAAACACTTAAGAAAACCCACATAACTTAAACTCATAAATTGGTTATATCCTTTCTAGTTTATGTTTTTTTTCCTGCAGCATCTACCACAGTGCAAGCAATAAATATTTGTTGAAATAATAAATAATGCACAAATGTACTACAATCATCTTGTTTGTCCTGTACCAGCTAAGCCAAGTCCAGAACATAGGCAGCATAAAAAGAGATAATTTCCAGATCTTGACCTTACGACTGAATGCCTAAGAGGCCTTCCTGTCTATTTAGGGAGGTCTGAGTTTTGGGGCCATGCAATTTAAACTAACTTTTCTCTTTATTAACAAATACTAATTGGTTATGCAATTAGCTAAGTTAATTCAGATCCATATATATCCATTTCTGCACAAAAGAATATGTGCATTTTGCCTGGCTGTAGAATCTACTTTAGTCCATTTTCCATTGCCAATTACACAATCCAACAGACCAGGAAAATTTTAAATAAAAAGAGGTTGATTTTGGCTCATAGCTTTAGAAGTTCAAGGTACAGGAGCCACATCTGGTGATGGCCTTCTTGTTGGCAGAGTCTGGGACAGCACAGAGTGACACGTGGCAGGAGACAGGAAATACAGGTGCCTGTGTGCGTGTGCCTGCGTGTATACATGCGTACATGTGCGTCTGTCTTCTCAGGTTTCTCTTCCTCTTATGAAACCTCAGTATTCAATCTGGGGCCTCTGCCCTAAGGACCTTCTCTGGTTCTAATCGCCTCTCAAAGGCCCTACCTGAAAATGCCATAGTCTGTTTAAATTTCCACACTCTTAATACCTCCCAAAGGGGATTGAATTTGAACACATGGGCCCCTGGGGGGACACATACTCAGACAATTTCTAAACTACAGCAATCCCCTTAATTCTGGAAGAGCTGGCACCAGGAGAGACACTGTCGCTTCCATTTCCTGCTTGACTTTGACTCCTTTGCTGCTTTGGTGTTTATTTCTTGGCTACAAGGAGAGCTGAGGGGGCGGGGTGAGGGGGCACACCTTCATTTCCTGCATGTGAACAGGGTGTGGGGTGGTAAGGAGATCAGACTTGAAGCCCACAGGAAAACAGAGTAACCTGAGCTGCAGCTGTTCGTAGGCCTGCAGGATTCCAGGGCCAAACACTGTCCTGGTGAATACTCATTAAGGCATGTTTGGCTCATGGTAAGGTCTTAGGGGAAATCCCATTCTGGGTGCAGCGCTGAATCATACATGCATATATTATATGGGTTTTATTAATCATAGGATTAAATCGTATTCCAAAAAATATTGCAATCTAATATGGTAAAACCTAGGCGTGTCATGATCACCCTTTAAGAACAGGTTCTGTACTATCAGTGTTATCAAAGGAATATCTTTTAAAATATAGTATTTAATTTTAAATGTTTATAATTCAATTTTTTAAAAAAAAGTTTCAACCAGTGATGTGCAGGATATAAATTTTTTAAAAAGCCCTGATGATTTCCATGGTGCAAATATTCCCAACGTGGCTGATTTCAATTTACTAATGATTTAAAAAGTTCATAAAATTCCTGAATATTGCATTTAACAATGAACTCTTGCAAGCTGTTGGGAGCTGGCTCCAGCACACCCCACACAATAAAATCTAATAATACAGAGGGTATTAGGACGTTTCCAATCTTCATCCTTGGTTGACTGTGGCAAAGGGGAGGTGGTGCTTACAGAGACAGGTTCACCCAACCCGGACTGTGAAGACTGAATAGGTAAAGATTCTAGGGAGAGGTGATTCCTTGTGTCTTTTTGTTTATGTACTGGGTATTGAACTCAGGGATGGTTTACCACTGAGCTACATCCCTAGTCTGTTATGTTTTTTATTTTGAGACAGGGTCTTGCTAAATTGCTGAGACTGGCCTTGAACTTTCCATCATCCTCCTGCCTCAGCCTTATGAATTGCTGGGATTACAGGTATGTGCCACCTCACCTGGTTCCTTATATCTTTTCAAGTTTTTTATTCTTCTACACCCCTGCTGCCCATAAATCACTTGTTCAGAGAACATTGGCATAGATATCCTAGAATGAGCCATTGGACATGTGAAAGCATTGCCTTGGTATTTACTTTTTCCTGTATTCATTTTTCATGTATGTTTGAGAAAGTTCCTCTAGTGGCTTCCCTCTAATTGTAAAATCTTAGGCTGGTTGACTTCACCTCCACTTATTGTTATTCCCTTACATACTTCCAGAAACTCTGCTTTTCTCATTTAATTTAGCAGCTTGAATAAGAATTTTCATATGTAGTTAGTGTTTGACCCAGCAGTAATCCACCTAAAGTCCATTTTTAGGTTTTTTTTTTTTTTTTTTTTTT
>NW_025999924.1:6604674-6617257 GCF_001458135.2 Marmota marmota marmota | reverse complement strand
TTTTTGTTTTTTTTTTTTTTTTTTTTTTTTGTGCTGGGAATTGAACCCAGGGGCACTTAAATGCTAAGCCACATCCCCATCCCTTTTTTGTATTTTATTTAGAGACAGCATCTCACTGAGTTGCTTAGTGCCTTGCTTTTGCTGAGGCTGGCTTTGAACTTGTGATCCTTTTTTGGTTTAATTTATTTTTTAAAAAATTTTTTTATTAGTTGCTCAAAACATTACAATGATCCTGACATAGCATACATTTGATTCAAATGGGGTACGTAATCTTATTTTTCCATGTGTACAGATTGCAGGATCACATTGGTTATACAGCTACGTTTATACATAGGGCCATACTAGTGTCTATTGTATTGTGCTGCCCTTCCTATCCCCCCCTCCCCTCCCATCACATCTTTCTTTTTTTGTTTTAATTTCTTTTTAAAATTTATTTATTTGTTCTAATTAGTTATATATGACAGCAGAATGCATTTTGATTCATAGTATACAAATAGAGCACGGTAGTTTCATGTCTCTGCACACAAAGTAGAGTCACAACATTCATGTTATCATACATGTACCTAGGGTCCATCTCATTCCACCATCTTTTTTTATCCCCATACTCCTCCCTTACCCTTCCCTCCCCCCCTTTGCCCTATCCAAAGTTCCTTCAGCCTCCCACTGGGATTACAGGTGTGGGCCACTGCACCTGGCCATTTTTAGGTTCTTGAGCTTCCTTTTTAACCTGATGAAGGAACATTAATACTTGTAGCCCAGTATCTTTCTTATAGGTAGGACCTGATTAAATCTATCTCTTGAGTCCTAGTGAAGTAAATAGAAGGTGCAGTTGGAATCTTCCAAGAGCTCTATGAGCAATGTCTGAGGTGTTTGTCAAGAGAAATAGAGCTCCTTTTTCTGAGGCTGAGGCTGGGCCTTGGCTTGCTCATTGCAGAGGAAAATTTTCTGGGCTCTAAGATGTGGTTTTGTTTTCTCATAACCTGTCTTTCGTATTATCAGTGTCTAAGTAGCTTCTCTTAATAGCTTTTGGAAGTACTTTTATGTCACATGAATAGAAGCAATGGAAATAATTTCCTTCATCCTTCTATATCAATCACTGTTATGTCTCTGGCCCAGGTTCACTTTTGGAGCAGCAGAGATGTGTTGCTCATGGCCATCTGTTTATATCTGGGTTCAGTTCTTGGATTTCTGCCTGTGTAGGGCCAATTACCATCTACTCTGTCTTTCACTTCACCTTCTCATTTTACAGCAGACCTCAGTCTCCAAAAACTTCAGCTTCCTATCTTTACTGTCAACCACTTAGATTCTACCTGATCCTCCTAAAGGGACTTTTGCTTTCATTGGTCTTACTAGAACTTGCAAGGTGTTTTACCATTCGCCATTAATATTTTTTTTTTTTTTTTTTTGCTGGGCATGGTGGTTCATGTCTATAATCCTAGCAGCTTGGGAGGCTGAGGTAGGAGGATTTCAAGATCAAGGTCAGCCTTAGCAACTTAGCGAGGACCTAAGCAACTTAGTGGGAACTTTCTCAAAATTAAAAACCACAAAAGCACTGTGATGTAGCTCAGTGGTAAAGCTCCCCTGGGCTCAATCCCTAGTACGATTTATCTTTTCTTTTTAGTAGGGATTTAATGATCAACAAGTTATTTCCTGTTTTACATTTATCAACATGATAACTACTCTTATCCCTCTAGTGACGGTTTTGCTAGTGTAAAATGGTAGCTGAAGACTCACTCAGAAAACCCCCAAAACAAGAGGTGGGAGAGAATAGAGGTCAGAATTGAAAGCATTTTCTTTGAAAGGCTATAGTTTTGATACGAACTTATCATTTATTAATAGTTTTAATCCACCTGTATTGACATTTCTATGTCAATGTCTAGGAAATATGTGATTCTGATAGAATTTCTTCATTTAAAAATGTAATTTTCCCCAGGGAGACAATGATAAGGCCTAACTACTACATGTGAGAATTGTTATTGTTAAGGTGAGATTGCAATAAATCATTGAGTCCATCTTAAAGTAGGAGATGGAAACTTTATTCACCAGTTAGCGGTCTGGATCCACCAGCTGGTGGGCCAAGGGGTAGGCTGAAGTTTACACCCTCCAACCCCCTTCTGGGGTTTAAGCACACCTTTTATAGTCCAAAACCATATTAAAGCATAAGTGGCTGTTGCTTTCATTCAAAACCATAAACACACATCATGAGATCTAAAATCATAAGCAGAAAAGGGAGTGGGCAAAAAATGTCCCTAGTTGAGCACAAGTTAAAGAATGGTTACTAACATCTAGACAATCAGTCTCTGACAGGGTACATTGTCCAAGAAAAATGGGAACCAAAGAGAGAACACTTTTACATTGTATAAGAATTGCCATTTTGTGTTGCCAAACATGCTATGCTAAGCAACTATTGATGGGTATAGAGGCGGGGCTTTCCATGGGAGAAGCATTTCTTAATGATGTGGAGTCTGAGGGCAAAATGGAGTCTGCTTGGTCATTGCCCATTAGCCTGGCCCATAACATTATCATACTCCTTTATTATTTGGTTGTTGACTTGGGTGTTATGCTAAGGTCAAATATGTTTATTCTAAGCTATCCCATTTAGTCCTTTGGTGAATTCCAAAGGTTGTTTTCAAAAGAGTACATTTCAAGGGCAAGGTAGCATTTACCTAGAGGTGTGCACTGATAAATTTCTAAAGGTAGAGGCAAAAGCAAAATTAATGGTTATGTTTGTATTTTTGGAAGTCACTATCTTTGTAATCAGTCACTTGGTAGAGTTTTCAAAAATCATATGGAATGTCAAGCTATATGCTCTGGTAAAGTTGGAAAGGATAATAAATCAGAGTTATATAAATCTATTTGTACTGGTTCAATTCCAGGAAAATGAGAATATCGGATCAAGTGTTTACTGGAAGAAATAATACCTGTGTTAAACCAGGTGATTACCAAAGGAAACTAAAAAAATGGAAAAAAACCCAACAACCCTATATGGTTTAGCACAAAGTACTGAGTTGGTAGGCATTTTCCTCAAATCACAACAGCAGCTATGCTCTACTGTACAAATCATAAAGGAGTTTTTGCCCAAAGTATGTCATTCTATGAAATGAGAATGAATTTTCTGGAACCAGAAAACAATGGTTTGGGTATTCTGTGTGTGGGTGATGAAACTAAAGAAACTTTAATTCAAACCCCTTCTCTTCCATTTATTAGCTGGATGACTTGGGGAAATTCACTTAATTTCTTTTTCTGCCTTGAATTGTCTGGTGACAGGGCCTCTTTTATAAGTTGATGTCATGATTCAAATGAAATAATATATGCAGAGTTATGATTTTTACATGTGTAAGTGAATAATATATTCTTTGCAATGAAGGCAAATATAAGTGATAAAAGAAGGAAAAGTCATTTGAGAAGAAAAGGTTGCCTGAAATTTTTAAAAGTCAGGTACTAGTTAGAGAATGCTCAATGTGTTAGTCAGCTTTCCATCACTGTGACAAAATACATGAGATAATCTATAAAGAGAAAAGAGTTATTTTTGACTCAGAGTTCTGGAGGTTTTAGTCCATGACTAGTTGGCCCCATTGAATCTGGATTTTTGGGTGAAGCAGCACATACTGCAGGAGCACAAGGTAGAACAACCTATTTACCTCAAGGCCAGAATTTAAAAAAAGGAGTGGAAGGGGCCAGAGTCTCACTGTCCCCTTCAAGGGTATTCCCAAAATAATAGAAAAACCTACATTTGGTTCCACCTCTTAAAGATTTCACCTTCTCCAATAACATCAAGCTGGGGACTTGAACACATGGGCTTTGGGAGATATTTTAGATCCAAACTCTAGTGCTTAATATCTGATTTGGTCAGTAAAATATTAGCCAAGGATGAATCTGCCCAGTAAGCAACTTTAGCTGAAGGGGAAAGGACAGCTGCTCTATTGAAAGAGGTGGAAGTGAGCAGCATTTTATTTCTTCATAGCTAAAAACAATTCCTAAACTAAATTGGAAAGAAAGTCCTGACATCAGAAGATTCTTTGTGTGTATGTGTGTATAAAGAAGTGAAGACATTAGGGGATAGTGGCTTTTCCCATAGCAATATGCATTTTGTTTTTTAAATTACTTTGACCTCTTTAATTATTCACTTAGAGGAGGATCATACCCGTGTCCTTAAACGATCACTTAGGACCTGAGTTTTGGTTAGTGCAGTCCTCTTTTGATAATTCATAAATATTCTAATTTTCTCCTTTCCAGACACATGCAAGGATTACATTTCTGTACTCCTTTCCCTCCCTCTTTGAAGTTAGTCATGCCCACATGATTTGATTTGGCTAATGAAATGCTAAAGGAAATTAGGAGACACATGTCTCATTTTCCTCTGCCTTGGTCACCAAGGAAGCACATGACAATAAGGAATCTATATCAATCCAACCCTGCAAGCTGGTGTGGGACGTGTATTGTGGATGAGAAACAAATTGTGTTAGCCAATAAGATTTTTGGGGTTGTTTATTATTGAAGCAGAAGCTAGCCTATAGGTAGTATTTGACAAGATGTCTAACTCACGGACATGGGTTCAGAAGTAGCCTGGTGGCACATCGAACAAAGCATTCTTCTTCAAAGGAAAAACGCAACCCATAAACAAGACAACAAAAAAGAAAACCCTTCAGAATCTGAGTCCTGAGAGTTCTTCTATTTGTACCAGAATTTTCCTTCTTTCTAGCTGTGGCACAGGTTGGAGGTTGATCCATAGACTTTAAGTTAAAAACGTCTGATTAAGACAACTACCATTGTCAAAATGGGATTATGACTTCTTCATTATCACTTCCTACAATTCCTGCTCTTGCCAACTCCCTGTCTACTTCTGTTCCTTCCTGATAAATATTAAATGATCCAGTGTTTACTTTGTGCCAGGCTCGGCACAAATTTCTAGAAGGGCAAAGTCAAAGAACTGCAATTTGGCCCCAAAGGAGCTTCTATGTAGCTAATGAGAGAGTCTGTTCTTTTAAAATGAATAATACTAATATAGAGTAGTAAATTCTATAGTTGAGATACTTACAAAATAACATGCAAGCTCGGAAATAACATGGAGTAATCATCATCTTATGTGGATAAGCCTTGAACTTTATACAGGACTCTAGCCAAAATAAATCCAAACAGCACATAAACATCTTAGTAAAGAGGTCTGCAGTTAGAAGTAGTCTTTCAAAACCTTACTAAGTCATAGATTTGAGAAGGCCTTGAGTAGGCAGAAACCATTATTTTGAAACAGAAAAAAAGAACTATTAATTATGTAGAGTATTTGAGGAATGTGTGAGAAATGCCTATCCAATTATGGTAGGCCAGGATGTACACTTTGCCAACTCACATGACCTTCTACTTTTGGAATAATCAATCATATCTGAACAAAACAGTAGGTGGAAATCATCAAATAACAAAGACGGGACACAGACAATGTCAAGTGATTTGGGCTGCAGCCAGGAACTGACAATATTAGAAAATATTTTGCACAAGATCATACATTTAAAAGTCATATACTGTGATGCTTATGGGAATTTATTACTTAAATTTTCATTATGTTTTGTCAGTCCAAGGTAGAACTATAATAAATGCGAAGAACAAGTCTGGGATATCTTTTTTGTTTTTTTATTTAGCAAAGCATTAAAAAACAAAAACACATGAAATCATTCAGCAGACAAAACAGCAAACATGTCACAAAGCAAATCAAACACAGCTAAGTTTCCCTACTAATAACATATTTTTTAAAATTTGGCAAGTAGAGGTCACAGAAACTTACAGACTTAAATATATGCACACTCAAAGATTCTAAGTGCTTATTTAGGAACTGTCTTTATTTGGAATAAGGAATTCTGAGTTATAAAAAACTGTGAATGGCTTATAGAGTGCAGTTCACTAAATTAGTCTTTGTTCTTACAAACTTGAGTAATCTCGTCCTTTGGGAGTTGAAAATATATGCTATCTGTGTTCCTGCAGTTAGGGTCCCCCAGTTAGTTGGGAGTGTTGGTGGTATTGGCAGGACAATCGCTTTCTCCAAGTGGTGTGCTGTGTCCCCTTTGACTTGGAATCGCAGGAAGCACTCGGTTTGTTCTTAGTGGTTCTCCAGATAGAACTGTGGAGAAAGAACAGAAAGAAATGGTCAAGAACTACTTCCTCCTGGGCTCACAAGGGACTGTGCTATTTTTTAAGGAGTGGAGGCATTTCTAAGAAGATGTTGGCCAGAGCTGGACTGTGGAGGAATGCTGGGTATGCATATCTATTCAGGCTTACCATATGTAGTCAGGGATTTCAAATATGCACAAATACAAGATTGCCAAGTTTGATCAAAACATGATTGGGCTCTGCGTGCCTGTCAGAACTCTTCCTTAGGGTGAGGCAGCTATGGATGGTCAAGTCAGCGCAAGGCTCTATACAAGCCCTAAGACATTTGTACTGTGCTTTTAAACAAACCTCCAAAGGGTCTCAGGTTTCTTTTTCTTTTTGAGACAATACCCTGGCTAAATTGCCAATGCTGCCTCAAACTTGCAATATACCTGCCTCAGCCTCCTGCGTAGCTGGGAGGCTACTTTTAGGAAGAGCTCAGTATGCCCTTGTATTTCGTTTTCTTTCTTTTTTTTGGGGGGGGGGTGTGGTGGTGGGTGGGGGTGAGGAGGGTGGGGTTGCCAGGGATTGAACTCAGGGGCACTTGACCACTGAGCCACATCCCCAGCCCTATTTTGTATTTTATTTAGAGACACGGTCTCACTGAGTTGCTTAGTGCCTCACTTTTTGCTGAGGCTGGCTTTGAACTCATGATCCTCCTGTCCAGCCTCCCGAGCTGCTGGGATCTTGTATTTCTTTTTCCTCGAGTTAAATTGGTCAGAGATCTTTGGCTTCTCTCTTGAAACTTAATTGTGAAAGCAAACTTCTGGGCTCAGCCAAAGGAAACCTCTTTGGCTTTTCCAAGCCCCACCAGGATTCAAGACTGACTCCTTAACCAGATGTCTTTGTGGCTACAGTTCTTCTTAAAGATGGGCTCAGGTTTGAATTTGATGCAATAATTAAAAAGGACACAAAACCGGAACTCTGACTGATCCAATACTTGGACTTCACACAAATTAGTAAGGGCAGAAGAGCTGACTTGTCAGGTTCTAGTCTTCTGCTTCTAACTCTGTGTGACTTTGAATAAATACTCCACTACTCCTTAGTTCCTCATCTACAAAAAGATGAGGTTGTACTAAGACCACATAGTTTATTGTTTTTACCTAAAGAGTTCTAGAACTCTTGACTGGTCTCCTGCAAAATGTAGCCTGAGGGAAAGAGGACATATTGGCCTATTTGCTCTGTGCAAATGTGTGCCAAGTGTTTTACGTACATAAATGTTATTTTATTTAGTCCTTCCAACCATTTTATAAGGCTCTACCCTTGTTATAGCCACAGTTTGGAAAGTGAAATACAAAAAGGTTAAGGAACTTGTCTGAAATGGTTAGGACAGTTCTTAAATAATCTGACAATTAAGATATGAATGGCCTGTGGGGGGGTGAGGTAGGGGGGAGACAGAGTGAGACAGCAGGCATATGAGAGAGAAACAGGACAGGGTGGGGCAGGAAGACAAAGAAGGAAGGAAATTAGAATCCAGTGTGTTGCTTTTTTTGTGAGGAAAGGGAACTGACTTAGGATCCTGTAGTTTTTGCTCCTGGCTCTGCTATTTACAACCTGGGTGCTGTTGGGGAAGTCATGTAACTCTTCTGAACTTGGTTTTACCATTTATATGATGGGAATAATAATATAACTGGCCTTAAAGTCCAGTATAAGGCTACATAAATTCAGAATCATAGGTGTTATGCCTAGTAATCTACTTTATGGTAGGTATACCAGGTAATATTTAGACACTCAAATTTGAAGATTACTGGCCCATAGTATATATTAATATTTTATATTAGTGGGTTTTTTTTTGTGTAAAACACCATCAAATGTATCAAGAATGCCAAATAAATACATCAAATGATCTTGATGAACAGCATTCCTTTTGTTAGGAGTGTGTGCACTATGAGTTTAAAATCGAAGCACATTTCTCTTTGTCTTATCCAGTAAGGAAATAAAAATCAAGAAGAATTTTGAAAGTATCTTCTTAAAGACGTTAAGCAAAATAAACTTCTGGTTTGATTTTAGAGTTCAAACACAAACATTTCTGAAGGGAGGGAATACTCTTTTTTTAAGTTTTTATCCAAAATAAGAATTACTCGTCTTTATGGAAATTTGTCTTTGTTTTCCTCTAATTCACAAGTGTTAGTAGCTGATGTTCTTTCTCAAAATGAAAATAAAGTAGCATTGGTTGCATCTAGACATGTTAACACTTGCAAAGGAAGAATAGGAAGAGCCATGGTACTTACATTTTTGATCTGGTAGGGGAGCTAGGTTGTTTCGAGAGAAAGGAAGATCCCTGATTTTGGGTCTGTTTGGGGAGAGATGTTGAAAATTTTGTCCTGGGGACAAACATAATTGCATTAATTATTTGAGTTTCAACCAAGAGCAAGTTATAAAATCAGTGGAGGAGAGAATCATAAGAGTTTGTTAAGAGATCACTAAATTCAAGGTATAATAACAATGAAAATAATAATGACCACACTCGATTGCATTTCTACTACATGCCACTCACTGTTTAGATGAAAAGATATTGGAAATCATTTCTTGAATAAACTAGGTTAAATAAAATCTTATAAACTAGTATAGCTGGTCACTTTCTCTATAAAACTTAAGTTAGAAAAGGTGAAGGAAATATAGATTTGATATAGAATACCATATTTTCATTGCATCTTTTATGAATGAATGATAAGAAGGATATTTTCTCCCCAGAGCAGTGCTTCTCAACCCTGGTTGTGCCTCTGAATGATTTGAGTTTTAATAAAATTACTGCTGCCCTGGCTATACCCCAGGTCAATGAAATCAGAATCTCTGGAGGTAGGGCGTTGGATTGTCATTAGCTCCCTGGTGACGCAAATGTTCCACCAGGATTGTGAATCACTGACCTAGAAGACAGTTGGGTAAAGAGCTTAGGAAATCACTATTCTCCAATTCTGATGGTTGGCAGTGGTGTCCTGGAGCTTGTGTGCCATTTGAACCTATTCCTGAGAGCTGATGGTTACACTTTCAGGAATTTTGTGAGCTGGTTGATACTATCCTGGTGTTTTAAACTTGGCCATCAAGTGGGAGTTATTTCTACCACGAAAATAAGAAAGCACTGATTTTTCTCCTGGAGAGTCAGTTGTTAAAAATTCAACACTCAGTACTGAGAGATGGGTATCCCAGATGTCTGAAAATAGAAGGGAACATACAAAAGTTGTTGAAGTCCATTTTAAAAGTTGTTCAAATCCTATAATGAATAGGAGCTTTGGCTCTGAGGTCAGACAGGCTTAAGCTGCATTCCCTGCTTGCCCGGTTTCAGCTGTATCATCTTGGGTAAGTGACTAACCTCTTTAAACTCCGATTTCCTCAAATCTGAAATGATGAAAGTAATTATAGCTTTTTCCAGTTGTCAAGAAGATTGGAGGACAGGTGTAAAACCATGTACAAGGTAAAGCATTCCATCAACATTAGCAAAAAAGGACAAGTTGACCTTTTGCCTAGTAGTCTAGTAAGAAGGAACCTGAATCATCATAGCAATGCTCATGGAGTTTAAGTAGTCCTTATTATAAGAAAGGCAATAAAAAGAAAATATTAGCTAAGATCTGTCTTCATCTACTTATGCGAATCCAGTGGTAGATTGTGTAGGGGCAGTCACCTAAGCAGTGTCATTTGTTGGAGACTGAGGAAAATTTCCAGTTACACTGGTGGATATTTTTCCATTATACTTTATTCCTTTAATTTTTGGGAGTCAAATTACTGTAGGAGCCATAATTTATAAAGAAAACCTTCTTGAGTAGAATTATATTAAAACCCAAATCGGCTCATACCTTAATTGTCCATGAATGCATGAGCAGATATTTGCAAGGCTAAGAAATGAGATGTTGCTAATTACGGATGATGTTTATTAAGTGAACATTTACTATTATCAGGAAGTAGGTTAATTGCTATAGGCATCATCTTATTTAATCCTGACAACCAGCTTTCCTTGTGAGATAGGTACTATTCTCTTCCCCATTTTGTAAATGAGGAAGACCCTGTGGTTCGGAGGAGTTCTAAAATGTGCTCAAGTTCACATGCTGGGAAGTGACAGAGCCTAGACTCCAGGCCAGGTCTGTCTGACGCTAAAACCCATAATGTTCTGCTTCCCTAGAAGTCAAGCAATATTCTTAGGATGGGAGAAGTGGAAAGAGGGGTCTTGGCAGCAATTTGGGAGCTGGGAGGAGAGTTCAACTTCATGTCACGTTGGTATTTGGCTTGGTTGTGAGAGAAAGGGTGGAGCCCTGCACAGCCCAGAGCTCTCTTGAAACAGGTAAACTTGTAGTTCCGAAGCCCCACGAATAGTGCCGTGAGTATGTGAGGGCATCACAATAGAATAGAAGGTGCACTGAGATCCACATGTTCTTGAATCCCATAGCCCTTGCTTGTATGTCTGCTCTGCTACATCCTCAGGTCTCAATCAGCTAGTTTCTGCAAATCTCAATCTCTTTTCATCCATAAAATGGGAATAAAAGTCCTTCTTTTGCAGTGCAGTGGAAGGGGAAATACCCAACAAGGTGGAGCTATTTTTATTATGAATAGTAAGGAAGAGTCACCCCTCCCTCCAGGGATCAGGGTGACCTTCAAATACAGGTGAGTTTTAAGCTGGCTCTTAAAAGATTGGAGGAACCGGTCACACGCACAGCAGTGAGGAGCTAAGATAACACAGATGTAGATGTCATACAATGGAAAGGTAGCAGGTTTTCAAGGAACTGAGAGATATTCAAGGAACTGCAAAAGGGGATGGGGTAGGGGATCTGAGATGGGAGGGGTGAGTTGAGAATGGGAAGCCAGGCCATGATAAGGGCTTTGTGTGCTCAGTTTAGGAATTTGGATTTTGTCCTGGAAAGATGCAAAGCTGCTGCTGATTTTAAACAAAGGGGCTACAAGATTGACCTGCCCAACAAGAAGAGTGCATTGCTCCTGGGATAATCTAGAAAATTCTGGAGAAGGAAGTTCTCCCTAGAGAGAGAAAGGAAGTGAGCACTTTCTTAGTTTTCTTGTGATGGCTTATAAATAACCAGGCTGGTAGAAAACACCACAGAGCTTTCTGTTCCATTTTCTCCAAAAACTGCTCACAATGAATTAAGCTGAGGTGCTCCAAATTCTGACTCATTAAGATAAGTGCTTCATCCTGAATCTCTCTGCATCTAGCCCATGGACAGGGCTCAATGCATGTTAAGTAATCCTCATTACAGCTAAATGTTCAGGGTTGCTGATATCAGCACAGGATAGCAGCTGCCCAGAATTCAAATAGTAGCACTGCTAGCCCATGCTATTTCTAGTGAACCTGGAACAGGAAAGGAAAAGATCCAAAGATAAAAGGACTATCCAAGCTCAAGACAGTGGAAAAATGATATGATTTACAGTATCCAATTGCTTTACCACAATATTTTCACAGAAAATATAGAATCTCAATATAGAAATCAGCTAAATTTCAACCTGTTTAGACTGACAACCACTTAAGTGAACCCTTTGATTGTAATGCCGAAGCCTCAGCAATTCTAAAAATCACATATCAAATGGGTCTGAAAATGTTCACAAAAACAAAATCCATAAGGCAGGGAACCTTCATTTTGGGGAAGACAATGTAATTGATAAGAAAATTACATGGTAGGTAATTGGTATGCAAATCAACAAAACGAACTTTGAGATTTAAAGAGAAGAACACATGGTCACTGTGGTGATACCTTTCTATTTAGTAGCTCTTGGATCAAGCTCTGAATATATCACTAATTAACTAAGAGTTTGGAGCAAATCATTGAACTTTTTGTTCAACTTTCTAGGGCATGTTAATTGTAACTGGAAAAGGCCTCATGAGGCAAAATTTCTTGTTTTGTGAGTCAAGCTTCATCAAGAAAAAGAGACTTCTTTAATCCATTTATACAGAGAGAGTTTCATAAGGAATATTGGTTATATTGGAAAATCTGGGAAGCCAAACACAGGACAGGGTGACAGAACGTATCTAGAGAGGAGCCATGGCAGAAATCCCATCTCCAGGCTGGAGGGATAATGGGAGGAGATGGTATTACCAAGGCCCAGAAGCTAGTAGAAGCCAGAACCCCAGAGTGACAGGCTGTGTAGAGAGAGCTGGAGGAGGCGAGCCTATTGGAGATTCCATAGGAAACGAATGCTGCCTGAGACAACTGGTTTTCTTTTTCTGTTCTTTATTTTCTGCCAGTGTCTTCTATTGGCCAAAACTATCTAGAAACTACCTGGCAAGGGGAGCTAGAGGCATAGTTCTCTCAACAGCAGAAAAGGAGGAAGACACAAAGTTGGTACAAAGTTTTCCTTTCTCCTCTTTCCCTTTCTTTTTATTTAATTTTATTTATTTATTTATTTATTTATTTATTTAGACAGGAGGGATGGTATGTTGAACAGGCTGGCTTCAAATTGCTGGGCTCATCGCCCGGCAGACGGCCTGTGCCCTCCTGGCTCTGCTAAC
>NW_025999924.1:6494881-6602110 GCF_001458135.2 Marmota marmota marmota | reverse complement strand
GGGAAGAGAATAGTACCTATCTCACAAGGAAAGCTGGGAATGGAACCACCATTTGACCCAGCTATCGCCCTTCTCGGTCTATTCCCTGAGGACCTTAAAAGAGCATACTATAGGGATACTGCCACATCAATGATCATGGCAGCACAATTCACAATAGCTAGACTTTGGAATCAACCCAAATGCCCTTCAATAGATGAATGGATTAAAAAACTGTGGCATTTATACACAATGGAGTATTACGCAGCACTAAAAAATGACAAAATCATGGATTTTGCAGGGAAATGGATGGCATTAGAGCAGATTATGCTAAGTGAAGCTAGCCAATCCTTAAAAAACAAATGCAAAATGTCTTCTTTGATATAAAGAGAGCAACTAAGATCAGAACAGGGAAGAAGAGCATGAGGAAAAGATTAACATTAAACAGAGACGAGTGGGGGGAGAGAAAGGGAGAGAGAAGGGAAACTATGGAAATGGAAGGAGACCCTCATTATTACACAAAATTACATATAAGAGTTTGTGAGGGGAAAGGGGAAAAAAAAACAAGGGAGAGAATTAAACAACAGCAGATGGGGTAGAGAGGGAAGATGAGAGGGAAGGGGAGGGGGGATAGTAGGGGATAGGAAAGGTAGCAGAATACAACAGTCATTAATATGGTATTATGTAAAAATGTGGATGTGTAACCGATGTGATTCTGCAACTTGTATTTGGGGTAAAAAATGGGAGTTCATAACCCACTTGAATCAAATGTATGGAAGATGATATGTCATGAGCTTTGTAATGTTTTGAACAACCAATTAAAAAAATTACAAGAAATAAAAAACAAAAAACAAAAAACAAACAAATTGCTGGGCTCATGGGATCCTCCTGCATCAGTCTCCCAAGTATGTGAGAGCATGTGTTACTGCATCAGGTAAACACTTAATAATCATTTAATGAGTGATTAGATAACTAAGACCCCTTGCATTTAAAAACTGTTATGTATGATTAGTGCCTAAGACAAAAATCAATTTAAAGTCAATTTAAAGCTCAGTGGTAGATTACTTTTCTAGCATCATGAGGCCCAGGATTTGGTCCCCAGTCCCTCCCTCCACAAAAATAAAAAGCCAGTTTTACAATCATGTTAGCAAATCCATATCCTTTAAAGCTCATGTATAGGCTGAAGACTCTTGGGAGATTTCTCTTAACATGACTCAGTTTTCTTGAATGGTTCCTAGTCATAATTAGCATAAATAAATAAATAATTAAATAGATTTTTAAATCCTGGCTGCAAAAATAAACACTTTGATATAAACACAGCTAATTTCTTTTTTTTTTTTAAAGAGAGAGTGAGAGAGGGAGAAAGAGAAAGAGAGAATTTTAATATTTATTTTTTAGTTATCGGCGGGCACAACATCTTTGTATGTGGTGCTGAGGATTGAACCCGGGCCGCATGCATGCCAGGCGAGCGCGCTACCGCTTGAGCCACATCCCCAGCCCCCCCTTTTTTTTATCTCTCTATTTTTATTGGTGAATTGTAATTACACATAACAGTGTAGTTTGTTATTACATATTTGTATATGCACATGACATAACAACATAATTTGGCCATTATCATTCCCCAGTACTTCCCTTTTCTTTCCCCTCCTTCCTGGCCCCTTTCCTCTACTCTACTGATCTCCCTTTGATTTTCCTGAGACCTGCACCTGCCACTTTCCCCCCCCTCTTTTCCCCCTCTTCCACATATGAGAGAAAATAAATGACCCTTGATTCCTGAGTTTGGCTTTTTTTTGCCTAATATAATGTTCTTAAGTTTCATCAATTTTCCTGCAAATGACATAACTTCATTCTTCTTTATGGCTGAATAAAACTCCATTGTGTATACATACCACACTTTCTTTATTCTTTTGTCTGTTGATGGGCACCTAGGCTGGTTCCATAATTCTGTTATTGTAAATTGTGCTGCACTAACCATGGGTATGAATGTATCTCTATAATATGCTGACATTAATTCTATAGGATAAATAAGCACAAATAATTTCTTAAGAAAGCCTTGGAAACTTTCACTTCTCCTTTGTGCCAGTCTGCTGCTCTGGGACTTTTCTAGTTACTTTGTTGGAGACCAAGCAAATCCTCAACCAAATTTATCAAATGTCCATTTATTTCAAATAGCACAGAAACTTTTGGATGACACATGAGGCATAATCTCTCTATTAGTTTTCTATCCAATCTCTACTCCTTCTCCCTTAAAAACAAATTCAGCCAGACATGGTGGTGCACACCTGTAATTCCAGCTGAAATTACTCCTGTAATTCAGTAGGTTGAGGCAGGAAAATTGCAAGTTTGTGATCAATCTGGGAAACTTAGAAAGACCTTGCAAAAATAAGGACCGGGGATATAGCTCAGCAGTAGAGGTCTTGCCTAGCATGTGTGAGAATCTGACTTCAACCCCAGCTCTGCAAAACAAAACCAAAAAATACCACACAGAAATCCATTTTGGGGGAGACAGTGAGGTGCCCAGCTAAAATACTACAATTCTCAGTCTTCTTTGCAATGTGAGGGAAGGTTGGCCAATGAAATGCAAATAGCAGTGTGAGCCTTATGACACTTCATAATGGGAGCTGGTTTAGTTGGGCGACATGTGTTCCCCTACCCTTACTTCTTCCTGCATCATCAGCTATTGGCTGTGAAGTGATCTGGAGGGTAGAAGCCATATGTTAGGCTGTGGAACATGGAGTCACCAAAAACCTGCAAAACGCTTACTTCATACTTATTTCACAGTAAAGTAACCCCAGCCTTTGTTCCATAGACCTCAACCTTTTGCCTGGCCATCTTGCAATTGTAAGTAAGTATCTTTTGTAGTTTAGAAGCATCCTTCAAGGACCCTAGGGCCAGTCGCAAGAATGTAACCACCAAAAGAATAAGACCTCAGTCTCCAAGACTCCATAGGAGGACAGAATCTTAACTTTGGTAATTACAAGTCCACAAACACAGCTTCCCTAGTCTCACACTAAGCACAGTTTACCATAGTTGTTGTGTATGCCAGAGGCTGAGGCAACAGTTCAAGAGTTCAAGATCAAAAACAACAAAAACTGCATTCTTACCTCTCTCTAAGCCCTTGGGCTTTCCCTTGCTCTTAGCTGATGTTTTTTAATCACTAATTTTGAAGTCCATAGAGTTCATGTAATTGAGCAATATATTAGTAGTCTCCCATTAGCTATGCTGACACCTCTCTTGTGTGGTTTATGATAATGGTTGCCCAGGTTGCTTTTTAGGGACTTGAAGGCTGCTTTTGTTGAAATCACTGACTTCATTTAGGCCTATGCAGGTATTTGATGGGTGACCTTTTGATGTCACAAGGCCAAAAACTCCACCTTTAGATCATGCTAATGCCACAATTTTCTATACATGTGTTCCATGAAGAGCCATGAAGTTTGATTGTGCACAGGCAGATTGTGTGACTTTACCTCCAATCACTTTTCCCCATCTCAAATCAGCCTGCTTCTTTACCCCATAAATATCCCCAAACCCTATTCTCAGGGTGGCGGATTTGAGATTTCAGTTTCTTACTTCCTCTATGCTTGGCTGCCTTGTGGATAAATTCTCTTTTGCACTTGTTTCAGTGATTGGCATACTGTGCATTGGGAAAAATGTGCCTGATTTGGTAACAAATGCAATAAACTTCTATGTATTTAACCCACTATGACTGGGTTGCTGCTATAGGTAGCTAAACCCAATCCTAAATTGATAGAAAAGACAGTTTAAGGCTGTCCTTGGAACAGAAGGAGAACAAGACCTTAAAAATCTCAAAAGATTTTTAAAAAGAGAAGTTATTAGCTTGCTCAGGATATGACTAACTCAAGAAAGCAAGCTGGGTTATGCCCTAGAGGCCACTAAAGTGTTAAAAGATGGCAAAACCATGTGTTCCCTTCCTCATCCTTCTGCAGAAAAAAAAAATGCAAAAATATTACCCATGTCACCAGCCAAATCCTTTAGTGTTTTGCAGAGGAAGCAAAACCTTGAGTGGAGTTTTTCCCAGATATAGGAAATAACCTTTATGTGCTAATCCATATTTATCCTGCTTTTAAATATGTAGCAATGTATATGAGGGGAAGCATATTCTACTTAAAAGTCTGCATGCACTAGCCACATGTCAATGAGAGAAGAGAGTTAAACATGCTGTATATTAAACAGGGAAGAATGTTCCTCATCCTAAAAGAAATGTGGACCTCCACTACTTTTTAAAATACATTGCTCTCTTTGTGTTTTGTTTTTCTACATTTGACAGAAATATGGGTCCAAGAAACATATCATTTTCTTTCTTAACCCTACTATAACAACAGTAACATAATGATAAGGAGTAAGTGGTGCAGACCGAATTGAACTGGGGTCAGTGGAATCCGAGGGTACAGTGATTACTCAGATCCAACCAATTATTACCACATGGGAATTTGTATTCAGTGCTGTCAGATTTTTTATATTTCTTAAGAGAAACTAGAACTTTTAAGTTTTTATGTAAAATGTCCTAAGTTTTAAATATTGACCATTAATTCATTTAAAACTCAACAAGGCATTATGTAACTGAACAGATTTTGACCCAAAGTTCCTAGACTCTAGGGTGCATCAGAATCACCTATGGAATAAAAAATAAATTACTTAGTGTGATGTATTTATTTATGAGGAGGGAGGGAAACATACTCATTTATTTGTGTATAAAAATAAAAAATTTTAAGTGTGATATGTCATATTTTTAAAAGGGTATGAACACATTTTGTATGTAAATGCAGATATGTATGTGTGCAAAATATTTCTGGAAAGATAAAACATTAATGATATTGGTAGCTTTGGATGAGGGGCACTGGGTAGCTGAGGGAAGAGGCAGAGAGGAGAACTTTTGTGTAATCCTTTGGTACTCTGAGACTTAACCATAAATGTGCAAATGTATTACATTTCTTCATGCATACTAACAAGGCATTGCCTTTCCCCTCCCCCCTCGCCAAGATTTTGGTTTAGTAGGTCTGGGGTGGGGATTCAGTACCTAATTTTAAAACAGAAAATCATGTGAATCATCCTCTCATGGGTGATTCTGCCACATATTGGGGTTAAGAATCCTTTTTTTTCCTTTGGCGGGTGGGGGTAGGGGAGTACTGGGGATTGAACTCACAGGCATTCAACCCCTGAGCCTAGCCCTAGTCTGTATTTTATTTAGAGACAGAGTCTCACTGAGTTGCTTAGCTCCTTGCTTTTTCTGAGGCTGACTTTGAACTCTCCATCCTCCTGCCTCAGTTTCCAAAGCTGCTGGGATTAGATGTGTGCGCCACTGTGCCCAGCTAAGAATCCTTTTTAATGGAAAGGGTACTACTTCTGCTCCAATCTGGCAGACCTCACACGTATTTGTTGGGAAGATAAAAATGCACAAAACACATTTTTTACTTGATTGCTGTCAGGGTGGAAAAGCAGAATATTTTCATAACCTATAAATCTCCAGCGTTTTACTCTTGACCTGCCTTCTCGGCTAACGAGTTTCTAATTCCTAACCTAGAACTGCACAGATACTTCCTGTGTAGAGACTGTCAGGAATGAAGAGGATGAAATCAAGGACATTACCTGGTGAAGGGTTGTGTAGATGAGGAAGGTGTGTAGGCCCAGATTGCTCCTGGTGACCAGGCCGGCCAGCGAGCAGCCTGTCTAGCAGCTTATCCGAGGAAGACACAGTCCACGCTTTGTAGGAGAACACCTGATTAGAGTCACCTCTCCAGGGGTTATCTAACAACAGCTGGCAGCCAGTCTTGTTATTTAGTAAATCCTGTTCGCTTCGGCTTTTCTGTGATCGTTGGGTAGTGTGCTGAGTGCCAGAGCTCAGGCCAACGTGGGAAGTGGTTCCATGGGAGGCGGTCAGGAAGTTATTGCCCAGTGTGATAGGTGGCAGACTCTGTGTTCTGATTGGTGGAAGCCCTTTACGGACCAGAGGTTTCTTTTCTGGCAAGAGATACTTTGAATTCTCTGAGGTCCTCTTCTTAAAGTCAACCATCGCTACCTGGTCACCAGGCTGTTCTTGGCAGTTAGTATCCACGATGCTGTCAAAGGTGGTGATGATGTCATCGACTTCCGAGGTGTCCTCCCCCCTGTGTCGGTCCCTGCTGTGATCCTTCTGATGGGCTTTCAGATCTTCTTTCTTGTTTTTGCAGAAGATTTGGTTGAGCATGCTGAATCGTCCCTCCTTCTTCTGGGGGTGACTGCTCTGGGAGGGAAGGGGTCGAGCAGGCTCTGCTCTACGGAAATATCAAAGGATAAGGATGGTATGTGAGGACAGGAAGTGGAAATATTGTTGATCAAAATACTGACCTCCACTATTCCATCTGCTTGGTCAGATTGTTTGTAATCATCCATGGATACCCCCAAAGACCTCTCAAGTAAAAGGTGCTATGCAAGAACCCTCAGCCTTTAAACCTCCTTGCAGAAGGGGTTCCTTGTCACTTCAGTCCCCTGCTTGCTCCTTCATGGAATACCCTTATGAAATTTATCCTAGGTAATCTGTTTTCACTAGGAGATAAATTTAGCTGAAAAGAGCTTCAAGTCTTAACTGTTCAATAGCAGAACAGCTTTGCCCAGTGTGGTGGCACATGCCTGTAGGAGGATTGCAAGTTCAAGGCCAGCCTCAGCAATTTAGCAAGGCTCTAAGCACTAGGTAAGACCCTGTCTCAGAATGAAAAACAAAGAAGGCTGGGGATGTGGCTCAGTGGCAAAGCACCCCTGGGTTTAATCCCCAGCGTAAAAAAAAAAAAAAAAAAAAAAAAAAAAGGACAGACAAGCTGTAAGTGAAGAGATAAAGGCCAGGGGCTTAATTCAGGCCTCACTTTGCAGAAGGTGAAAGTTGCAGAGGTGGGGAGAATGTGCTTTTCATCTTTCTGTGAAGAGGATCCCAGGGAATCTGGACAGAGCACCAACCTTATGCACCCCAGAAACTTTGCCCATTTTATGCTATTTGTGTTTTCTTTTCCCTTTCTTTCTTTCTTTTTGTTTCTTTCACTTTTTGCTAAATTTGCTGTTGGAAATACTTAAACACTTTAAAAAGTGTACTAAAGGAGACAGAAGAGCAATCTTAGTCTGAGCTCTAGCTAAAGAGGAAATGTGTATGTCAGGGGTTGGGTGTGATAGTAGAAGAAAAGTGAACAATACCCGTGGGCAGGCAAATTCTAAAGGAAAAAGGTCAGCAATTGTTGATGGCTCTACTTATGGCAAGAGGTTGGCTGAGGCACTATTCTGTTTTTGTTCCTTGGAAAATTGTTATTCTCTTTTGAGGCCGCAAGAGTTATTGCTTTCTGCAGTATGAATGAATGATGAAACCTGGCCCACACACATATGGCCCCTAAGAGTCAGATTGCAGCATGACTCTTTGGAGTGACATATTGTAATCTGTAATTTGAAAAACATCATCACTTATTTTGGGTGCATATATCAATGCTTTTCTTACAGGTCACATAGTACGTGATTCAATCATTGTTCCCATGGTGTATTTTTATTTCCATTCTTTCACCTTCCAATATGCATTTTGAAATATTGAGCATAGGTTCTGAATTCCTGATACAAACAGAAGAAGTCCTGGGATTTCTGACATTCTCTATATGCTCCCACACAGAATAGGTTCCTTTACTAATTAATGCTATTTTAGTATCTCCTACAACCACCTCCTTCTCTTGTTACAGGCTGTGCTTTAGGCCAGCAAGTCTCAAAGTATGGTCCACTGAAACCCAGGGGAGGAGTCCCCAAGAATCTTTGGGAGTTTCCATGCAGGTTACATTACATTAGTAATAATACCAACATGTCATGTCATTTACCTTTTTAACTGCCTGTATACCTATAGTGCAATGGAGGTTGTGGGAAAGCTATGGGCACCTTAGCACAAATTAGGACAACAGTGACATCAATGCAGTTAAAAGTAGAAATCCACTTAATTTAGTATTGTCCTATTGAGGTAAGAAAAAGTTATTTAGCTGATTAAATATTTACCCTTGAGTATACATTATTTGACCAAATGAGAAAACTCAAGAGCTCTTCTGCTGTATACTGAGGCTTGATGGTTATATTGAGGTAAAGCACATGGGGCATTGTTTGGGTTGCCAACAGAACTGGTCACTTTTTTTCATGGAACACTATTTTTATGACCAGCAGTCAAACAACAGTGATGTGGTGTTGGGTATTTTCTGATATTTTCTCCAACAAAAATAAAGTGAAATACATAGAAACAGAGAATAGAAATGTGGAAATCAGAGGTGAGGGTGGAGTCCAGGGTAGGGATGCGGAGATACAGGCCAATGGGTACAAAGTTTAGAGTATGTATAATTAATAAATCTAGAGATCTAAAGTTTACCATGAGGACTATAGCTAATAATATTTATGTAGCTTTCTGTGACTGTGATGAAATACCTGACATAAACATGTTAAAAGGAGGAAAGGTTTATTTTGGCCATTATTTTAGATGTTTCAGTACACAGTCACTTTACTTTGTTGCTTTGAGTCTGTGATGGGAACAGTACATGATAGAGGAAACTGATCACTTCATGGTGGCTAGGATGCAAAGAGAGAGGAAGAGGCTGGGGTCCCAATATCTCCTTCAAGATCATGTTCCTAGTGACCTAACTTCCTTCCACTAAGACCTACCTCCTTAAAGTTCCACCACCTCCCAACAGCACCATGGTCTGGGGACCAAGTCTTCAAAACATAGGACCTTCAGGGTACATTCAAGATTCAAACTATAGCAATATTGTTGTATTATATAGTAGAAATGTGCTAAGAGAATAGAATTTAGGTGTTCTTAACACACACACACACACACACACACAAAAGGTAACTGTAAAATGAAGGATATGTTAAGTGACTTGACCAGTAGTTAACTGTACTTTAAATATGCATATTAAACATCATATTATATACCTTAAGTATACAATAAGGATACATTAAAAATGCACAAAGGGAACTTGTCATTCAAGGTAAAGAACTGGCTATTATTGTTGCCAATGACAAAAGTCTAGCTTTTAAGTAAAAATTAGGATTTCTGGAAACTTGTATTCATTCTGTAAGCTTGATGGCATTTCAATATATAAAGGCTTTTATGAAGAGATCATTGGTGGTACTAACAAATATGACTTTTTGATATGTCTAATTAAATATGTCATTTAAAAGTTCTTCATAACTAAGTGAACCAATATTTTCCAAATAAACAATTTAAGAGGCTATAAATCATGCTGGGATATAAGAACCATTAAAGTGTAAGCGTCAGATATAGTAATGGATTCTAATGTAATAAAGTATAAAAAATTCATTAATATGCTGATAGAGTCCCTATTGTAGCTAACCATTAGGATACAACTACTTGTCAAGTTTTGCTATAATATCAAAGAAAAATATTCACAATGATCTAAAAGGCTATTGAAATACTCCTCCCCTTCCATTGACTTATCTATGTGAGGCCAGATTGTCTTTAAATATTTCAACCAGAGGCTGAGGCAGGAGGATTGTGTGTTCAAAGCCAGCCTCAGCAACTTAGTGAGGCCCTAAGCAACTCAGTGATATCCTGCCTCTAAATAAAATACAAAACAGGGGTGGGGATGTGGCTCAGTGGGTAAATGCCCCTGGGTTCAGTTCCCAGTACCAAAAAAAGAAAAAAAAATACTTCAACCAAAACATCATATCATATCAGATTGAATGCAGAAGTAGATGTGGTAACCCGGCTGTATTCTACTAGGTTTTTATTAAGATATCAAAGAAATTGGCTAAAAATGTGAAAAAATGTTGCTCCTCTTATTTAAAAAAAATAGAATATTTGGAAATTAGAAAAAATAAATATTTTTATTTTTAACTAAAATTTGCATTTGTGTTAACATGTAAATGCCATGGGTTGTTTATTACTCTAAATGAATTACTAAATAAATATTTTGTTAAAAATTGGTTTTAATTTTTTGAATTAAACCCAAGGGCACTTAACCAGTGAGCCACAGTCCCAGACTTTTGTTTATCTTTTATTTCGAGACAGAATGGTGCTAAATTGCTTAGGGCCTGGCTAAGTTGCTGAAGCTGGTTTTGAACTTTGGATCCTCTTGCCTCAACCTCCCCAGCTGCTGGGATTCCAGGCGCAGACCACCCACCACTCCTGGCCTGTTTTAATTTTTAATGCCATAAATACTGATAGGTGTAGCTCACATAAATCAAACCTCTTTGGGGTCCTCAACAATTTTTGAGGATATATAAAGTTCTTGAGAACAGAAAGTTTGAGAACTGCTAGTTTAGGTAAAAGGAGGATTAAAAGGAGAAAGCATAAAGGGAAGAGGAAAAAGAAAGAAGAGTCAAGGTCCATTAGCATTAGGCTGATGGGTTCAGACTTATTATTCCTGTTTTGTTCCACATAATGGAGACCGTTTCACTCTATTATTAGATAACAGTAAATTTGATGGTGAAATTATTATTAACTATTATATTATTATAATAATATTAAGTTTTCCATTAGAAAACTCATCAACTTCATAAACCTTTGAGAGGAGGAAGCAGATGAGTGCCTACGGATGCGCACCTGCTCTCCTGGGAGAGGAGCTTGACACAGGCCGTGTGACCACAGTGCAGGGCGTAGGCCAGCGGTGTGCTCTCGTTGATGTCCCGCAGGTTGCTGTCCATGCCCAACTCCAGCAGCGACTGGACACATTCTGCCTTGCCTGCAGCTGCAGCCCAGTGCAGGGGCGTCCTGGAGGAACCACACGGGAGAAAAGCACAAGTGTCTAAGTTCAAGAATGGAACAGGCTGCTGGGGCTGCAGCAGCTCCTACCCCAACTCATATTGAAGGAGCAAAATACTGTTGCTATTTATAGTATGGAAATAGTATGCGTGAACTGGGTCCTGAGGACGATGGGTGTACCCGCAGGGGCCTCTCCTCAGGCTCCAAACATTGGCTTTCCCTCTCTGCTGGCCTTTCTGAGAATTTCCTGGAGGAGGAAGTAGCGGGTCAAAGGTTAGGCACCGTCTTCAGGCTCTTACATGGTGCCCAACTGTCTTCCAGGAAGACTGGCTGCAGTATCCCCTCTCACAGTAGGACCCTTTTTCCTCTTCTTATCACCATGTTTAACTTTTTTTTTTTTTTTGCCAGATTGGGGGGCAAAATGATGCTTTCCTGTTGTTTTCTTTTGCACTCATTTAATAGTAAGTTTGAACTTTTGAAATATGCTTATGTGCTATTTGAATTTTTTCATTCAGGTGACTCTTAATGCCCTTCGTCCAGTTTTCTATTGGTGAATTCATGTTTTTCTTACTAATTTGTATGGGCTCTTTATATATTAAAGACACTGATCTTTTACAGATTATTCTTATGCATATATTTTCTTAAATTTGTTACTTAAGCTTTGATTTTCGGTGATTTTTCCAAAAAATATTCCTTAAAACAATCACATTTAGTTACTTTTTAATTTTTTTTGTGTCTTGCATGATATTATGCTTAGAAAGCCCTTTATTAGCTAGAAGGTAGATATTCACCAGTATTTAAACAGTTATTAGATAGCAAAACCAACATTTTCTTAAGAAAATAAAAAGAAAAGCCAGAAACTAGGAAAAAGTATTTGCAAATCATACATACAACAAAGGGCTTTGTAATTAGGGCAAAAATTACAAAAATTACAAAAAATATTAAATCTTTCAGAACTGAACAATAAGAAAACAAACCTGTTTGGAAAAGACAAATCAAAGAAGATGTCTGGATAGTAAATAAGCACATGAAGAGGTGTTTAATATCATTTATCATTAGAAAGATGCAAATTAAAACCACAATGAGATTCTGTTACACACCTATTAAAATGGCTAAAATAAGGAAAACCAAATGATAACAAAACAAAGCCTGACAATTGCAGGTGCTTGTGAAGATGTGGAGCAACTGGAAATTTGTTTCATTTCTGGTGGAAATGTAAAATGGTTAACAGCCACTCTGGAAAACAGTCTGGCAGTCCCTTCTAAAGTTAAGCATATACTGATCCTTTGAATCAGAAATCCCACTTCTACATGCTGATTTAGAGAAATGAAAATTTACATTAATCAAAAACCCATTCTTAATGTTTATAGCAGCTTTATCCTAATTGTCAAAAGCTGGAAACAACCCAATGTCCTTCAGGAGATCCATGGGTAAAAAAAAAATATGGCTCAGTTATAAAGAACACACTACTGATATGTGCAACAATACAGATGAATTTTAATGCGTTCTGCTGGGTGACCTAAATTGATCTCAAAAAGTTAAATGGTGTATCATATGTTGAGCTTCCCTAATTAAAAAATCTTAAATCTGAAATGCTTCAAACTCTGAAATTTTCTGAGCACTGTTATCATGCCCCAAAAGGACAGTTCCACACCTGATTCCATCTGAAAGGTTATGGTCATAATGCAGGTGCACTAAATTACTTTCAGCCTGGGTGTATAAAAATAAACAAATTACAGGCATTCACAGAGTGGTGCATGCCTATAATCTCAGGGGTTTGGGAGGCTGAGACAGGAGGATCACAAGTTCAAAGCTAGCCTCAGCAACTTAGAGAGGCCCTAAGCAACTCCCTAAGCAACTTAGTGAGACCTTGTCTTAAAAAAAAAAAAAAAAGGGCTGGGGATGTTACTTAGTGGTTAAGTCCCCATGGGTTCAATTCTTGGTGCCAAATAAATACAGAAATATAAACAACTTTGTGAGTTTAGATTTGGATCCCATCCCAAGATATCTTACTATATATAGGTAAAGTTTAAAAATTTTTAAAAAGTAATCAGAAATCTGAAACACTTCTGATCCCCAGCATTTTGGCTAAGGGATATATAACCTGTATTTCCATACATGTGACATTCTGGGAAAGACAAAACTATAGGGACAGAGAACTCATCAGTGGTTGCCAAGGCTTAGGATGGGAGAGGAACTAACTACAAAAGGAAAACTTTTATAGTGATCAACATGAGTTTATGTTGGAGTTGATGGCGTTGTTTTGAAATTTGTTGGTTTTGAAATTTGTTACATGAATCTATTCATGTTAAAATTTATAGATTCATACATTAAAAAAAGAGTAAATTTTTCTGGATGGATATAAGAAGAAAACCAGTATTTTTTTCTAGATATATTTGGACTAAAAATAAAAAGTGTGTGCTTCTAGATGCATGTTTTGGCATGTGCAATGAGGTATGGGGTCAAACTGTTTTTCCAAGATGTGGCCCACTTTTCTGAACACCACTTATTAATGAGGTGGTATCATATTTTGAGATACTGAACTATGTGTTACTCATAGTTTTCTATCCTATCTCTTTCCCTTGTTTAAGGGGATGATTGACTTTGTACTTAAACTCAGGGGAGGGATGTGATGGGGTAGAAAAGAGAAGTAATGTCAGTTTCCAAAAGTCAAGTTCAAAACTAAGAGCAGATCTGGAGCGAAGACAAAATATTTAGCTGAACATATAAAGAGAGATGGCTGGAAAGAGAACCCTCCTCAGCTGTGTGACAAGACGGTGATAAGAGCATGAAGGACTTTGGGATTCCAGGGCAACTGGGGCCAGAGTGTTGTTTTCTTGGTGGAGGCCCTGGGAGGGATGGCCCAGCATGACTCTGGTGTGTCTCGGCAGTAGGATCCTTGGCAGCCCAAGGTCACTGTACTGTCAAGCACAGCATGGTAACAGCTAAATGTCATCAGACCTGAATGAACAAGGGCAAAAGATGAGGTATACCATCCACCTCTGTCCTATGCATCTTGGTACTCCCCCAAAATTCCAGAACCATGGCACAATAAGGAAAAGTGGGGTCTGAAAAAGAGGGAGGTGAATTGGGTTTACCACCACTCTACTGAGATGATTCAAAACTAGAAGTTAGGTTAATTTACAGATGATAACAATTAGTATAATTTTCTAAAATCTGGGTCATAACATAACATTAATACTTGACATAGTAAATATGCAATCCTTTCCCTTTCTGTTGGTGAGGGAGGAGGGTACTGGGATTGAACCAAGGGCACTCTATCACTGAGCTACATCCCATCATCAGCCCTATTGATTTTTTATTTTGAGACAGGATTTCGCTAAGTTGCTTGGGGCCTCACCAAATTCCTGAGATTTTCCTGCCTTCATCTCCAGAGTCACTGGGATCTCAGCATGAGCCACAACATTCTGCTCATCCTTTCCTCTTATATATACAATAAACTCCATAAGGGAAGGAAATGAGAGCATTTCACATCGTGTTGCTTCTAGCACCTAGCACATTGCCTGGCATATTTAGGAGCTCATTAAAAATAGTCAATAAAGGGAAACATTTATGATAATGCTTTTTGTATTATACTAATGACACAATAATTCTGGGTAATATTAGACTAATTTTTAAAAAGTCTCTATAGGTAGAAATGAGAATTTGGACTACTTGATTTTGTACCTATCCCAGTGGGTTTTTAAGTGTTTCTAATGTTCAGCAAATACTTTTATCTGAAAGAGAAGTTTGAGAGGCTATGTCTTAATTCTGAAGCATATAGAAAGTCAACCTGTTGGAAGAGAGTTGCTTCTCTGCAGATTACATTTACTCTGAAGACATGTTTCTTAAGTGTAGTTTTATGATGCTCTGTGTCTATATGTTACTATCTTTGGAAACTATGGACCTGCAATTGCTTGGAAGTTGTCACCAGGAGATCAGAGAAGATCCTGAAGATGGCAGAGGATGAATAACCTTAGTCACCGGGCCATTCTGAAAAATACGGTGAGGAGGATCTGGACATTCAGTTCTATACTTGGTTTGTTCAGGATTGAGTAAACCATATTTTGGCTGACATACTGGTGTTATACCCGTGTGCTCTGTTTTTTTATTTTTTCTGGGGGGATGGGGTGGGATGGGGAGAAGCAAAGGGCAAAACGACATCTTTATGAATGGGGTCTCCCATGAAGACAATGGTTATCCCTTCTGTCATTCACTCTGGAAATGGGCCAATCCTGGGTAAGGAAAGGAGGAGATGGGAGGCCTTGGGCTAAGATCCCAGCCCTAGGCTGAAGGGCACTTCTGAGAGACCCAAGTGACCTCTCTGGCATGGATGGTAAAATTAGACTGATAATATTGTTAGTCTATTAATAATATTAGACTGCTGGCTGGGCAGAAAAGTACTTACAGTTGGGTATCTGTGAAGGGGCCTGGATTAGAATGCTTGGAGAGCATCCATGTATACAAGATAGTCCCATAGTTCCCCAAAATAGATCATGCTCTCAACTAAACACCCACTTCTTGTTATGCTATAGTAGCAATTCTATAATACTTAGTAGGGCCACATATTCAGTGATCAATAACTTTGTGTATTTGAATGTGGAAGATATGATTTGTCCCATTCTATGTGTGAGAGGTCTCCAGACAATATTTATTTTAAAACAAGATGAGGCACCTCCTATCTAAAGAATATATTGTCAATAAATTCAGTAGTTGAAGAGTTGGACATTGATCTACTCAGGCTTACCAACATGTGAAAATTCACTTGGAAGTTTTGTGAAATATTCCTTACAACAATTGCTAAGACAGGATTGTTTTAATTCCTCTGATCATTACCAAGGAAGAAGTCCAGAAGAATAGGGTGGCAAACTAACCTTGTTTTGATGATAAATGAGGGGTACATACAGAAAACTTCTGATAAATATACCAAGGATCTTTGTGGCAAACCTGTATCACCTGATTTCAAATCATCTAAGCTATAGTTCCTTTCTTATCCCTAAGCTTCAGGGTAGTCCTGCAAACATAGCACACTGTTCCACTTATCGTAGTGGGAACTGAAGGTCAGGGCCTATGATCTAGAAGAAATTCATCAGAGAAAAGCATTGGACTGATATAGTGGTCTCTGGAAGGCAAGAGATGATGAGTGTAAGGATGTAGCATTGGTTGGAGTATCAATAGCCAAGGGATGGGTTATAAAACATGTGAACATTCCCCAGAGAATGCTCTGACATATGCAGGAAGGAGAACTTGGTAGAAGAATGTCCTTCTTAAAGACAAGTGAGCTCCTTATGAAAGGAACTTGTGACCTCAGAAAATGATGAATTTGGGACATTTAAAATACATGCCCTGGTTATGGATTATGCTTCTGTGCCATGAATCTTAGGTGAGTACCACAATATCTTAAATACTGTAGATTTAGGAAGTACTTAAATATTAAGGAGGACTAATTCTCTGTATTTTTCCTCTATCTTTTTTTTTTTTTTTTAGTTTCTGCTTTATTTTCCTCCCTTTTCAAGAAAAAAATTCTCTTTTGATAAAATTCTCATTAGGGAAGCAAAGAAAAGGGAAGGGAATTCATAATAACTATAAATAGTTAAAACACTGAAGCCTGTGAAAATTTTGAAAACTTCAACTACTCACAGAAACTTCTAGTCTTAGTGTGAGGCACCTTCACACATTCAGTGGCAAAAAACACAAAACAAAATGGAGGCATCAAATGACTTGATTTGTGCACAAGGAATTGAGCTTTGGAGCAGAAAAACTGGGCTTTCCTTGGGACTGTCCTTCCTTTGAGCTTACCTTAAGGTTCCTTGGACTTTTTGTACTGTTTTTCCTCCCCTTGGTTTACTTTCTTCCCTGAGGCCCAGGGAATTGGATTTTCTTTGCTAATTGCATAGTACTACAAAAGGGAAAATAGTCTGTTCAGAGATGGTTCTAAGAGTGTTTTAAACTGGGAAAACGTCCCTTCAGCCCTCCTTTCCAAAATTTGTTCCTTTCTTTTCTTTATGGATAATTTACCTTTTCTCCTCATGCAACTAACATGCCTCTACTTTTTTACCTGCTCAGGATCATTGCCTACTCTTAGGAGAAAAAAAAAGTCTATTTTCAAGGATTTATGCCTTCATTTCGATCAAAACCATCGTGTCAGCCACTTTTAGCTTCTGAGACCTATGTGGAACCCCCAAATTGTTTCCCTGTTGTAAGAATTCCTGGTGTGAAGGGAAGTGCTTTTTTGGGACATCTAACATCATGATAAGTGGATGAGTAATTTTGCACTTCAGTAGAAAAGAGTAAAAAACTATAGTATGCAAAACTTCTACTTATTTCCAATAGTCTTGTTTGTGGTATATATATATATTTTACATTTCCATCAACTCAATGCCAAAGGAAAATGAAAGTTAAGACAGTGTAGATGAAAAGCTGTAAATCTAGAAGACAGGGGTACAAATCTTCATTGAGTTGGTAACTTGCTCTGAGAATGAGACTTTTCACCTTCCTGGACTCAGCTTCCTTTCCAACCAATACATTTCAATGATTGAACAAAACCTAAGAAGGTCCCTCCAGTTCTAGAAGCCCAGTAATTCTGAATACAAAGCCTCACTTATGCTCATCTCTGGGTAACAAGAACTTGTTGATGTTATGACATAATCCAGGAATAAAGAAAATAAAACCTACAGCTGAGAAAAGGACACAGAACAGGAAACTGATCTACCAAAAGCCTTCTGAGAACACTGAAAACATTAGCAAAAAGTGGAAAATCTGACAATACCTAGTCACAGTATTTCTCTCCACAATGATCTTTCCTTCTCTTACTAAAATAGAGCAAATTTTATTGTCATAGACACATGTGTATTACAGGCAAGAAGGATGTAATCATATAGGATAACTCCTTGAACATTTTTATTTTATGATTTGCATTCAGGGAAGATGTCTGATAGTTCCCAGCACTTTCTGCCATGGATACCTGTCATCCACATCTAGAGCCTGCAGGTTACACTCGGGGACTCTTGCCAGTTCGTTAATAATGTCACTGAAGCCTGCAGCTGCCGCGATGTGTACACACGTCTTCCCACTCTCATCGTCATAGTTGATTATGGATGGACCCTGATGATGGCTCAGAATGATGGAACACAGGATTCTGTTTCCACTCTGAAAAGCAGAGTCAGAGAATGCCCGTATGAACAATCCAGTGCTGTGTTTCGCTGTTAAGATAAAAATACAGAGTGAAAAAACAAAACAACAACAACAACAACAACACAAAACAATCCATGGAGAGAAAAGAAAACATGGAAGCAAAATATGTTCTATACAAATTATATCTCAAGGGACAAATTTACTACAATTTAAAGATTTTAATTGCTTTTATTTTTTATTCTAAAACCAGGAAATACTTCATTCTATAATATAGAATATGTGCCCCAATAGGCTAAGCAAAGGAGTTTGGTTTTATTGTGAGAAAAGGGTTCAAAACAAACAAACAAACAAAAACAGAAACAAAGAACAAAAAGCAAATTGAGACAGAACAGTAGAAATATAACTTTAATACTAGATGATTTCAGATTTCTTTTTCTAAAGATTAAAGGACATAAGAATTAAAGAAGAAGGGACTTCATTTTCGTGATGGTTGGTCTGTTTAGGAAATACAGCTTTATTTCTCCTACTTTTGCTGAAAGTCAGATAATAATTTTGCTTTGGTGCCATGGAACTTAAGCAAAGCTGATGCCATTTTTATTTTTTAATGTTTTGTTGGGGCTCAGTGTGGGAACCTAGTTCAAGACAGTGGCTTCCTACAAATTTTATTTAATATCTCCAACAATTTTGCACTTGTCCCAAATTTCTGCAAGGATTATTATTATTATTTTTGTCTCCCATAAGAGTGAAATTATCTTCTATAATCAGTGAACTAAGGATAGACCTCAATATGGGTGTAAATGAGTGACATCAGACCTGGCTTGATGTTTGGGCCACTTAGATAACAATTTGTTTGACAGGTCTGTCATTTTATTTTCCTCTTTTACTGTTGAGGTTGACTACTAGGAACTGGAAGAGTCGATTCAATTTAATTAATTGATTAATTTTGAGATGGGGTCTCACTCTGTGGTCTAGGCTGGTCTGGAATTCCTAATCTCAAGGAATCTTCCCGACTCAGCCTCCCAAGTAGCCACAGACATATGCCACTGTGCCTGGCTATAATTTTTAATGTTAAAAAAAAGTGGTGAGTACCAACCGTGGCCCCATGATGCAGGGAAAAAAAAATAGTTCCTTTCAACCATGGTGTCTCTTGACTTGTTATAGTGACTTTTATATACTATTTATTGTGGTATCCCTTGTGCTAGGAATTCTTATCATAAATGCAGACCCTTGAGGGTGCCTGGGACTGCCTTATGCCTGTGCACATGATCAAGCCTGGGCCTCCCAGAGTTTATGACCAGGCCAAGGTCACAAGCAGAGGGCAGCAGCAGCTGTTGGGTGGGAACCAAGGAAGCAGGGCACTGAGCCTCTGACCCAGGTCCTATCAGATTTTGTCTTACTGGATTTTTACAAAATAAATTGAGGATTTCTAGACGGTGAGCCCAGAGCACTGTACCCCGAGCACAGGGTTCTCTCCTGAGCACTGGGCCCTCTATCAGTGCACTGGACATGTACCCATAAAATGATCCCTGCCTACAAACTTCTCTTCCTCTTGTCTTCCCTCTTGTCTTCTTTTTCCCTCCATTTTTCCTTTTCCTACAAGGACTTTTAAGTAAACTTGACCAACTATTTATGTTCCACGGCATGCCTGTCACCAGAAGTCTGATGCACTGAACACAGCTGGGTTTTCACACTTGCTTTATCAACTTTTCCAAGATTATTTCACTTGATATTACTAAATATAGGTCAAAGGTCTGAAATACATTTTAGGCAATAAGAGGCATTTTTTCTTGGAAAGCACTAGCCAGCCACTGAAGAAGGGAAATCAAAAGGAATGCCAGCTCAGTAAATTCATTTTGTTTAAAATTTCCTGGAAGAGTCAAAGAATTCAGGCTGCCAAGGTGACTCAAAGGGCAAAACACCCAGTAAGGGAGTAATGCTCCCTCTCCCACAAAGAGTTTCCCCTCTTTGTGGGAGAGGGAGCATTAAGAACATATGGAGAAAAACAGAAACACTCCTCACCTCTTTCCTCCTCCCCTTCTCACCTTGGGAAGAGTCACTTGAAAGTGTGCAGCTGAAATAGGGGCTAATGACCCCTGAATTTGTTCTTTCTGGGATCGTAGCCAGCCAGTCCCAAGCAGAAGGTGTCTTGGGAGCTGCAAAACTGTAGATCACCTCTCTGGGTAAGTGAAGAAAACCCCTAACCCCCATTTATACTTTTCCTCCAAAATGGCTTTTGTTCTGAATTTTCCAGAAAGTTCTTTAAAAAAATTTTTTTGTAGTTGCAGATGGACACAATACCTTTAGCTTTTATTTATTTATCTTTATGTAGTGCTGAGGATTGAACCCAGGGCCTCACACGTGTTAGGCAAGCACTCTACCACTGAGCTACAACCCCAGCCCCTCCATTTAGTTGTTTTACCTCTACACCTGGATCTCACTTATAACATTATCATTTGTATTTTTCTTTTCCTTAGGATTCTCCCAGAAATAACAGTGATAGCTGCATTTACTGAGTGAATGCTCTGTGCTTGGCACCTTTCTAAACCAGCCCATGAACTCATTTAATCCTGACAACAATCCCATGAGGAACATACTATTATTATCCCCATATTGCAAAGGTTAGAGAAGGAAGGCCCATAGGGATTAAGTAACTTGCCCAAGGTGACAGCTGTGAATTAACTGAGCCAGGATGGACTCTGTAGTATCTTTGTGCTTTACCTCATTCTGTCTCTGATAAAAGGAGTGGTCACTTTTTTTTTTTTTTTTAATTCTGCCTGTTCATACTGGTGGAACTAAAGTGAAACTGATGTTTCAGCTTGCAACATTAGTGGCAGGGATGCATACCTTGCCAACTGAAGGCTTCTTTAAAGTTAAATAGGAGGTACTTTAAAAGTTTCTCCTAGGAAGGTTACCATGGTACACTCTCATGAGAATTTGAAGGAGCCCTGGACAGCACTGGTTTGTAAGCCAAGTCTCTGATGACGGTCTCCTGGTGACAGAATTCCCTTCTTAGCAGTCTGGGCTGGGTGTCAGCCAAAGGTATGCTCAGACCTGGGAGGCCAGGGAGGGTCACAGAGACCAGGAAATGCCAAGAAGAAGAAATGGGAATGTTGCCCAGATGAGCCCTTGGGAAGAATGGAGAATGAGTTTACATTGTTGGGAATGTTATTTAACAGGGGTAGAGTTCCAGAATTCTGCATGGGGCAGCCAGCCCAGGATTGTGGATTTGTTTTTGCTGGATTTATTCCCTTTGGTTTTGTCCATAGGTAATCCATAATGTTACCTTATGTACTCTGAAAACTGCTGTTCCAGAACTATCTGAGTTCTAGCTGTTTTCTTTTAGGTTTCAAGGAGGAAGAGAGTTGGGAAAGCCTGACTCAGAAGAAGCCTTATCAAGGAGAAAGTTAAATTAATGCATTATCATTTTGTTAAAGAAAGATGGATCAAAAACAAAAATAAGATTGCAAAAATCTTGATTTTGTATCTTTTTATTCTAGGTAACCTCTGAAGAAAGTCTTAAGTGGAAAGTTTGGGACTAGTTAGTTATTTGTTACCATATATATGTCTGGTGAATAAATTCCATGGTAACTTCCTTTGGAGGGAACTCTCATCTTTCTTGTCTTGAATGATGGGATGTTTGCATTGCTTGTCTTGTGATGGTGACGGTATAAAGCAGAGGCTAGTATTTTAGTCCTATGTTCTTCTTAAAAGATTGGGTGGTTTGGGGTTGTAAAAAGACCACTCTGGCCAAGTTCAGCAGGAGTCAGACATGTTAGACTGGAATGGGAATATGCAAATCTGTGCCTCCTGAATGTTTGAGACTTAGAGGTTTGTGGCTAACGAGAGGCAGAAAGGTACTCAAGATCCCTGGTATAGAGTTTGCACCATTCTCATGGTTAACTCCTTTGGATTCAGGCTTTTTGCGTGGCCTGGATTCCAGAGGCTACTGAACCCAAAAGCCTGGGGCTGACTCTCCTGGAGAGAATGTGGAAGACAGAAATGGTGGTACGAATACTTAGCATGGAAAACAAACTTCTTTCTTGCAGTGTTAGTGTATGGAAAAGGTCTGGCTGCCCAGCAAGATGAAATCTCCAGAACTGGAGAGTTGTATAGTCCGTGCCAAACTGTGACTAGGAACTTTCTGCTGAAATGAAGCCTAGCAAAGAGTAAGTCCTAGTAAATATGCACTGAGCAGTGAATAAATAAATGGGTAAAACAATCCTTATAAACTAAAGGGAAAATCAAACAGAATTGAATTTTACCCATACTTTTGGGCTTCTCTCTCTTCTCTTTGCCCCGCCCCCTTTTCTCTATCTTTTCTCCACTTTTTTTACTCCCAGGCCAGTCTTTGTTTTCCTCACTCTGCTCCATTCACTTCCCCTCTACAAGTGAGCATGGGGGAGCAGATATGGTCAGCTTAGGTTGCCCTTGAAGCCTCCTGCTTCCCCAAAAGGTGTTATGGTTTGAATTTGAAATATCCCCAAAAGGCTCATGTTTAAAGGTTTGATTGCCAGCCTGTGGCACTTCTGAGAAGTGGTGGAAGGAGGTTGATTCATTGGGGACATGCTTTGAAGGGGATCCCGGGACCCTGCCCTTTCTCTCTCTGTTTGCTTCCTGGCCCCCCATGTGTTAGTGAGTTTTGCTCTACCACATACTTCTTGCCATGACAGTCTGCCTTGCCACGGGTGCAAAAGTGGCAGAGTTAGCTGACCATGGCCTGAAATCTCTGAAAATTTGTCTTCCTTTTTAGTTGCATATATCAGGTATTTTGTCACAATGATGGAATTCTGGTTAATACCACAGGTCAGAATCTGCTCCCAGGGTAATCAGGATGGATTTTGTAAACTTGACTTTCTTCTTGTTTACCCTGGGCTCATGTGACTTTGTAGTCATTCTCTTATCAAGCACTGGAAGTCCTGTGGCCTGAGTTCTTTCACGGGCCCTATATGCACTTGGGTAAGTGATGATCTATCTGTGCCCAAGTTTCTCCACATAGGAGTTGAAGGGTTGGACTTAAGTGACTATGTAGTCCCTTCCCTCTTGAACATTCTTTCACCTTAAAAGTTGGATCACTGACATATTACATTTATAATTATCCTTTGGCATTATGAATTTACTTGGAGTTAAGTTATATTTACAGAATTTTGACACAGTTCAAAGAGTTGGCACAGATCAACTCTCCCTCCCCCACCCCGTGTGTGTGTGTGTGTGTGTGTGTGTGTGTGTTAAAATTTCTTAACCACATCACCACATACTGAATAAACAATCATAAAATAGTCATTTACATTGGTACAGTTCTTTTCTTTCCATCCTCCCTTGTACAGTATGCTGAAAGAACGGCTCAACTTAGGGATAGCTTAAATAAGCTTATTTTCTAGTAAGTCGGGAAGGGAACTAGTGGTGAAATTTGAGGGGCAGTAGATACTTGCCCCTCTAACTGACCTGCCCTGATATTGTTGTTATCAAAAATCCATGTGTTAAAACACTATAACCCTGGGTTGCTTGGTTAAGCTGAAAATGCTATCCCAGAACTCAGATCCATAAAAAAAGTAAGGTCACAGGGCTAACTGCAGACCCCCAACTTGGAGAGGCAGACAGGCATATACAGGGAATCATGACATCTCAGAACAGGGACCTCTGTGAGGACAAGTGCTGGGGTAGGGAACCCTGAACTGCAGTTGATGAATGGCTGTTGGCTTCGAGTGGACAAATGAGAGAGTTACAAACTTCAGAGGGACCCAGACAGACTGGGAGCCCTGTACTTTTGTGAGTTTTACCTCCAGGAACTTGACTAGGTTCTGACAATAAATATCAGAGAAAAATCCCCATGGGCTTCTGGCTGGGGGAAGGAAAGGAATCATTTTGAAACACAGCAGGGCACTAAAGAGAAGCTAGATAATTAGAGTCTCAGAGCCTCACCTTCCATGGTTTTATCAGAGCCTAACTGACCTTGGGGAAGAGAAATGCCTGGCTTTTAGCCTACTGTAGTCCTCCTGTTCCACCTAAAAACATAGGAAAAAACCCCCAACAAATTCTTGTAAAATTCACAGTCCAGAGGTACAGGCTCACTAAAGACTGAGACATAATCATGGGACTATAGAACACTTCTCCTGTCCCCAAACCATACCACATTACTGAAAGCCTCTTTGCAGCTTTTATTTTTACCCACAACATCATCTCATGTTTGCAAACAAGAAAAATTACGGAGCATACTAGAAGGAAAACAACAAACAAAACAAACAAGCCAAAACAATTTGAAGAGACAGAGCAAACATCAGAACCAGAAATGTTGGAATTATCAGATTGGGAGTTTAAAGAAACTATAATTAATATGCTAAGGGCCCTAATGATAAAGTAGATAGCATGCAAAAACATATGGGCAAGTAAGAAGAGTGATGGAATTCCTAAAGAAGAGTCAAAGGGAAATGCTAGAGATCAAAACCACTAACAGAAATAAAGAATGCCTTTAATGGAATTTAGTGGACTGAACATAACTGAGTAAAGGATCTCTAAGTTTAAGAATCTCTCTACACAAACTTCTCAAATAGAAAAATAGAGACTGTAAAAAGCAGAACAGAATGTCAAAGAAATGTGGGTCAACACCAAGGCTATAACATACAGGTATTCTCCTGGAATACCAGGAGAAGAAAGAGAGATAGGAAGAGGAGAAATCACTGAAACATTAATAATGACCGAAAACTTCCTCAAATTAATGTTTGATGCCAAAGCTCAGAAAACACCAAGAAGGACAGATATAAAGAAAACCTATACCTAGGCATGTATTTTTCAACCACAGAACATCAAAGACAAAAAAATCCTGAAAGAAGTCAACAGGTGGAAAAACCCTTCCCTATAGAGAAGCAAAGATAAGAATTACATCAGACTTCTCAGAAACGATGCAAGAAGGAAAAAAATGGAGTGAAATATTTAAAGCTGACAGAAGAAAAAACCCCTACCAATCTGGAAATCTGTACTATGTGAAATTTTCCTTTAAAAACAAATAAGACATAAATACTTTCCCAGACAAATAAAATTGAAGAATTTGTTGTTGCTGGTAAATTTGCTTTGCAATAAACTTTAAAAGAATTTCCTTAGAAGAGAAAATATAAACCAGAAGTTCTGATTTACATAAAGGAAAGAAGAACACAGAAGAAGAACTAAATGGAAGTAAAAAAAAAACTTTAAATCTTCTTATTGTTAACTGGCCTAACAGATAACAGTTTGTTCAAAATCATAATAGCAATACAGTAGTCAATTATGTATCATTATGTATATATCTTTATATAGATAAATATATTTATTGATCTATGCTTACAAATGAATGAAATGGATGAAAGCAACAATACAAGAGATGAGTGGAAGGAACTGAGATTTTGTTGTTGTTATTATAAAGTACTCACACCAGCTGTGAAGTGGTACAGTGTTAATTGAAAGTGCACTTGGATTTGTTGTAAAAGGCTTCCACTGAAAAAAGTGAAGAATTACAACTAATATGTTAAGATAGGTGAGAATATGGAATTGTGTAAGATACTAATTAAAAGCACAAAAGGTAGAAAAAAGGTGAAAGACAAAAACAAAGGAAAAAAGTAGCAAATAGAAAACAGGATTGCAAATATTAATCTAAATATATCAATAACCACTTTGAACATGAATTACCCAAATGTATCAATTAAGACAGGATTGTCAGAGTGGATCAAAACATAAGACCCAATTATATGTTGTCTACAAGAAACTCACTTTACATGTAAAAATACATATAGATTAAAAGTAAATGAATGGAGAAAAATCTACCATGAAAACACTAATCCAGAGAAAGCAGGAGTCACTATATTAATTTGAGGCAGAACAAATTTCAAAGCAAGGCAAGTTATTAAGGATAAATAGGGACATTACAAAGTGATAAAGGGGTTAGTTCTCCAAGAAGATAAAATAATCCTTATGCACCCAACAACAGAGCCTTAAAATACATGAAGCAAATATTAATAGGGCTGCAAGAAGAAGTAGATATATTTACTATTATAGTTGGTAACCTCAACACCTCTCTTTCAGAGAAGGACAAATCCAGCAAGCAGAAAATAAGTTAGGACATAGTTGAAATGAATTGCATATAATTGATATGTATGGCCCACTTCATCCAGCACAACCAAACATACATATTTTTTTTTCATAGTGCTTAGGATTGAACCCAGGTTTTCATGTATGCTAGGCAAAGTGCTCTGTCACTGAGCTATACCTCCAACCCCCAGACACACTCTTAACAAACTCACTTGGAACATTCACCAAGACAAACCACATTCTAGGACATAAAACAAACCTTAAGTAAAGTTAAGACAATATAAATCATAATGGATGCTCTTAGAAAACAGGAGAATTAAACTATACATCAATAGCAAAAAGAAAACTGAAAAATTCATAAATATCTGGAGATTAAATAGTATACTTTTAAATAACACATATGTAGAAGAAAAAATATCAAGAGAAATTTTGAAAATATTTTTAATTAAATAAAAACTTACCAAAAATTGTGGGATGCAGGAAAAGAAATGCTTAGAGGGGAATTTATAGCATTGAATGCAAGAAAAAAAAAGACAGATCTAAAAACCAATTATTCAAGTTTCCACTTTTTAAAACTATAAAAAGAAGAACAATTTAAATCCAAAGTAAGCAGGAGAAAAGAAAAATGAAAATTAGGACATAAATCAATGAAATTGAAAACAGGAAATGAACAGAGGAAATTGATGAACCCGAAAGCTAGTTTACTGAAAAGATCAATAAAATTTAGAAGCCTTTGATCAGACTAAGGAAACAAAGAGGACAGAAATGAAAGAATGAGATAAAGAAAGGAAATCAAATACACACACACACACACATACACACACGTATGCATACACACACACACACACACACACACACACTGATTATGAAGGAAGAGGTATCTCTCTTTGTAGATAATGTGGTTGTCTATACAGAAAACCTGGAAAGATAGACAAGAAGCAACTACAAAACTAAAGCAAAATAAAAACCCTGAATAAGAAGCAAATTTAGTAAATTCACAGGTTACAAGATTAATATGCAAAAGTCAATTATTTTCCTATACAGCCCCAATGAACAATTTGAGTTTGTAATAAAACCTACTGTCATTTGGATGTGGTTGTCCCTTCCAAAGCTCATGGTGAAATTTAATTTCTAATGTAATTGCATTGAGAGGTGGCATCTTCAAGAGGTACTTAAGTCATGTGAGGGGTTGGTTCATCCTTATGAAAGGATAAATGTAGTTCCCATGAGAAAGGGTTAGTTATTTCAAGAGTGGGTTGTAATAAAATGAGTCAGCTTCTTTTCCCCCTCCCCGTCTCTTTGCACATGCTTCACTGCCTTCTGATTCTATGTCCTTCCTGGAGCAGCAACAGACCCTCACTAGAAGCCAAGCAGATGCTAGCACTATGCTCATGGACTTCCAGAACTATGGCTGAATAAACCATTTTTTTCCTTAGAATTACTAAGTCTCAGATATTATTATAGTAACAGGAAATGCATTAAGGCAAAAATGTATATACCATTTATATAAGCACCCCTAAAATAAAATATGCAGGTATAAGTCTAACAAATTATGTATAAGAGCATTATAAGGAAACGAGTGGAGAAATATTCCATGCTCATGGTTAGTAAAATCCAATATTGTCAAAATATCAGTCCTTTCCACCTCAATATATAGATTAAATGCATTTCAAATAAATATGCCAGGAAATTGTTCTGTGGATATTGTTCTGGTTCTAAAATTTACGTGGAGAGGTAGAAAACTCAGAACAACCAAAAAAATATTGAAAAGAAGAATTAAGTTGGAGGACTGACTCTTAGGCTTATTATAAAGTTACAGTCATTAAAACAATATGGTATTGGCAAAAGAATAGACAAATAGATTAATGGAAAAGAATAAAAAGTATATATGTATACATATATATTTAAATATATGCATGTATATTCAATAGATATATTAAAAAATCTTTGTGTGTGTGTATAGATATACATATCCAACTAATCTTTACATAAAGGAGTAAAGGCAATAGAATGGACAAAAGATAGTCATTTCAACAAATGGTGCTGGAACAATTGGACATCTACATGCAAACAAATGAATCTAGACACAGGAGACCTTGTGTCCTTCAGAAACATTGATACAAAATGGATCAGAGACCTAAACATAAAACATGAAACTATAAAATGTTCAGGTTACATAGGACAAAACATAAATGATGCTGGGATTGATGATATCTTTTTAGATATGGTAACAAAAGTATGATCCATGAAAGAATTGATAAAGTTCACTTCATTAAAATTTAAAATGTCTGCTTTGTAAAGACACTGTCAGAACAATGAAAAAACAAGACACAAGCTGAATGAAAATACTTGCCAAAGGCACATCTGATAAAGGAATGTTGTCCAAAATATTCAGAGAACCTGTGAAACTTACTAATAAGAAACAAATAATGCAATTAGAATACACCAAAGACCTTAATAAACACCTCGCTGAAGAAGATATACAAATGTCAAACAAATATATAAAAAGATGCTCCAAATCAGAAGTCTTCAGGGAAATGCAAATTAAAACATTGAAATATCACTATACACCTGTAAGAATGATCAAAATCCAGAACACCAACATCAAATTCTGGCAAGGGTGTGGAGCAACAGGGAATGTAAAATGCTAGAGAGACTATAAAATGGTTTAGTTACTTTGGAAGAGAGTTTATTGGTTTCTTACAAAAATAAACATACCCTTACCCTATAATTCAACAATTTTGCTCCTGGGTATTTACCCAAAGAAGTTGAAAACTTATGTCTATATAAGAACCAGCACGGGCTAGGGTTGTGGCTCAGGGGTAGAGCGCTCGCCTACTATGTGTGAGGCACTGGGTTCAATCCTCAACACCTCATAAAAATAAAATAAAGATATTGCATCCATCTATAACTAAAAAATAAATATTAAAAAATAACCAGCACATGAATATTTATAGCTGCATTATTCATAAATGGCAAAACTTGGAAGCAACCAGGATGTCTTTAAACAGGCAAATGGATAAACTGTGATACATCCAGACAATGGAATATTAGCTGGCACCAAAATAAATGAAAAGGCATGGAGGAAACATAAATGAAAAAATAAAAATATGGAGATCAGGGCTTGGGAGAGACAGTGGGAAGAATAAAGAAAGTGCAGAGAATTTTTAGGACAGTGAAACTACACTATATGATATAATAATGGTGGCTGTGTGCCATTACACATTTGTCAAAATCCATAGAATGTACAAAACCAAGAGTGAACCCTTATGTAAACTATGGATTTGGGGTGCTAATATAGGTTGATCAATTGTAACAAATATGCCATTCTAGTAAGAGATATTATAATGGATGAGGCTGTGCATATCATATGGGGTACAGGGGATATGAAGAATTGCTCTGTACATTCTTCTCAAGTTTTGCAAATCTAAAACTCCTCTAAAAATAATCTTTAAAGTTTAAATAACCTTTAAATAATTAAAATTTAAATAATCTTTAAATTAAAATTATATCCACACATATTAACCCACTAGTTTGACATGGATTTGTTCTTGGAACTGAATTCAGTGAATACATCTTTGGAGACTTAAGCTTCAGAAAGCTCTGCTTTGGGTCTTGAGTAGCAGTTAGATGAATAAGGCACAGGGGCTCTTAGGCACACAGTCTAAAGGGGAAGACACAGATCCCTGCCTAAGTGCAACACAAGCCCTAGGTGCAAGACAGTGCTGGTCAGACAACATGGATGAAAAAACTCTGAAAGGAATCTTTACAGAGAAAATGACATTTAGTTGGGCTTTGAGGAATAATAAAGAATAAGCAGAAATTCTGTAATTCTACAGGTAGAAGAGATGATGTGAGGAATGTAAAAAGAAAGAAACACTTCACCCAAAGAAAAGAGAATAATCGGGGGAGGGGAGATAGAATGGATCTCTATGATGGATTGGGGGGGTTAATGATAACTCAGTGTGATTGGATAAGACTATATAGACTGAAAAGGAGGGTTTGTGGGTGGCTGAGGTAGAGTGTGGAGGTGTTGTTTACTGCAGTAAAGTACTGACTTAAGGAGTTTGCCCTTTACTACAAAATTAACTCAGTGAGGATTTTTGAGCCAATGACCAACAGTCATCATAAATGTTTTGCTAAAATAACAGTTATGTTGGTGTCTTTTTGATTAATTGGAAAAACATTCAATGACAATATAAGAATATATAGAGAAGGGATGTGATGAAAGTAGGAATACCAGTTATTGTAACTGTTCAAAAGAGAGAAGGTACAAGCTTGGTCTATGGAAGTGTGCTAAATTGTTTCCATATGTTCTTTTCTCATTTGGGTCCACCGTCCAGTATCTGTGAATTGCATCAGAATGTCTCCTTGGCCTTTGGCGTCTGGTTGGATTTGGCAAGTGGGTGGCATTGACTGAAGGTGGGTGTAGGAGGAAAGAGAGATTGGAGTATTTATCCCTCAATTCTCTTCCTGCTAAACTTGTTTTGTTATTCTACCAAGGGCTACAGTTTCTGTTAAGGTGCATTATTATAGCTATAGCTTTTGCTATGTCTTAAAGCTATGATTTGAATGTATCCTTTAAGGTTCATGTGTTAGAAACATAATCCCAGGTTGGGCAGAGTGGCACATGCCTGTAATTCCAGAAAATGCAATTCCATTTCAAAGCCAGCCTCAGCAATTTAGTGAGACCTTGTCTCTAAATAAAAATATAAAAAGGGCTGGGGATGTGGCTCAGTAGTTAAGTGAACCCTTCTGGGTTCAATCCCCAGTACCAAAAAAGAAAAAAAGGAAAAAAAAAACATAAACATAATCCTCAATGCAACATTATTGAGAAGTAGAGCCTTTAATTGATGATTAGGTCATGAGGACTCTGCTCTCATGAATAGATTAATGCTGCTATCTCAGGAATAGTCTCATCATGGTGGGAATGACATCCTTATAAAGAATGAGCTCAACTCCCTCCATCTGCTCTCTCATGTATATTCTCTTGTCCTTCTGCCTTCTGCCATGGAATAATTCAGCATTAAGGCCTTCACAAGATGCAGGTTTCTTGATGTTGGACTTCTGAGTCTCAAGAACTGTGAGAAATAATCCCTTTAAAAATAAGTTACCCATTGTCTGGTATTCTGTTAAAGCAGCCCAAAATAGAATGAGACTTTGTAGTCACTCTCGGTATCCTGGTTGCCATGTTCTGAGCTGCTTCTCTCCACCACTTCCTTCTGCCACAATGTTCTGCCTCACCTTGGGCCTAGAGCTATGGAGTCAGTCATCCATGGACTGAAACTCTGAAACCATGAGCCAAAATAAACCTTTTCCTCCTCTAAGTTGTCCTTGTCAGTCTCTTGGTCATAGTGATAAAAAGCTAACTAAAACAGAAATTGGTACTAAGGTTAATTGTTGTGACTAATTCGACCACGTGGTTCAAAAGACTTTGGAGCTAGTTTAAGAGAGGGAAGAATTTTTGAAAAGTTTAGAGATGTTTTTAGAGATGCAAGCTGGAAAATCTTTAAAATATTCTAAGTGGAGCTTAATGATCAATTCTGATGAAAGCTCAAAACACCAGAATGCCTATAGAACTATGGATAGTAAAGACTGTGTTCATGAGGTTTCAGAGGAGAAGGAGGACTTTACTGAAAATTAGACTAGAGGCCATTCATGTTTCATTTTGATAAAGAAATTGACTATTTTTCATGTCCTGAGAATTTCTGTGGGGCTGATTTTAAAGGTGATGGACTAATTAAACGGTCAGAGGAAATCTCAAGGCAGCACAGCATTTGGGGGTGGCATGGATATTGCTGGTGACTTTTTGAAAAGTTTACTGTGATAATAAGAGGCAGAAAGATTTGAAAGACTTGCAGTCTGGCCAGAAAAGTGCAAGTAAAACTGGGGCTAAGGAGCTGTGGTTATTAAAGAGATTATAGCCTGTAAAGAAATACTAAGTATTTTACAAGAAACAATAGGAAAGATGGCTTGAGGGAATCTCAGGAATTGGCAATACCAAATCCACTCAGGCTCAAGGGTGTAAAAGTAAAAATTCCTTTGAGAAAGACCATGGGGGTACCATGGAAAGAGGGAGTGGTGCAAGGATTTCTTTCCTTATGCTTAGTCACCCGGCACTCAGAGGTTGCTGCAGAGGTTGCTGCAGTTGTGGCCCCAGGATGCTCGGATACTGCTCAAGATGGCACAAGACCTTGGCTTGTGAAATCACATGATGTAGGTTCTACAGAAATTCAGGAATCCTAAAGTCATGGGGTCATGGAGGTTTCCACCAAGATTTCAAAGGAAATCATAAGAGGCAGGAAAAGTGGAGCAGGGTTGATGTTCCATCTCTTTCCTACTGGGACCTTGACCTGAACACTGAGGATAGAAAGGAGGGGAGAGAGTTGAGAGGAGGTAGAATTGAAAGGTTTTGATAACCAACTGGATGTGAAGAATAATCTCTGCCAATAACCCCTGTGAGGGCAACGTGTAAAGATGTACGAAGAAAGCCTAAGATGCAGTAGAGACCCCTGAAATTAAGAGATGCCAGTAACATGGAATGTCTACCATAGAAAGCTGCAGGAACTGAACAGAGACAGGCCAAGAAAGAGGCCACGTGGGCTAAAATCAGCAAGGCCACAGGGGTGAGCTACCCTTTTGAGGTAACAATGCCAGATGCCAGATGTGGAACTACAAGACTTATTTGCTCTGTGGAATTTTGTTCTTGCTTTGATTCCATCCCTTCTTTTATGCTGCTGTTTCTCCTTGTGGAAAGGAAATGTTTAGTCTGTGCCATAATAGATTGGATATATGTAACTTGCTTTTGATCTTGACTCATGGTGAAGAGTTTGTTTTGAATCTCAGATGAGATTTTGGACCTTAACTTTTGGCTAATGCTGAAACTATTAATACTTTGGGACCGCTTAGAAAGTTACTAAATGTATTTTGCATTGTGAGATGGGCATGAGTTTTGGGAGTATAGGGGCAAAATGTTATGGTTTAGATATGAGGTAACCCCAAAAGCTCATGCATGAGGCAATGCAAGAATGTTTACAAGTGAAATGATTAGATTATGAGAGCTGTCACCCAATCAGTAGATCAATCCACTGAAACAGATTAACTGGTGGTAACTGTAGGCAGGTAGGGTGTGACTGGAAGAAGCAGGTTACTGGGGACGTGCCTTTGGGTTAATGTTTTTTCCCAGGTGAGTGGAGTCCTCTCTCTACTTCCTGTTGCTATGTCTTGAGCTGCTTTCCTCTGCCATGCTCTTCCACCCTGATGTTCTGCCTCACCTCAGGCTCAGAACTATGGAGTTGGCCCACCATCAACTGAACCTCTGAAACTTTATCCCCTAAAAATAAAAATAAAAAGTCTTCATAGCCAATCCTTCCTTCCCATGCTCTTTAGGCCTATATGTCCTAATGGCAACCTGCTCATATTGTATGTGCTAATAGTCTCTTCATGACGCTCTCCTCAATGATCCACATCTGAGTGTTCCATCTCTTTCCTACTGGGACCTTGACCTGAACAGTGAGGATAGAAAGGAGGGGAGAGAGTGGAGAGGAGGTAGAATTGAGAGGTTTTGATAACCAACTGGATGTGAAGGGTGATAAGCAAATGGTATTCATATATTCATATACAGTACATAGAGGTCTTCAGCTTGGGCTACTGGGATGATGAAGATGTGTGATAGGAAGGTAGGATTAAAGATTCAGTTTGACTATATTGAGTTTGAAGTATCTGTGGGAAATTGTGGGGAGATGCTCAGGAGAGCTGGAAATGTGGGTCTCTGGTCAGGAGAGGTCATAGCTGGAGTTATTGTCTGAGACTCTTCAGAATTGTATGGTAGTTGATGACACAGGAGCTGATAAGCTCTCCTAGGAACAGTGGGAAAGGAACTCAGGAATAAACTTATGTCTAGTTAAAGAATGAAAGGGAGATGAGGCAGGGAGATACCTCATCTCCCTTTCACTCCTGATAAGTTGGTGTCATCATAGGTAGATAAGGACATATCCCTAAGGAACTAGATGCCATTTGGGGTGATTGTCATGGGGAAGATGTAACCCTGGTCATTGTTAGTCCAGGTACAGTCAAGCAGTGGCATTTTCTCAGCAGTTAGAGGAGTGAGAAAGACAGTGATGGGCCTCTTGAAGGGGATCACTAGCTACCAAGGGACGTAAGACATGGGAGCAAGAAGTCTAACCAGCATATTTCTGAACCTGATGTTTCAATCATTTACTGCTTTGGTTAACTGGGCTAAATACAAAGGCTTTATTATTTCAAAGTACTATAGCTTTAAATGGGATCTCATTATATAGTTCAACAGAAAAACAGGAAGTTCATCAAAAGGAATAAATGACAATGGGAAATAGAATCATTCATGTGGAAAAACTTTAAGGAGTACAATGCTGTTCTGTGTTATAAATGAACAAGAAGTCTAAAGAAAGCGAGTGTAATCATGATTTCAACTGACATTTGGAATTACCCTTTGTCTTTGCAATGTAAAGAGCAGAACACATGCTTCTGAATTTTACTGCTAACCACAGAGAAGGGAGCAAAGGGGGCGGAGCAAAGCCATGATCCTTAACCTTTCAGGGATAGTCACTGATTCTCACTGAGTAACTGAAAAAAAAGAAGTGGACTCCTTCCTCATTAAAATGAATGCAAACATACTCACACAACTACATATACGATATTGCATACAATTGTGGAAGTACAAAAAGGTACCTGTCTTGTTAATAATTTTACCACCAGTGCCAGAAACACAGTAGATGCTCAAGAAATATTTATTAAGTGATTGAATAAATAAATGAGGGCAGTATTACATTTATACAATCATGGACAAAATGTAAACATCATGGTTAGAAGTGGATAAGGTATTAATTTGATTCATTTATCATAGTCGTTCTCAACCCTAGCTATACATTATAATTTTCTGAGGAGAGAGCTCTAAAAAATATTGATGCCTGAGCTCTCCCTCAGAACAACTGAATGAGAATCTTAAATATTTGGGTCCTGAGCACCAGTCTTGTTTAAAAGCTCTTCAGATGACTTCTAATGAAAGTAGCAGGTTGAAAGATGTATCATTAAGTAGAGAGTCAGGATATGAAGGCATGGGTATGACAACCACAATTTTAGGGAGGAAATCAGGAATAAAATAATTAGCTCTTCCAATTCCATAGCACATTACATATCACTTCCATATGCCTGGCCTCATTCATACCCCCCAAAGATACCTAGATAGTTAAGCCAAGCAGGTATTGGTGACTCTCCTCACATTAAACCCAGGTCTGTCAATAAAAACTCATATCTTCTGAAATGAATATGCTGTCCTTTTAGTTTTGCAAAACTGGTTCTGAGAGGATCAGAACAGTGGTCCTATCCCCACAGAATTAGACTCAAAAGGTCTGGAGTTGGGGTCAGGGAATCTGTAATGTCACAAGTACTGTTAGTGATTTCCTTGCAAGGCCAGGTCGCTCTAAATTGGGGCTGAAGGAGAGGTAGGGAGGGGTTGTCAGTCAGAATTACCTGGGGAAAATTTTCCAAAAGGCACATACATCCCAGAACTATGGATTCAGAATGCAGAGGTATTGAGGATGACGATACAGAAAATGCTTGATCCTGATGCCACTTTCACCTTAGCTGAGAACCAACATCATGGGGCACTTTTTTGAGAGTCAGCCAGGTTCTGAGGCCACTGCTACAGTGGTGGCCTGTGATTAGCTAGACGCCAGCTCTGGGGACCCTGGGCACAGACTGGCAGGGAAGGCGGGCCTGGGGGGGGGGGTGGTGATTAGATACTGAAAGTATGTGGGAGGGTGCTAAGGGCAGGTGGAAATGACAAAAACAAGTCTTGCTCACTTTGCAATTTAGCCTGGGGTTGGCTCTGGTGCAGAGTAACTGAAGCCAAGTTTGGAGGGACAAAAACAGCAGTTTCCAAATCACTTCTGTTTCCCCTTAACCAGGCACATGTGTCAGTCCTGAAAGTCCCAGGTGCCAACCTCTGCTGCGCTTGGCATACGAAAACAATGAGTGAAACCAGAGTCAGGGCTGCAGAAACGACTCTCACAAGGATGCTGGCAGCAGTTTTGAAAGGGTGCTTTTACTGGGTCAATGGAAATAACAGCAGGGACGTCTGTGTTTATGCATCCAGAGACAGAGTGGTCCCACACGTCTGTTAAAGGAAGCATAGTACTGCGCTCTGTGCTCCTTGAAGGAGGGAACAGATAACTTCTTGGTTATTACACCAGGTAATAATTCCCCTTGAAAATGGAAGGCACTGCTATACACATTAGCTGCCATTCTTTCCCTCATTCTGTTTTACCCTCTTTGGACTCAAGATTTTGCAGGTCTACTCTGATTTCTGTCATTTTACATTTGGTTCTGTGTTTTGGCATTGACCCCCTTCTGTGATCAAGGGCCACTATTTTCACTGTTCAGAATAGAGTTTAGGATCTCCTGCAATGAGGCCTCTGTGCAGGACTCTAATAGAAGAAAGAGAGTCAGAGTCATGATTCAAAGACATTGAAGGGGTTGTCCCAGTAATCCTTTGAAGGTTACTGTTAAGCCAGCAGCAAGCACTGAGATGAAGAAAGAGAGGGTGGTGTGTGTGTGTGTGTGTGTGTGTGTGTGTGTGTGTGTGTATGTGTGTGACAGAGCGGGGGGGGACAGGCAGGCAGACAGACAGCAAGGCAGAGGCTCTAAAGTGACAGATTTGTTGTTGCCCCTCTGGATTTAAAAGAAGCAGAGAAGGGCAGAGTACATCCTACTTGCTCTGTCATATCCACACCAGGCCTTGTACCTGTGATAATTCCATCCTTCACGTTCGACCTGCTTAGAAAATCTTTAATATTATTTTATACATATAAACTAGAGATGGGCCCACTGGTCAATCTCTCACCTGAACTGCCCAGTGGAGAGCTGTTTTGAAGTCCTTATCCACAAGGGTGGGGTCTGCCCCCTTCTTCAACAGCATTTGGGTGTGTTGAGGTCGGTTGTGGAAAGCTGCCCAGTGGAGTGGCGTCATTCCCTGCAAAACAACAATCAGAGGGGCACAGATAAGCTCAGGCTCCCAGGAAGGAAACCAGGGCTCGTGCTTTCTCCCTGCACTGGGCAGTTGGGCTGGTTACCGCTTGTTCATTCATTGGTTAAATAATTCACCCAACAGATATTTGTTCAGCTTCTGTTTTTTGCCAGGCAAATAGGTATTGAGGATACAAAAGTGAGTAAGATAAACAAGACCTTGCCCTCATGGGTGTTGCACGGTGGTAAAGAAAGACAATAAATGCATGCAAACAAGCCAGAGGATTTTGTAGATTGGTAAATGCTGTTAAGTATGTGCACAAGGATCTGTGTTAGAGAGTAAGCCAAGGGATAAGGCTTGTTCTAAATAGACTTACATAAAAAGAATTGGGGGGAGAAGACATCCAGCACCAAGCCACAGAGGAAGAGAGTATGTTTAAGGAAGTCCCCTAAGACTGAATCATGCTAGAATGCAAACCCCCAGCACAAGGACAGGGATGTTTCTGACTGCTGTGTTTGCAGAGCCTAGAATAGAGACTGTGTGCATAGCTGTTGAATGAATGCATGCATGGAGTAGGAGACAGAATAAAACAAGATGAAGTTGGAGAGGGAGGCAGGGGCTGATTCTGGGAAATTTGGAGGGTAGATACTGATGCTGTATAAACCATTTGGATTTAATTCTAAATTCAATGGAAAGACAGTGGAGGATATAGCAGATGTTGGTATGATCCTATTTATACTGTTGCAAAGAAACTGTGGAAGCTGGGAGAGTCAATCTGGTGAACCTCAGCTTCTTTCAGAATTTCATATAGTTAAGGGATAACTTAATAGTAATGAGTTTATGCTGGAAAATTGTGGCCCCAAAGAACTGGTATGATTTGGAAGTATACTCTGAAAGACAGCCACTTCTCCTTGCTCACGCTTCTCTATTACATAAAATGCATCCAAAATGAATTGGGAATAAGATGTCTTTAAAGGAGGCAAAGGGCATGAACACCTTTAAAGATCTCTCTCTCTCTTTTTTTTTTTTTTCCTTATAGTCATCCCTGCAGATACGAGACATTGCCTTGGCCTTCTCTGCTCCATCCAGTATAAGCTGAGTGGAGAAGACAGACCTTGCCTAGTTAGGAATGCAGTAATAACAGTCCAAAGTTAGTACTTATTGACCCAGAGACCTTTCTGAGTTCTTTTATATATAATCTTACTTAATCCTCCAAACTACCTCTCTGTTGTGTTGAGGTCTACTCTGTGTTCACCAAATTCTATTTCTTCCTCCAAGGCACATAGTCAGACTATATTGCAAAGTTCCTGCAGACAGGTGTAGTCATCAGGTGACTGAGTCCTGATTATTCAAATATAGACAGAAGGGAGGAAAAACCCTACAGCTTGGCCCAGAAAAGAGATCATGTATTCCTCTCTACCTTCTCACTTTATTCATCCAACAACTGAATGCAGAGAAAAGACAAGGTTCTAGAAGATGATGGAACTATGTAACTGAAAAATCTGAGTCCTGACTGATGAGGGCAAACCGATCCATCCTGCCAACTAGTTTTGGACCATAATGTAGGCAAGAAATAAGTTTTTCTTGTTTCAGGCCACTGAGATTTTGGGTTGCTATTGCAGACAGTCAACTCTGACAGGTGCAATTGTCCTCATTTTATAGAAGAGGAAACTGAACTCTAGAGAAGTTCCCAAGTCTGCGAGTAAGCACGGAACTGAATGTAGGGTTTGAGGTTTATGGGGCCCTGGGATTAGAATGCTAAATCCCCTCAACTAGTTCCATATTTTAAATCCTTAAATTATGGTGCACTTTCAGGTTTCAAGTTTCAAATGTCATATAATACTGAGCCTCTAGAGATATTCTTGAGGCTTTTTCAAAAAATTGGTTCCATGTGGAAAAGAATGCTGTGGAAAGTCTTGCTCTTATTCCAACAGCTGAAGTTTTACTTGGGGAATACTGAGTAGCTCAGTGCATTTTAATAGGTCCTCTTCATTTTCAACTGGGCCCATTGGAATTTAAACTTGAGAGAATCAGATTTTTTATTTTTATTTTGCATGGCTCACTCCTTTCTCAGTTCTAAATTCCATTTGCTTCAGAGTCATTGGATTTATCACTAAGTGCCAACAATATTCAGGACTAAAGACTGAGTCAATTTTCAAGTTATGAGATCTGGGCCCCTGTCTGACTGTCTAAATCCCTAAAGAATAGTGGCAGGCACATTGTAGAAGCTGTAAATACTACTTATTAAATGGATGAATAACTTCTCACTATTAGCGATTGGATTTCTTGGTTCTATAAAATTTGGCTTTGAGTTTTTGTAATCATACACTCCGAGGAAAAGGCAAAACATGACCTCTCCTTTACAGCAAAAGAATTAGTCAAATATGATAATTGATACCAACTTATCAGTTGATAATTAGAATTTTTTTGACAAGTAATCTTGTCCTTTGTCATGCTGTCAAAGATGAGGTAGACAGCAACAACTATATTCAGAGATACGACTCAGGGATGTGAGAATTCAGTATGAAAATGTAGTTGTGAATTAAATTGTGATTATGTAGTCACCTAAACACAATTGCCAGACTTTTCAGAGTTATTCTCTTAAAGCAACAACAAAACTCCTTCAAATACCAATTCTTGCATGTTTTGGTAAAAGAATGGGATGACAAAACTACTGCTATTTTAGATACACCCACGTGGTGCCAAGAACTTCATATCTTCATATCAATCTATCTCATTGAATCTTTCCAATGATCCTATATAAAGGTGGTATTTTTAGACCCATTTCACATATTAGGAATTTGAAACAGTAACTAACTTGCTTAAGGCCCTGATCAAGTACAGAGTAGGTCTGGGATTCAAATTCAGGATTCTCTGACTCTGGAGAAAAATGTTCTTTCTGCAACTTACCCTGATATTCTTTGGAAATAAGCTCAGGTGCTGGAAAATTCTTTTCTTTGTGATTTTGAATCAGGAGCTGAATTCAAGTGCCTTTAGAAATGAATGACAGTCCTTTAAATGGCCCCACATTGAGACTTGAATTACTTTACTACTTCTCTAAATGCTATCACAATATAAACAATTTGTGAACATTCACCCAAGAGAAATTTCCTGCTGTTGCCTTTTTTTTTTCAGTTGAGTAATGAGAAATAAAAATAAATCCTCTTAGAGTTAATAATATGAAAACCAAAACTTTCAAAATCAGCTCATGGGCAGTGGTTGGTATTGCACAACACTCTTTCTTTAGGAACAGTTTCCTACAACTGCCTCCTTCTCCTTTCTTCAGCTTCTATTGATGCTATAGTCATTGTAGTTGTTGACCATTTTCAAGGTGGACTTCAGGCTTGGTGAATGGTGTCATCAGTCAACAGTGACAGAAATCACAATGAAGCTCTGACACAGGTAAAGGCAGATGTTGTGGTGTATTCACCCTGGAATGTCCCTGGCACTGAGCATACACTAGGTGTTCAAGAAATGTTCACTAGAAATAACTAGTGAATTGCACATTATCAAGGTTTCTTGAACATATGGGAGAACAAAATCAGTCTGTTGGATGCAAGAAAGACAAGCCCCCCTGTGTTTAAACTGTGGAGACCTTTCCTACTAGCTCCCTAGAGTTTCACTGGAGACTCAGTTGGACCTTGAAAGCAACTAGGAGTTGAAAATCTAGGAGTCACTTGCAGATATGTTGCAACAATACCCAGATGGCCTTGGGACTTTGACAGCAAAGTCCCATTTCTTTTAAAAAATAAAAAGCATTGGCTCAGAGTGAAGCATAATTCTCATTCAGTTATGAATATAACTGAATATTTTGAAGGCAAGTGCTAAACTTCAGTTGACTTAGGATCTGTTTTTAGATCGCTGAGAAGACTAAATGCACATTGTAACTGTTGGGTGCACAGTAGGGTTGCTCTGGAACAGTTCTCTTGCTCAAATGAGTGATTCTGTGCCCCAAGCCTGAGCCACTACAATTTCAGTTATGAGCTTACAAGTTCTATCAGCTTCTCAGAATATTCACCCCCCGCAAACCACCACAACTTTTCTATTTTCTGAGTCAGAAATCTGATTTAATGTTTAGCAGGTTTCATGTTTCAGAACTACGCTTTAACCCAACTCTAGCCAGCCCCAAAAGGCACAGAGAAACTTTGCTAGGCTTGGGTGTTGGGTACCCACCTGTCTTGGTGCACCAGGGGACAGAATTATAGCAGGTGGCGAGGGTTCAGCAAAACCATTCCACATCCTCTGAAGGATCTAGAATTTCACAACCATGTTGGTTCTGGTTGACATAAAAAATTCATATACTAATAATCCCCTAGCCACTGATGACCATTCCCCACAAAAATTATAGAAAACCTTCCTCAGAAAAGTGGAATGAATGATGTAAATTTAAAAGTGTATCAATTATATTTATTAAAATAAATTTGTGCTTTAGAATATATCTATTTGGTACTGGGATTGAATCCAGGGACCCTCAACCACAAAGCCACATCCCCAGTCCTGCCCTTTACTTTGTACATTATTTAGAGACAGGGTCTCATTGAGTTGCTCAGGACCTTGCTAAATTCCTAAGTCTGACTTTGAACTCAGGATCCTCCTGCCTCAGCCTATTGAGCCACTGGGATTAAAGATGTGTGCCACTGTGCCTGGCTATGCTTTAAAACATTTTAATGACTCTATTTTAGTATAAGTGATTTTTGTTATCCTATATATTTCTTTAATGAAATTTTAGACAGTTTCTGAAGAATATCAGAGACTGGGTCCCTAGGCTTCAACAACACATGACAGTTTGCAGGACATTTTTTTCAAAGACCATAAATAATATAAAATCTTGGAGATGGGGATGTGGCTCAGTGATAGAGCGGTTACCTAGCACATGTGAGGCACTGGGTTCAATCCTAAGCGTCACATAAAAATGAAATAACAATATTGTGTCCACCTACAACTAAAAAATAAATATTTTTTAAAATGACATAAAATCTTATTTTGGGGGAGTAGATTTTGGAAATAACTAACATTATTTGATCTGGAGTCAGGTCTGGTAGATAAAATGGGTAATTAAGTTGAGTCAATAAAACAAAAGGAGAAAGGGCCATAAAACAAAATAACATGGATTTTTCTTGAATTTAATCCCAGGATTAAATCTATCTATCTATTTATCTATTCATCCATCCACATATATATAAATGTATAATATTTTTTGAGTCTCACCATGTGTAAGTTACCAAACTAGATTCTAGGGATACAAAGATGAGAAATCAGTGGTCTGCCTTTAGACATTCATGGGGTTGGGGCGGGGGAGAGAGGGAAGTCCTAAGTCATGCTGACCTTATTCTACTTTTTAAGAGACATTCAGTTTTAGGATAAAAATTTGGGTGCATTTAAAAACATTTGCTTTATTATTTTACCTTTTGCTAACTGTAAAGTGAGAAGATTTTTAGAGTCAGGGTCTCTTTCTCCTGATTTTGCCTTTGGAGCACAAAATGTCTGCTTGTGATTATATCTTAGGAATGTAGTAAATGGAACTGGTACTAAGATTATGTCCAAAAGCTCACATCTGGTTTTGCAACTTGGAATCATTTTCTCAGAGTGCTGTTGTAATTGAAGTTGGGATTGTCAGGCTGCTCATAAAAATTTACTAACAGAAGAATGTGCATGGAATCAACAATATATTCTAAATACTATGTATAATGGCACTTCTCTAGATAAATGCATTCAAAGTTCTAACTCAGATGCTAACAGCTCAGAGTCACTTTAGTTTTTTATTTTTCTCCCTCTGTCACCCAGTATTAGGGCTTGAATTCAGGGCTGCTCATACACTAGGCAAGTGCTCTCCCACTGACCTATGTTCCCAACTCTTAGAGCCACTCTTGATGCGGTACTCTTCCTGTCAAAGCTAAAATAAGAGCAGAGGAGGTTAGGCTTCAGTTGTTTAGAGATTTACTAACTGTAGCTGCAACAGGCAAGCGTCTGTGTCAATGATTCCCATGAGGTCCTGATTAGAACAAAAGTACAAAGGACAATCTGACCCATCCCACCTTTCCTACAGTGTTAAACTCTGCAGTGTGGTTGGATAGCATTTAAAGAAGTGACTTCACAATTAAGCAATGTGGTTAATGAAACAAGAAAAGCAAACAGATCATTGGAACAGAATAAAGAGTTAGGAAAGGAAAGCACAAAATTTTAAAAAATCTCATAACAAACTAAAAGAAAATTTAGCATACTGTAATTAAGTTCTCAGGGGTAGGGAAGGCATTCTTTAAAAAGACACCAAGAGCAAAAGCAGTAACAGAAAAAAAAAATGATCATTTTGATTACATCATATTTTAAAATTTCTCTACAAGAAAAGACAGTGAACAGTTCCAAAGTAAGGAACAGACTGTGAAAAAATATTTTAAACTCAACAGTAGGCAAAGGATTACTATTTTGATTATAAAATAAAACTCCTGTGAATCTATAAGAAAATGAGGAATAATCCAATAGGTTAATGGACAAAGGATTTGAACAGGCAAGTCTAAAAAGAAAATATAAAACAGATGATTATACCAATGAAATGAGGTGCAAACTCATTAACCAGGATAGTGCAAGTAAACAAGAAAATCCAGTGATGAATTGAAAAGGGTACCACTTAGACTGCTTGTGAAACTATAAACTGATGCAGCTATTTTGGGGAATAACTAGGCAGCATGTAATAAAATAGAAACGTACACTCTCTGCTACCTGACGATTCTAGAGAAATGCTTCCATAAGGTACTCAGTGAGATGCCTAAAAGACAACTCTGTAATAGTGTTTATGATGGTGAAAAACGGGAGACAACCTCAATATTCATTCACAGGGGAATGGCTAAACAGAAGCATTTCGTAGTATGGACCACCACAAAACCATTAAAAGGCTCTATCTATCAACATGAATGGAGTTCTAAGACATATTCTTTTTTGGGGGGAGGTACCAGGGATTGAACTCAGGGTACTTGGCCACTGAGCCACATCTTCAGCCCTTTTTTTGTATTTTGTTGAGAGACAGAATCTCACTGAGTTGCTTAGCACCTTGCCATTGCTGAGGCTGGCTTTGAACTTTCGATCCTCATGTTTCAATCTCATGACTTAGATATATTCTTTTTTTAATTTATTTTTTAGTTATAGTTGGACATAATATCTTTATTTTATTTTTTTATTTTTATGTGGTGCTGAGGATCGAACCCAGGGCCTCACACTTGCTAGACAAGTGATCTACCGTTAAGCCATAGCCCCAGCCCCTAGATATATTCTTAAGTTAAAAAAAATCAAGGTTGTAGAACAACAGAGAGTGTGATACCTTTTATGCGATACTCCATTGTTTCTGTAAATATATATAAAAGATTGGGAAAGAGATATCAGACAGTGCCTACCAGAGGGCGAAGGTGGCAGGTAGAAGTAATCAAGGACTTTCTAGCATTACTGGTAATAATATTTAAATTTTTAAAAAGCAAGGGTGGGTATGGAAAAAAAAATAGTCATTGAGTTCAGATCAGGGCGGCCTCTAAAGTGGCATTCACTACCCTGAAATAAAATGGCATCAGGTTTCGTTTTATGTGAGCAGTCACAGGATGGTTTCAGAAATTATTTTTTTCTTTCTCTTTTTGTCTCTCCATTCTTCAATTTCAGTTTTTAATTTAATAATCTTTTAATCATGTCAGATTTCTACTAATTGATTATTTAGCCCTTAACTCTTATTTTGATAAGCTTGTGTTCCTTCAGTTATTTCTGGAAAATAATACTTTAAACTTGGAAGATGCCATGACTCGGTGCTCTTGTCATCAGGAAACTGGAATGCTGCACCAGCACTAACTTACCCTTTTCCTCGTTGCTTCTGGCCTTGTTGTTTTTGCTTCTGGGTGTTTAGCAGATGTAGGGTGGGTCCATCTGTTTTAAATGTTATCCCTGCATCCCCCCCATATACAATTTGTAAGTTACCTCGTACTTGGAGCTCATTGAAAACTGATTAGAAGAAAAAAAGAGTGTTTGTTCAAAACGTTGAAAGAGAAACATGAAATGAAAGTAATGAAAAGCCTGAGCTGTGTTCTTTCTACTTCTTGATCATCTCCCCCTTCCACCTTTGCTAATATGTACTAATTGGCTCATATTAGCAACTACATATACATATATATGCATATATATGTAATATACACACATATGAGTATATGTCTGTGTACACATGCACCCCTTTCTCCATATCTGTGGCCTTCATATCTATGGGTTCAATCAACTGCTGTTAGAAAATATTTGGGAAACAAAATTGTGTCAGTGCTAAACATGTACAGACTTTTTCTTATTATTATTCCTTAAACGTATAACAACTATTTACATAGCATTTACATTGTTTTAGGTCTTATAAGTCATCTAGAGGGGAGTGAAAGCGTTGTGTGATCCGAGACAGGGAGGCGTCCAACCTCAGACCCAGGCTGCAAGCAGGGGCTTTTTGCTGTGGTCATTAATGCTGGTCAGGAGAAGGCCTTTTACCAAAAGGCTCAAAACAGATGATTTAAAGTGTATGGGGGGTTGTATAGGTTATTTACAGATACTACATCCTTTTATTTATTTTATTTGACTTTATTTATTTATTTAGCGGTCCTGGGATTAAATTCAGAAGCATGTTACTGTTGAGCTAAGTCCGAAGTCCCTTTTTATTTTTTATTTCAAGGGATGCAAAATTGTGATGCAACCTCCACTTTGCAATCCTCCTGCCTCAAATTACAGAGTTGCTGGGATTATAGCTATGTGCCACTGCACCTGCCTACACCATTCAATATAAGGGAATTGAGCATCTTTAGGTTTTGGAATCATAAGGGGGTCCAGGAACCAATCCCCCATGGATACAGAGGGATAACTGTGTATTAAATACATACATATTATGAAAAACACAGGCAAGCATTAACACTTGGTTTTAGATGGGTTTCAGACCTGCTGTGACAAAGTCTGAAGAGGAAGCTGTGACATCGAAAAGAAAGTGTTTCTTTTGAGGCTGCTGCTCTCTGAGCTTAAAACCCGGGGGGTCCAAATGCTGGTGTCATAGCAGGAGGAGTCTTTTTCACAGAGGCCACTTTGCATGAGGAAAAATCAAGGACTTTACCACCTTTTATCTGCAAGGTATTACAATGAGTATTCTTCAAGAGATCTGCTTCTGCTATCATTGTTCACCAGCCTAGAGCCTCCCAGGGTGGGGAGAAATAAGAACTGTGCCTTGCTGAGGGGCCGTAGTTCAATTGAGGGGTGGACAGTGTTGGAAGTCTGTAAGTGGACTTTAGCTTTAGGGTATGGATGACTGGTCACCTTCCTAAATAAGAATCATGGTAGGCGGGTGACAGCCGGGACTGGAGGTGGAGGAAGTGTTTGGTAACTGGCCTCAGATATAGAAGTTCCCGATCTGCTGACCACTCAAGTGTCCTGCTTTCATACCATGGGCAGAGAGTGATCAGGGGGACTGTCTCATCCCTGGTTCTCATTTTTAAAGCAGAAGTTTAAAACAGTGCAATCTTCTGTCCTCTGAGGTTTGGCTTCAAACCACTGAACATTTGGGGAGTGAAAGCGTTGTGTGATCTGAGACAGGGAGGCGTCCAACCTCAGACCCAGGCTGCAAGCAGGGGCTTTTTGCTGTGGTCATTAATGCTGGTCAGGAGGAGGCCTTTCACCAAAAGGCTCTAAACAGACGGAGGTCCAGTCCACGAGGAAACTCTTGGGGGGCTCCACCCCCACCCTATTGTCTGGCCAGTGGCTTTCTTGAAAAACAATGTAGTGTGGCACCTTGTGTAAATGCATTTTTAATGTTTTAAAGCCTTCTTAATACTACCAGAACTTCTTGGGGAAGTGCAGCCAAACCAAGCACAAATTTATAAAGAAATTCCACCAAACACCAGGTATTTAAATTGGTTTTAAGAAGCTTGTTAAATTGGGCCAACTAGTGAAAATCAATGCTGCTTTTTAAAAGTGTTACGGATACATAACAAGACCTAAGCTATTCCAGGGCAGCTATGTAGTGTCCGACCCACCTTCTCTTAAGAACTTTACTCAAGGGCAGAGGGGTGCGGGCATCCCACTTTTGGGAAGCTTTCCATGATATTGCCTTTGCAAGATCACTGAGATTAATTATGTGGTCTCTGGAGTAGGTAGCCTGGAATGACTCACTCTCTGTCCTCTTTCGCTCAGAGAGAACACATCTGGAGCCATCATTTGTCATCTAAGTTTCAGGGACTCGAGAAGACAGGAGAGAGAGCAGTATTTATTTCTCAATGTCCAGAGGGAAATTACAAAATTTCAGTCATATGATTAATGCTAATGTACTTAATGCAATAAAGCCCTTCCCTGTTAGAACTACTCACACCCACATTTCCTCCTGAGAATTAACAATGGAGACACCTACCCTTTCAGAGTAGGAACACAAAAATGTGCTCCATTTCCTCCTTTGTGAGAGGAAGAACCAGGGTTCAGAAAAGCCCTTCCCTCCACCCTGGCAGGCAAATGGGCCACCTGTGGCCTGAAGGTGACTCACCTCATTGTCCTGGTGATTGATCTCACTGGGGTTGGACTGCTGCAGCAGGACTGTCAAGAGTCTGTAAGGAAAAACAGAAGGGGCTCAAGAGAAGAGTCACAGGGCTTTTAGAATTGGTTTAAAAACATGACATTAGACATATAGACAGTTGCAGGTCTACAAATGAAGATGAGGGTCTTTCCACTTATCTGAGAAGAGAAAGCAGTGTAGTAAGTAAGAAGACACCTGAGAAGAATCCCCCTTCTTCTCCCTCCTTCTCCCCATTTGGTGTCCCTGGAAGGGGATGGAGAAGATGAGTCTTCAGGTTCAACTTATTCCCCAGGCCCACTTTATGTCACCTAGGCATGCATTTCAAGAACCCAAATCATCCAGTGCTTACTCTATTAATTTCACATATATTCACCCAGGACTTTCAAAACTGCTTCACTCCTGGCTATCTATATGTCGTGCTTTTTAGATGCATAGATTATGCTGGGAGGTAGTCAGCATTTAGTTTGCCCCTTCCTGAACCCTGCCACTATTTAGCTCAGTGACTCCAGGCAAATTATTAACCGTTTTGTATAGGCTTCTTCCTCTGTGATGAGGGGCAATAAATACCCATTTTACAGCTCAGTATGAGGAGTACATGAATTAATATGCATAAAGCATCAAGAGAATGCCTGGAAAACAGAAAGTGTTATTTCTGGAACTCTTAACCCTTGAAGTTTGAGCTTTGGACTGTTTCAGAATAACCAGGGGAAATTTTTAAAACCACAGATGCCTGGACTCTGTACACAGGGTTTCTAACCCCATAGATCTGGGAGAAGTTTAGCTTCTACAGTTTAAAAAAGTGGTTCAGATTGCCAAGATCATTGTAATGTCATGTGTAGCTAAAATAAATAAATAAATAAAATTTTAAAAATAATAATAAAAAAAATTAAAAAAATTAAAAAGTGGTTCAGAATATTCTGGAAACATTCAAGTTTGGAAACCATTGAGAAAGGTACTGAATGAGTTAGTCAATGGACACCGTCAAGAGGATGAAGAATAATGTATGGGTAGCCTATAAAAGATATTCAAAGTTATTTTGAAAAAATTATTTTTGAAAAGTAAAATTGTTTAGTCTCTTTCTATCTTTTCCTTTTTTTTTTTTTTTCCTTTGGTGCTGGGGATCAAACCCAGGGCCTTGTGCATGCAAGGCAAGGACTCTACCAACTGAGCTATATACCCAGCCCTGTTTAGTCTCTTCTTCAATCCAGTTTTTATTATCTCTCATCTTAGATGACATCTAAAGACCTACCTATTAAATTGCTACTCACAATAAAAAAACAGATGGACTAATCATATTGCCTTCACAGTAAATGTGATAAATGGGAATGGAATTCTTGTTATTTGTTGTGGGGGTGAAATAGTCAGGAAGTCTATAGTTGGAATCTAGTCTAATCCTGGTCATTTGTGAGGAGCCAAGAGGCTATGAGATTTAATTCTGGCCTCACTGTTGAGTGACCTCTGAGCTTCTGTATCCTCATGTGTACAACAGAGAGCATAACATCAGGAGTGTAGAGAATAAAGCCACACACAGGTGGAATGATCCCATATGGCTGCTTATGCATGGGGGCCAGGGCTTAACTGGTAACAATCTCCATTCTCTCTCTCTCTCTCTCTTTTTTTTTCTCTCTCTCTCTCTTTCTCTCTCTTACTCACTTTATGAAAGCAAAGAACTTGAGGCCCACATAACTTGTTAAGGCCACTACAGGATGCCTTGGTGATCCTGCCTGAACCAGAAGCTAGGTGTGTGCTTCCTTGCTACTCTGTGTTATGAAGGTAATCTGCAAGAACTTGCTCACATCAATTGTAATTACCAGATGGCTTGCAGACCTCTTTGTCTTGTTTTCCCAGAGCTCCCATTTTGTGCTATGGTGACCAGGAGTATCTTTGCCCATGATTCTCATTAGCACCACTTCAAACTCCCACTTGCTCTTGATCTCTAAGACAGCAGGCTTGATCTTCAGTATGTGAGTGACAAGAGCATAGAGGTGGGGCCAGCTTAACCTGCCTGTCAGAATCTTTGGTCCCTGCCAACCATCAGGGACCTTGGGCAAACTCTTAAGGCCCACATTTTCTTATCTGCAAAAATGGAGAAAAACTATGTTTTCTTATCTATAAAATAGTATCAATGCCTAAAAATTTGCTATGACTTAAGTTATGAAAAGCACTTAGAATAGCTTTTATGTGCCACTGTACGTTCTATTATAATGATTACTATTTTTAAAAGCTCTTAGCCTGTCTTTTCTAGGTACTCCCTGGTCACCGTTAGGTAATTCATAGGGGTAAGGGTATCAGCTAGAAGCATCCTATGGGCAATTACTTCTGTAAAAGTTTCTGTTTTGCCAGCCCCTCAGGCTCCCTGGTGCTAGCTAGCCCAGGGATGATTGGGGGAAATGGTTTTTATGCCAGTGGTCTCCCCTTCCAGCCCCTGGAGCAGGATGTGAGAGCATGCTGTAATGAAAAGACTGGTCTGCCTCAGGTTAGGGCACATCACTTGGTAACTAGAGAACAGGACCCCAAGGAAATGATTTCCTTCCTCCCTCTGGCTGTAGTCAAGAGTGTTGAAAAGAGGCAGAGCTGCTGGACTGGGGGAGGGGGGAGGGAGGTGGTAGAACCTGCTGGTAACCATAGAGACCATGAAAAAGGCCTTCAGAGAATCCTGTGGCTGCTTTCAGAGGAAATTGCTGCTTGCCTTCCAACACTAGCATGTGCAGCATTGTACAAACACAACTCTGTTCTCTTTGGAGCTTTGTCTTAATGATCATGCCCCCTCTTTCACACAGGCACCCTCTGAATGTCCCGGCCAAGGGAGCAAGAAAAGTCCTGGGGAGCTGAAAGGCAAAAAACTTGGACCTGCTGAGAAAGCAGAGGGTCCAAAGCAGCAAGGGGACTTATGATCTGAAACCTGTGCTTTTTTGCTTTTATCAACCCAATGTGCCTTCTTGTCATAATTATAAACCACCTATCCCTGTTTCTGCTTCAATTTCCTTTGCAGTGGAATTCAGCTAAGGATATGGACAGGACTGATTGATTTAGGACAGGGTTGTTTCCATCAGAGAACCTCTGCAGGCAGAAGGCTAATTGAAGTGTCCCTCTGACTTGTTTATAGGCAGCATTGGTTTGAAGCTTCCCTTTGAATAACTTCCAGCGAGTGCCAAGTAGGAGCTTGCTGTTTGGAATTCTAAGGGTCAGCAGATTTTGAAACCAATATAAACACTTTGTACAAGGCCATGCATGCTTACTGTTAGGAGGAAAATGCAGATGTATCTGCACTAACAAAGGAAGCAAAAGAGGTTTTGGGGAGTTGAATGGTTGAATTTAATATTCATTGGGTCTGAAATGTAGCAGCAGTCCATGTCCCCAGGGCAAGACAATACTCCAACATCTTTTGCAGTCAATGTGTGTGCATACACTGGGATGTGGGACTGCACGTACACAGATCTATGTATAGGTACATATTTTTTGTGGACCATGTGAAAGTCCAAGGTGAAGGTCAGGGTAGGAGCCGGTAGAGTGGCAGTTAAAAGGGTTCCATTCTTTACTGATGATCTGTGGTATTTCTTTCCATTATCATCATCATGATCATCTTCATCATCATTATTGTCATCCATATCATCAATATCATCACCCTCCTCATCATCACCAATACTTTCTGAACATGGCAGTGTACTGGAGGCTGTTTTCAGCAGTTTCTGTACATTTTTCTTAGTTACTTCTCCCTGGTTTCCTATAAGGTAAGGGTTACATTCTGCCTACTTTCTAGAAAATAAAGCTTATTTAGCCATGATACATTAAATCGCTCAGGATAAAATGATTGGCAAGAGAGGAATGTCTGACTCCTGGTTACCCTTGACCTCAACCCAACGAGCTTTTAAGTGGCTTTCAGTTACATGGAGTAAAACAAGAAAAGTGAAGAAAGAAGACAAAAAGAAAACAAGGGCAGAATAAAGACGTAATCTATAGTCCTACAGCCAGGGGTGAAACTCAAATTGGGGTTTCAATATTCTAAACATAGAAAAAAAAACACAATCATAATTCAGTGTCCATATAATAAAAATAATTTCTCTGGAGAAGCACATAAATTCCTCCTTTAGTAGAATATTTTTTCCTTGTGGTTTCTTGTATAGGATTTTTTAGATGCTGTAATGAATAAAATATGTCCTGACAATGAGCCAGTAAGGCTGTTTCTTATAAGGCCAAGTGCTTATTGCAAAATATGGTCATAATAAATTCTACAAGTTCCATAGTAACAAGTCCCAGGAGCACAGCACACCCATTGGGCAGGTTATCTTCACACATGCAGTGGGCAATTAATTAGCTTTCCTGTGCCTGCCTCAGTTTCCTCATCTATGAAATGGTGATAGAAATGTTTCCTACTGCATCGAGGAGTGGTAAAGATCAAATGAGGAAGAGTATAGAAAGCACTTAGAATGTTGCTCATGGCATGGTATTAACCAGTCATCTTTCTCTACCTCCTCCTTATTGTCATAAATTAAGTACAGACTTGTACACTTAAGTGGTCAGTCAAGATGGCCTAAGGTCTTGCAGACTCACTTGACCTAATAGAAGGTTTCTGCCTTCCTCATTTTGGTTGTAGGATTATGAAGTACCTACAAGCTGAACCATTTCTTCTTTTATTTTTCAGTATATAATTTTAGTTGTTGGTGAGCCTTTTTTTTTTTTTTTTTAATTTGTATGTGGTACTGAGAATCAAACCTAGTGCCTCACACATGCTAGGTAAGTGCTCTTCCACTGAGCTACAACCCCAGTCCTGTACCATTTCTTTTTTTCTCAGAAAACAATTCTAAGTTTATGCTGATACTCAAATGGTGGCTATAGCCAGCTCTGCAGAGAGGATGGCTTGGGTACTTTCTACTTTAAACATTTAATGCAAATGTTATTAAAACCTGCCATGACCATAAAATTTCTCAACAAAACTACCATAAAATATCTAATTTTTAGCAATGTAATTCCTTTAAGGCAAGGTGGTTTCCAAATGTTCTGTAGGTAATTTAACTGGTTGATTTGCTATAGGGGTTGTTAGAGTTTAACCCAATTAATTTTTGGAGAACAGTTATTAGAAATAATGATTTTGGTTTTGGAATAGTTAATCTCAACTTCTGGGTTTTATTAGTTAAGGCAGCTGGTAGTATCATAACTAAAGCTGGATTTTATCTTTCAGAACCAAGTGTCCCTTTAGGATAATATAACTATGTCATCAGCACATGGGGAATTTTTTGTTTTCTTCAATTCATCCAAGAGTGGTGGCTGTGTCATTAGGTACACTCTTAAGAGGAGGGGAAGCTGCAATTCTGCTTTCCCAGTTATAGCAATATAAATGTAAATCCTGGAGTTTCCAGAGGCAATTTTGGTCATTGTAAGAAATAGACACAGAGGTCCACCAAAGAGGAAGTGGACTCAGATTATTACTGCAGTGATTGCAGAGGATAAACCTGATTGATTGGCCTAATTGACCTCAAATATGATTTTGACGGACCAGGCTTAGTTCAGCCCTCATGTGCAATGGGGTGATGGCAGAGTCAGCTAACTTGTCACCAAAACCCATCTCCCCCTTCATAGATGAGAATTACAGATGGAAAGTCAATTCCTGGCTAGGCACTGCATTCCCTGAAGCTCATTACACCCAGGTACGTTTGAATGACTTGTTCCTCTTAGTAAAATGTGAAAAGAAGTGAATTGTGTCATTTGCAGCTAAAGGTTTTACAGCAATAAATGAGGCTTCTCCTTACTCCTCTTTCCCGCTCACAGAAGACCGAGAGGAGAGTATTCTGCAATCTTAGAGGATGCGGAGCCAGGTGACAGGGGAGGCTTGGGTCCCTGATCTTCATGTGGAGGGAAACAACCCACCATCCAGGAGCATCCACACAGAGCCATTACACGTCCAAGAAGAGAAATAAATTTTCATAGTGTTAAAAGGTCGAAGTTTTGGGGTTTGTTACAATAGCTGTACTATTAAGTAGGCTTTTTTCTTCTAGGAATAGTTAATAGATTTTAGTAGATTTTAAAGTGATAATTCTGAGAAAGGCATGTAAGTGCGGTAAATTGAGGCAAAATTATATTAAAAGGTAGATCTTAAACTTATTTTCTAAAGACCATGCTTGGAAAAACAGTATAATTTTGTGACTAAATATTTGTGTGGGTTGTCTAAAAAAGGCACTCTTGTTTTTATCTTTTTCCCCTAAATTAATCAAAACAGAGTCATCCCCTTCCTTACATTGGATATTTATTGATTGTTGGCTGTCTGGGCTTGCTATTTCTTCTCTAAATTTCCTTGCTTTGTTGGGTTTTGGGTAAATCCTAGTTTCTGTTGTTTCTGGATATAGTCCAAGATAATAACAGGAAAGTCTTGGGGATAGTCCTGGAAATTCCCAGGCCCTTTTTACATTACTGTTAAAGTAATTGAAATGAAGAACCTTGTTGTCTCTCAGCCTGGAAGGTTAAGGCCTGGTTCTCTGCAGCTCTGCAGAGCTTTAGGTTTTGGTTCTGGACACTGGTGTGGAGGATGAGGCATGCAGAATACACTCCCTGTGGCTGTGGTGTTGGCCTGTGGCTTAGGACTGGGGAATGCTAGATTCCTGTCAGAGGCATGTTTCGTACAGCAGAGGCGAAGGAAGAGCCCGCAGTGTTACTATTCCCTAGTAGGAAATGCTGTTGCCAGTGGCGGGGGGGAGGGGGGGTGGGGGGCGGTTTCAAAAGAATGGGGACAGAGGCCAATTAGACACAGAGGAATGAGGAAGCTACCTCTGGTCCAGACAAACCTTTTTCCTTGGTGTCTTAATGTGGCCTTCTTCATCATCCCCTTTCTTCGAAGTCTGTCTCTTCATATGGCTTCCAGGAACACACACTTCTGGTCTTCCTTCTAGCCCCCTGGCCTCCCTGTCTCAGGCTTCATTGCTGCTTCCTTACAACTGCTGTACATGCACTAGACTCAGTTTGGACGTTAACCTTTCTGCTCAGTCAGAGCTCATTTACCCTGCTTGACTTTCTTCAAAGCACTTGTCATTATTAGAAATTATCTCATTCCTTTCATTATTAGGTATTATTTCATTCCTTTCTTTATCAGTATGCCAATGAATTCCTTTAATAGACTGTCGGCTCTGGAAAGTCAGAGACTCTGTCTTGCTTCCTATGGGTCTGTGAGGGACTAGAGCCATCTTTGGTCCATAATAAGTGCTCAGTAAATAGTTTTTCAATTAATAATTGCCTGACTAATTTTGAATGAATAAAAACATGAATTCTAATGATGTCAAATAGCAATATCTTCTTAAATCAAAATCTAGGAACACAAGGTTTTAACAGAGGAGGAGGGGAAAGAATAACATTAGAATTGAAGATTATTCCAGGGTATTTTGTTGCACCCTTGTCTGTTTCCACTTAAAAAAAAAAGGATGGGTTTTGTTATTATCAGCTATAGTGGATAGATGGACTAGATGATTAGATGAGTTTCTAAGGCTAGTTGGATCCCTCCCAACTTGTGTGTCCTCTGAACCTGGCTGCTTACCTCACATCTGGCTCTGCAGTGGCAGCATGCAGTGGCAAACGGCCATTTTTATCTGGAATATTGTGCTTGGCACCATTTCTGAGCAGACTTACACAGCCTTCCAGCCAACCCTGAAATGCAGGAGCAACCACGTCATTATATAACACAAACTCCCATAACATATGCCAACAGGCTTTCTCTACGTTTCCCCCCTTCTTTGGTTTGGCTAAAGGTGTATTTGACTTGTAGTAGTTAAAGACCACGACTCCAACTTAAACACCTCAATAGAAATCTGAAGGTCTTGAAGTAAAAATTCCCAAGCTTTCTGCCCTTTACCCCATCAGATGCAGACTGATTCTAGACTCTCTCCTTTGCCTCCTCCTCCCCATTTCCGGAGTCATTCACCGATGTTACACTGATATGCTCAGGTTGCACCAGTTCCTAGGGCCACAGGTAGCATGTGATGAGGGTAATGAGCCAGCCTGGGGCTCTCATTCTGTGGGCGTGACTCCTGATCATGCTTGCCAATGGTCTGACTTGGATGTCGTGTTTCAATTCTAACAACTGGACTTCTACCATTTTTGAGTCTCAGCCTCCATTCTTCATCCCAGTTTATCTATGTCTGATAAATAGGCCTTGGTCCACTAGTCCAGTTTCCTTTTCTAGTAACCACACAGATAGCATCTTGCTTCTTCTACTCACCCCCTCAGTGCCCAAAAGCCTAACCCGAATCCCACTCCAATGGCTGGGACTCAGATGCTGACAGCCTGAATCCCTAAATAGGGGAGTCTCTTCAGCACTTGCCAAGGGCTCCTCATTGCTGTTTCACTCACCAGTGAGTTCCCCAAGACGCTGTGGGAACTCCCTGCTGTCTACTAATTGTACAGATGGAGACCTTGTATTGCTACATCACATGCTTGTCCCCTGCTTGGCCAACACAGCTGGGTCATTTTCTCACTCTCTCCCATCTCAGGAGTCATCCTAGGCTAGTCCTCCCTCTCTCTCTCTCTCTCTCTCTCTCTCTCTCTCTCTCCATATTACTTTAACTGAGTTAAACCTTTGATAACCAGGGTTAGCTTCATGCTGAGGAGTATGAAGACCTACATTTATCTAGAACCACTTGGGTTATAAGTAGACTAATAAGTAGATGAAACTATTATTATGAAGAAAAAATGTGACAACTCTCTCTTTTGTTCAGAAGCAAGCTTCCTAGCTTCCTTCATTCTTGTGTAATTAAGCTTTAAGATTTCTTAGACGATAAAGATAATTGAAGAATTTCCCCCTTAACATCACAATAGTGGAATCATAAAAACCCAAAATATTAATGAATGCATGAAGAAGAAGGAAGACAATGATAAGAAAAGAACCTTTTGGTTTTGAAAAGTCTGGGAAATATCTGTCAACAAAAGCACACCCAAAGTCCTGTTATAATACTGAATATGGTACTATAGAATGGACCAATATTATGTAAGTCTTAAGTAGAAGCAAACATTTTTTCTGGTATCGTCAGTTTTGACTCAGAATTTACTAATACATTCAATCTGTTATTAGTGGCTAATGTCTAAGTCATCAAGTTCTCTAATTAGAAGGAGGAAAAAAGATCAGAAGATCCAAAAGAAAGGCATGCTGGACAAATTTTAGGGTTGCCTAACATTTACAGTTTTTGAAAAGCAGATCTTTTTTTGGGTAAGATTTGAAACAGTTTTTTAAAAAAATCATTTTGCAATATTTCCTGGAACTGTGTGTGTGTGATTTTGTGTGTGTGTGTGTGTGTGTTTGTGTGGTTTTCGTTCTTTAAAAAAATAAAAAATCAGAACACCATTGAATATATCTGAAACCTTTGTCACTATTCTGAACTAACAAATGAGTTTTGTACCTAGTATGTGCTGATTTCATGTGAACTTCTCCTTCATTTATGATAAACCTAGGTTATTGTTTTGCTACACTTTACAAATGAGGAAAGTGGCACAAGAGAGGTGAAGTGGTTTGTCCAAGGTTACACACCTATATGTTTATTTTGTATACTGAGTTTGGAGCTGAAACTTTGCCAAGTTTCTCTTTAATACTTGAATTGGAACATTGCTAGGAATGGGTGGTAGACTTCATGGTGTACTCCCAAGACACCTCCTTTCAGCAGGGCCAGGGAGAGGACATGCCCTGGGGAGTCATACAGAGACCATGCATAGGTACTTAGGTGTTACCTTTCTAGGTTTCAAGGGTGGGTGCCCCTCATAATTCACTGTCTAGAGTAGTACTTCCTTCCTTCAGGCCTTGCATAGCAGCTCAGCCAAAGAAATTGGAAATTTTGAATTTTAGAATTTCAAAACAAATACAGTTTTACCCACAATATTCTGTAGGCTAATGGCAGTCAACTGTAGGCACCACCTCTGCCCCTTTCTTGACATCTTCAACCAAATTTTCCATTTTCCTCAGTTCAGATATCAAAACCTCTGTAGTAAGAGATGTACTAGGGAATGTGCTAGAAGAGAGGGGACTGGGGAGAGAGTCATGCATCTGTCTGAGATATTGGGACATCAGCTGGCACACACAGAGCAGTGCTTTTCAAACTTGAGAGGACACAAAAATTTCCAGGAAGTTGTTCAATGTGCAGACCCTGTCTTCCACCATAATCCTGCTCCTGGAGTCCAGGGAGGTCTTGGTTGTACCAGAGGAAACTGCATTTGACAAAACACTCCAAGGGATGTTGACACAAGAGATCTGTGGACCTCACTTTAAAAATTCTTCCCAGATTTGTTTGTGAGTCCAAGATAAAGAGGGCATGCACATAGAAAAATTGGGTTCAGAAGAAAATCTCTGAGAATTGGGCAACACACCATTGCAATCTATGCTAGATCATGGCAGGAAGGGGTGGTGTATGTTGGGGGGGAAGGGAAATGTTTTATTTCAAGCAGGGCGCCTTCAATGGAATTCATCCAGAGGGAAAGCACCACCAGCAACAGGCAGCAATAGCAAATGCAAAAGGCAGCAGATGCAAGGAGATAGTGGTCATATGAAGGTTCCTAGGTACCTTGTCCGAGAGGAAGAAGAACGATGTCCCCTGTATGGTGATTAGAACTTGTTTGACATGGACTCAGGTCAGCCCTGGGGCCTCCCAGAAGAACCACAGGGAGGATTTGAGAGGAGAGGGTTTGGAGATTTTCATTGAGTCTTAACCAAGCTTGCTCTAATGTTGGGAAATGCTGAACGGAAATCTCTCAAATTGGCATCACACAGCCTCTAACTTGAGCACTGACTGTGAACTCTGTATTGCCACTTATAAGTCTGGTACACCCCCTGCTTGCTACTCCCCTCATTCATCCCAGTTCTCACATTCCTTAGCCTGGAGCCTCCACTCAACTAATCCTACCCCACAGATGCTAACTGAATCTTCAAAACAATACCACCTTTTCCGAGTTGTTTATGGACACTGTTCTTAGAAGTGTCCAGAATGTCCCAAGAGAGATTCTGATGTTGTTAAAACAGAAAGGAATGTTCTCGAGCGGTGACATTACTTCTATAACATTCCTTTTATCTTAACATTTGGAGGATCCTAAATGAATTAAATCCATGAAAGAACTCAAAGTGGTGATATCAATGTTGAAGATGATTAAGGTAAAGCTTCAAGTTCTATTGCATTAATCCACACCCTGTTCCTCAGTCCCTTTGACCCACTCGAGTCCATACCAGGTAGGTTGCCAGGCATAAACTTGTACGGCCATAAGCATCCTGCATGTTAATGTTGGCTCCCATCTTCAGAAGCAGCTTCACCGTGTCCACTTGGCGTCCAGAAACCGCATGCATCAAGGGTGTACATCCTGCAATGAGACATTTCAACGGCCTTTAAAAATGTTTGACTTATGAAATTAATGAGCAGATTTTATTTGCCTCTCTATTTTGCTCTTTGTAACACAAACCCAGCTGTTGAACTGTGTGGGATTGAAGAGAGATGAAGAAGATTGTTGCTACATTTATGTAAACTATTCTTTCTGACTTTTTTTTCAGTCTTCTGTAATTTTGCATAATTGATTAAAACATTTGAGGACAATGAGAAAAATTACTTATTGTTGTTCCAGGAATCCACATAATTTGGAATCAAATAGGCAGGTTTATCCTGACTTGGCTTGGACAATGCAGAATCTGGAAATGTGTAGAAAGCAGCTTTAGCCAGGTATACTTCTATTGAAGGTAGTGATGGAATCTCAGCCTTAGGTTATAGAAATTTTAACTAAAAGGATCTACTTGTACTGAATACTTCTCTGTTTTCAGAACCAATATAGGCAACGGTATTTGATTTTTAAGTATATTTTCTTCCTGAGTAAAAACAGAGACGAAATTCCACATTTTGATGAACTTTGCAGGGCTGTTGGAACCAGCCAGCTGGTGAGGTGGAATCCAGGTGCTTCACATTCCTTTAAGCAAAAGAAACCAAACACCAGACACAGGCCCTCCTCCAACTCAGACTTGTTCAGATGTCTTTTGACGAGATTCATGGTGAATTGTGATTCTTCCCTGGATGAACTGCAAGCTTTGACCCTCAGAGATCCCTGAGGGCAGGAATAGCCCAGGATGTTCTCACAGAAAGATTGCATCCAGCAACCCAATTTCTTCCTAAATCTCTCCCTTCCAAAACTCTTTCAGGCATCTGTGCTGGGTGGAAACAGCAATGAAGTGCTGTGTCTTAAAATAGTGGTGAGTTTCCTTTCTTCCCTCCCTTCCTCCCTTGTTCCTGTCAACAAGTGGTAGTTATAACTACTGGGACAAAAAAGAACATGTTGAAAAGGAAATTATTGAAGCATTTTGAATCTGAAATAGTCAGTATATAAAACTAAAGAATTCCTGAATATTATTTTCAAAAAATTACATTCCTTGTCTGGCTAATGATTTTATTTATTTATTTTTATCCCAAATATTGAGGATCAAACCCAGGGGCTTTCTGCCACTGAGCTACATCTCTGGTCCTTTTTATTTTTTGTTGCAACAGGGTCTCACTAAGTTGCCAGGACTGGCCTTGAACTTGTGAACCTCCTGCCTCAGCCTTCTAGTCCCTGGGATTGTAGGTGTGTACCACCACACCCGGCTCTATCTGTCTTGAGATCCTAGATTATATATAAATTTCCTTAAAGAACCCCGCCAACTAGATCTCCAAGTTACAGGCTCTTCTTATCATCCTTTATTCTTCTTTAATAACTCTTTTAAAACTTTGTAAGTATGCATTTTTTGGGGGTAATCATCCTCTGAGTTGTAAGTTCTAAAGGGAAGGAACCACATCCCTTGAGCTCATCACTATATCCTGGGAGACAACCACTACACCTAGTGCATAGAAGATGTTAACAAATGAATAGCTGAATGATTACTGAACATTTCTTATTTTAAGATAATCTTACTGAGTTATCTCTGAGGTTTAGAGAGAATTGATGGAAGATTCATTTCCAAATGGACTCCAAAATTTATTTTAAGTTGACATTCCTGACTGTCCTTATTGATAATACAAAAATACACACACACACAAAAACAAAAAACAAACATACAAACTCAAAATAGAACAAATAAGAGAGTACGTCATTGTTGCTGTATATAAAATTAAAAACATATTAAAGGAATTCCTATAAACAAAAGCAATGGGAAAACTAACAAAGCAAGCAACCAAAAACTAAGGTTCTTAGGAATAGATCTAACAGAAGAAGACCAAGATGTGTGGACAAAATCATTAAACTTATTAGATGATATAAAAGAAGAACTAAACATGGAAAGATATACAATGTTTACAAAGGGAAAACTCAATATAAATTTCATGAAACTGAACCTATAAATTTAGTGCAATTGCAGTAAAAATTCAACTAAGCTTTTGTGAAACCTGAAAAAAAAATCTTAAAATTTATCTCGAAAAATAAAGTAACTACAACAACAACAACAACAACAACAACAAAAGCCCCCCTATGCCCAGGACTTTAAAAGTAAAACAAAGGGAGGGAAATTGCCTTATTAACTGACAAGAATTATTATAAAGTTTTGATTGCTGAAACAATGAAAAGATCAACAGAGCAGAAAAGTAAGCCTCAGGAACATTCCAACCTACAAAGGAACTAAGTGTGTGACTAAGGGACAATACAAATCAGTAAGAAAAAAATTATTTAATAAATGGTGCTGACCAACTGGTGATACAGAGGGATAAGTTAAAATAAAATCCAGACTTCATACCATATATTATTAACATAGTCCAGATGGATTAGAGACCAAATATGAAAAGCAAAATTTAACAAATTTATAAAAGAAAATATAGACTCATATCTTTCTAACCTCAAGATTGGCAAGACTTTACTGAAGAAGATATAAAAATCATAAACTGCAAGGAAAATATTTTTTTAGATGTTGATGGACCTTTATTTTATTCATTTATTTATATGTGGTGCTGAGAATTAAACCCAGTGCCTCACACAGGCTAGTCAAGTGCTCTACCACTGAGCCACAGCCCCAGCCCAGGAAATATTTTATTAAATTCAATTATATTCAAATTTAAAATTTCTACATAAGAAAATTCTGGTACCTTCTATATAAGGTAGCATTAACAAAATGAAAAGGCCACATATTGGGAGAAGATATTTTAATTTATAAAACCAAGAAAAGATTATTTGCTAAAGTTAATAAAGAACAAGTCAATAATTCAACAACCTAAGAGAAAAAAAAGTCATACACATACACATATATACAAGCAATTCACAAAAGAGAAAACACAAACCAATGAACATATAAAAATTACCTCACAAATACATGAGGGTTGCATTTTTCTTTTCAATGTATGTGTCTTTTATTTCATTTCATTAACTTTTTGAACTGCCTTTTTATGCTTGTATTGCACTAGGCTGGACATGAGAGGTGAAAGTGGACATTCATGCCTGAGGTGAAAATTTATGCCTTGTTCCTGATTTTGGGATCAAAGCATTTGACTTTTACCACAAAGTAAAATATTAGCTCTGGGTTTTTTTTGTAGATTTTTTTAAAAAAAATAAGAGACAGGATCTTACTACATTTCTCACCCCAACTTTGAAATCATTATCCTTCCACCTCAGCCTCCTAAGTAGCTGATACACAGTCTCATTCAACCACACCTGGCTTTGTAGATAATCTTTATCATATTGAGAAAGTTCTCATCTCTTCCTATTTTTCTGAGATTTTAAATTATGAATGTGTACTAAGTTTTGTCAAAAGCTTCTTCTGTATCAATGGAACTGAATACATGCTTTTTCTTCTTTATTTGGTTAACTTGGTTGATTACGATGACTTTTAAATATTGAGCCAGACTTATAGCTCTAGGAACTCTGCCTTCTTCCCATCATTGTGTATAATTCTTCTCATATATAATTGAATTTAGTTTACCCTGATTTTATTAAGGAGTTTTGAATTCACATTCATGAGAACTATTGGTCTGTAGAGTTTTTTAAAATATAGTCTTTGTCTGGTTTTGATTCAAAGGTAATATTAGCTCATAAATATAACTGACAAGTTGTATTGTTCTCTTGTTCTGTATTATGGAAGACATTCTGTAGAATTGATGCAGAGTGTTCTTTAGAAGTTTGTAGATATCTCCAGTAAGACCGTCTTGGCCTAAAGATATACTTTTTGGGGAAATTAAAAATTGTAAATTCAATTTCCTAAAGAGTTTACAAAGGAATATTCAAATCACCAATTTTCTACTGGTTGCATTATGGCAATTTATGTGAAAATTTTGTTAGCACATATTAATTGTACATAGTAATGAGGTTCAGTGTGATATTTCCAAACATGCATAGAACATGCACTAATCAAATCCAATCTTCATTTTTCCACCCAGTTTGTTATTTTTTGAGGAATTGATCCATTTAACTAAATTGCCAAGTTTATGTGTGTAGTTGTTTGTTGTATTTCCTTCTTCCATTTAGATGTCTGGCAGGGTTTGCAGTGATCTCCTGATTTTGCATTCCTGAAGGTGGTAATTTGTATCTTCTTCTACTTTTTGTTTGGCAGTATTGCTAGAAGTTTGTCAACTTTATCTTTCAAAGAACCAGTCCTTTATTTTACTGATTTTCTCTGTTTTTCTGTTTTCAGTTTCAGCTTTTCTCTTTATTATTTTTTCCTTCTGCTTGTTTTGGGTTTAAACCATTTTGCTCTTCTTTTTCTAAGCTCTTGTGGTAGTGAGAGCTTAGATTAATTAATGATTGAGGTTTCCTCTCTTTTCTAACATATGTATCTGTTTTAGTATATAAAGTTCCCTCTTAACATTGTTTGATTTATTGGCATTTATTGATTGTTCATTTGATTTGAGATCTTCCTGTTTCTTAGTAGGACAAATAATTTACATATATTGGTATATTGGATATTATGTGATTCTTGATTCACTCTATTTTAGCAGGCTTCCTTAGACACTGCTCAAAGAAAGGAAGAAAAGGGGGTGACATCTCATTATGGTAAAGTGGGGTTATAAATCCAGATTCCCTGCTTGGCTTCCATTGAAATCTGAAGAGGACTCTTGATTATTACTGGGTGCTGTTTGAGGTCCTAACTTTCAACAAGGCCTCCCTCTGACATCATACTGCAGGTAAGGGAAGGGGGACCTGAATGCCAGGTGGGAGTGGAGGTGCAGGCTCCTCACTTGGTCATTGCTAGAGTGAGTTGCCTGGGGTCACAATGGGTGTGTGTGGCGCGGGGGAGTGGGGGGTGATGGCTGGAATAGAACCATCATTGTCTAAAAAGTTTTCTGTCTTGCTAAGCTGTTTCTTTCCTGGTAGTTTGGCTAGAAAATGCAAATTTTTGTTGGGACATTTTTGTCTGTGTCTGTTGACATTTCTGGGTTGCCAGTTTCTTCAACTCCAACTCTGGAATGTACCAGGCAAAAGGAAACCCAGAGTACTTACCACCATGTCATTCCTTGGGCTCCAAGGTCTTAGCCAGTCTGTCATTTTCTCTCCATCTTCCAGAGTTTTCTTATGTTGATTTTATACAGTTTTATAATGTCCAGGGTCTTTAGTTGTACTTACCAGAAAGGATAGAGGGAAAAGCACATTCACTCCCTCTTCCCAGAAGCCGAAGTCCTTGCTCTCTAAGAGTTACACTTTTCCAACATCCATTGCCACTAAAGGTAACCTACTCTTTCCATGACCCTGTTAGAACTATCTGGCCTCTCTGCTTTGCTCACTCATATGAAGATAAAGGAAATAAACTAGCTGACTTTATTCTGAGTGATGATGTAAAAGAATTTGAAGCTTTCTAACACCTTTTTTAAAAGAAATATTGCAATATTTGCACATAGCCACAGGTAATAAATATATCCTGCAGTACCAAAGTGTACTGTCACAAGTAATTTTAAAAATCATAATTATCTCAAAACATCATCTCAAAAGGATAAAACATAACAGCCTAGATTTAAAGTGTGTAAAGATCTTACCTTCGCTGTCACAGCATTCTAGGATAGAGGGGTCTTCCCGGATCACTGCAGTCAGAGCATTGACATCTCCGTTAGATGCTGCCTGATAGACCATGGTCAGGTCAACTTCTTCAGATGAGTCACCTTTATGAATCAAACAGACACCCTGTTAGTGTGTGGAGTGAGTTTGTTCAAAGAATAACCACCTAAATCATCACCCACACGAGTGATTCATTAAACCTTTCTAGTGAATCTGGGCAGGCAGCTGAGTCATCCTGATCACGGCACCTTCACCACTTCTGGAGGAAGGTGGGCTAGTGTAACACCACTGTATGTTGGAAAGGAAACTGAGGGATTAGACATTCTTTGAGATTTTGTGGTTCTTTCCAGGCATTCGGGTTTCTCAAAATCAGTGAAGACCAGAGGAGGAAGGGGGCCCTCATCTTGGCTCTGTGTTTCATTTTTGATCTGAAGCATGTTACTTGGCTTCTCAGTGACTCAGTTTACCCACCTTTGAGAGAGGCATTGTGCTTCTCATTCTCTTTTAGATGCACTCAGAATGCTTCCCTGTCTGGCTCTGCATCCCGAGGACCGACTATCCCCAGACCTCTCACGCTCTGGCTTGTCCAGGGGAGGCACTGGCAGGAGACGGGTGGGGATGGAAGAAGAGACAGAAAGATAGGGCAATTCTCCACCCTGCCCAGTCCAGTGCCTTGCAGTAGCCGTGTCCCTCCTGCCAGGAGTTCTTCCTCTGCAGAGCCAGCTCTCACTGGGCTCCATGACAACCATCCCTTCTCATTCTCCTTCAGCTGTGACCTAGGTAACGGCTTCCTGCTGGTATTCACCTGTTCACTTTTGGCGCATTTCCTTGGAATCCTGTTTCATCTCTGAGTGTTGTACCTTCATGAAAGGCCCTTCCTGTCATCCCTGGAGTTTTATGAGGTGGTTGCTCCAGAAGAAATAGGGTGGTATGCATCTCCTTTGAGTTGAGTCACCACCTGTATTATACTGTTGTGCATGATTGAACTAATGAATACAAAGGTGACAATAGAATCGTGGGTCGCCTGACCCCAGGGAGCACAGGAAGGTCTGGGAAGCAAGCTTTTCTAATAAGGAGACTCCTAGTGAGAAGCTATGCTGAGCTCCCCTATGCACTCTCTCCCAGGCATGTTTTTCCCCTCAAGCATAGCCATTGTCTGAAGAAAACATTTGAGTGAAATTAAAGGTGGTTTTTATTTTTTTTTCTAAATTGTATTTTTCTCCTAATGTGGACATTATACCAGAGATGCTTTTCAGTTTGAATTGATCTTTAGTTGGCAGGGTTTCTAACCTTTGGTTTGGGTTTCTGTCCCAGTATTTCTAAGAATTCATTAATGATTTTTAACCAGTTAACCTGTACCAGGAGCAACTTGTTATTGAAAATGATTCACTGTTTTTTAAAGTATGATGGTAGTGCTCTAATTTTTCCGTGGTATTTTTTTTTTTTCCAAAAGTGGACTCACCTGTACGTTTGTGTGGGGGCTGGAAGTGGGAGGTGAGGGGTGTTCAGGCTGAGGGCCACTTTTGTGGTAAGTGTGAGAATTCTGGAGCCAATTTGGATACAAGTTCTGCTTGTACTGACTATCTGTGTGAATGTGGTCAGTCACCCTCTCTGGGTCTTAGTTTTCTTATCTTTAAAATGGAGATGATGATGATGATGACGACTCCCTATCACATCAGGTTGTAGTGAGGAAGATAATGAGTTAATATTTAATCCTATGTGCTTTTAGAATAGGATCCAGCTTTTAGTAAACACTGTATGCACTTTGCTACTACTAGGGCTACTTTTTTTTGAGGGGTGAGGGCTCTTATTTAGACAGGATGAAAAATCTGGGACATGTAGAGAAAAATATCTCTTGTTGATGATGCTAATAATGAATCTATATGTTGCATAGAACATTAACTCATTATTAAAGACTTTCCCAGGAGTCTAGACCTTTTATTAACATGGCTCCCAATATCTTTGGGTACAAGAAATAGGGCCCAAACTTAAGGATAAAGATGGGCCTGGTGTCTGGTTGTATGTGCACATCCAAAGATGCTAGCAACATCATCTCAGAAGGAAGATCGTCATGGTGGGCCAAGGAGCTGCTGAAGGTGACATTAGAACTGTGGGTCTTCAGAGTCTATACGTAATGTGCTTATATAAAATATGCTAATGTACTTACCACCTGCATATGGCTGATTGCAACAACACATGCAAAGGCAAATTCATCACACTGTGGAACTGCCTTGCAGTATCAGGATCCACAAAATATCTTGCCAGAGTAGTTAGATAAATCATATTTAATAGGGATAAGCAGAGGGTAGCATATGTCAGTCCACAAAACACAGTGAAGGGTGGTTGAACCTGTGGGTTTTGTTGCTCAAGCTTCCCTCACCCTGCTGTTAACCTGAACCTGATTGTTCTCTGGGGACCAGCTCTGTTCCACATTCAGCCCATGGGCTAATTCAGTTGGATTGACTGGATTTGGGGGACGAAACATGTGAACTGAATCAAAGCCACTCAATATTTGCATTATCTTGGGCAGAGACTGATACAGGGATGTAACCCAGTTAGAGTCCACCAGAAGCAAACATATTTGTCTTATTGTTGGGAACAATACTCTAACTTTGTTCCACCAACTTAGTGACATTTTATGGATGGAAAGCCTGCCTAAGAAGAACGAAAACTAAAACAAGGAGATGAATAGACAGGGCTCAAGAGAAGAAAAGAGCCGAGACCTGGTGACATAATTTAAACTTCTGAATCAAGCTGCATTTTGTGTCGCCATCATCTCTAGAACATTTACATGTGCCAATCAATTATTTTTTTGCTGAAGTCAATTTGCATAATCTTGTGTGTATGTTTTGGTTTTCTTTTTAGTCACTGAGAGAGTTCTAACCAATAAGAGGTTTTAGTGGTGGCACATTAGAAAATAACTTATGGTTTTAGTTGGATAGTTAGCTCCAGAAGAATTAGTGATGTTTTAATAAACTAGAAGGAACACTAGCTCCATTATTGAAAGTCTAGGTATCACATTGAGGAAGGTGATACCAGTCAGTGTCATACTGCAATTTATAAGCTGTGGGGTAAATGGGGTTACAGGTAGCTAGAGAGCATTCAGAGAGTGAACAGAAGGAGGTATGAAGGAACTTGATTCATGTGACATGAGAATGAGTTGAAGGAAGTAAATGTGTTTTCTCTGGAGATTATTATTCTGTGAGGTCATGATAGTAGCCTTTAGGTATATAAAATATGCATAGCATAAAATGGCAATGCCACGTTAGTTATTTTTAAGCGTTGAGTTCAGTGGCATTATGTACATTCACATTGTTGTGTGACCATCGCAACCACCTGTCTCCAGAGAGTCTCCAAGACTTTCTACCCATTAAACAATAACTTCTTATCCTTTCCTGCCCGCAGCCCTTGGAAAGCACCATTCCACTTTCTGAGTCTGTGAATTTGACTACTCTAGGTATCTTACATTTGTAGAGTCATCAATATTTGTCTTTTTGTGTTAGCTGATTTTGCTTAGCATAATGTCAGCAAGGTTCATCTACACTGGAATGTTGTAATAATGATTTTTGTTCCTTTCAAAGCTGAACATTCCACTCTATGTATGTACCAGGTGGTGTTTATTCACTTATCTGCAGATGAACACTTGGGTTATTTTCGCCTTGTGGCTATTGTGAATATGCTGCCATATACATAGGTGTTCAAGTCCCTTTGAGACATTGCTTTTAATTCATTGGGGTATATACTTAGAAAGGGAATTGCTGGATCATATGATGATCCATTTTAATTTTTTTTTTTGGGGGGGAACCACCATACTGTTCTTCATAGCGGCTACACTACTTTATATTCTCACCAATGGTACACACGGGCTCCAATTTCCTCATGTCTTCACCTCCATATATTTTTTGTGTGTATGTGGCTTTTGTTTTTTGATAATAGTCATCTTAATGAGTATGAAGTATACATAACTGTAGAATATCTTTTCATGTGTTATTGGTCATCTCCCCTTAAATTTGGGAGAAATGTCTGCTCAGATCCTTTGCCTACTTTTATATTGGATTGTTTGTTTTTTTGTTGTTGAGTTTATAGGAGATTTTTTTGGGGGGGGGTACTGGGGATTAAACTCAGGGGCACTCAACCACTGAGCCACATCCATCCTCAGCCCTATTTTGTATTTTTATTTAGAGACAGGGGCTCACTGAATTGCTTAGCACCTCACTTTTGCTGAGGCTGGCTTTGACCTTATTATCCTCCTGCCTCAGCCTCCGGAGCCGCCTGTTTCAAGCATGTGCCACCACGCCCGACTATAGGAGATCTTTATATGTATGGATATTAAACCTTTATCAGATATATGATTTACAAGTATTTTCTTCCATTCTGTGATGTCTTTTCACATTGTTGATGTTATCTTTTGGTGAACAAAATTTTACATTTTCATAGAGTTCAGTTTGACTATTTTTTCTTTTGATAACCATGATTTTAGTGCCATATCCAAGAAATAATTGCTAAATCCAGGGTCAACAAAGCTTTCCACCTATTCTTCCTTCTTCTTCTCCTCCTCCTCCTCCTTCTCCTCCTCTTCTTCCTCCTCCTCCTCCTACTTCTTCTTCTTTTATTTTTTGGTACTGAGGATTAAACCCAGAGTTGCTTTACCATTGGGCCACATCTCCAGCCTTTTTTATTTTTATTTTTATTTTGAGACAGAGTCTCACCAAGTTGCTTAGGGCCTCAGTTGCTGAGGCTGGTGTTGAACTTATCCTCCTGCCTCAGCCTCCCTAATTGCTCCCCTCTACTTTCTTCTAAGAATTCTAAGTCTTATGTTTCAGTCTTCCATCCATTTTTAGTTAATTTTTAAATATGGTATGAGGTAAGAGCCCAAGTACGTTATTTTCCATGTGACTAACTAGTTGCTCAAGCACTATATGTTGAAAAGACTATTCTTTCCCTACTGAGTGGTCTTGGTGCCTTTGTTGAAAAGCAGTTAACCATAGATATATGGGATTCTTTCTGAGGTCGCAGTTCTGTTGCATTGATCTGTATGCCTGTGCTTATGCCAGTATCACTCATTTTGATTAGTTTAGCTTTGCAGTAAGTTTTGAAAACAGGAAGTGTAAGTACTCCAACTTTTTTTTGTAAAATTGTTTTAGCTATTTGAGGTCTTTTGAGATTTTATATGAATTTTGGGGTGGACTTGTTTTACTTCTTTAAATGCATGACGGGCATTGTGAATTGTATTGGATGTACAGATTGCTTTGGGTAGTATTGACATCTTAACAATATTAAGTCTAAAATCATGCTATGTGCATATATAAATATACCACAGGGAATTTCATCTTTATGAATATGTAGAAGAACCAATTAGAAATAAATAGATGAGTGAAAGAACATCAGTAAAAGAAGGAGGATGGAGGAAGGAGGAGAGGATGGAGGAAGGAGGAGAGGAAGGAAAAGAGGGCCAATGGGAACTTAAATTCCATGCATGTATGATTTTGTTGGGATGAANTATCCAAGATAGTCTAATTTTTGGTGCATGTTCTTTCCGTCTTTTATAGGTCATATATATATATATATATGACCTATAAAAGACGGAAAGAACATGCACCAAAAATTAGACTATCTTGGATATTCTTTTGAACTTTCTATACTTTCTAAATTCTTTATGATGAATTTGCATTTGTTAATATTCATCAAAGTTAACCAAGTATTTTTTTTTTCTTAAATGTTGAATGAGGAGTGTGGCTTCTTAGCTTTATAGTAATATGCTACTATTTAAAGAAGAGACAGAGCCTAGGATGTACATACCTAACAAGTCCTTGATATTTCACAAAGTTCTCAAACCGGGAAGAAATCTGTTTTTCTAATTTTGACCCTTAAAAGTACCCTAGTAGTGTTTTTTTAAAAAAATTGGTTAAATGTTTTAAATTGTTATAAAATTTTACCAACAGGAGGATAGATGATCTTGAAATCATGATAAAAAAAAAAAAAACTCACTGGTTTCTGTGTATCATAAATTCTACCTAATTCCAAGGGCCTAGTGTTAATGCTGGGTTTTCAGATGTATGACAGGCTGTTAGCAATGCTTTGGGTCTTCAGAGTGTCTCAGATTTTACACCAATGTGGGCCCCTCTTTTAGAGCTTCATATAGTGGCTCTGCCCTGAGGTTCTGTTGAGTTCCTTGGGAAAGCCCTCAACTGCATCAGTTACTAGGCCCATTTTTTCCAAGTTATCTAGAGGTCAGCTTGATACTTGTTCTGCTTAAGTTGTGACCCTTTTGTGGAAAGGCCAGGTTGATGTAAGGGCAGGTTGGGTAATGCAATTTTAAGAGTCCAATCCAGATGATTTGAGAGGCTTTCTTTTGTTTATTCTATTCTGTGGTTCCTTGGGTGACTGAACCTACCCTAGAGTTATCCATGAAGTCTGGATTTATTTGGGGCAACTATAGAGGATACACGACTTTCTTGGATTATTCCTTGGAATAGAGCTGAGTGCCTCCAAAGAAGGTACATTTTTTCATTCATCCATTTACTCAGCTTCTACCATAGACTAGTAAAAGTGTGAGAACAAAAGTGGTAGAATCTCTGTCCCTAAAAGCAATATGACATGCCCTAGTGGGAAGAAAAATGTCTAATTTATCATTAAAACACTGGGAACATTATGGCAGGATAGGGAGGAATCACTTAAATAATGGCTTCCTGTGCATTTTCCTAATTTAAATCTCTCTTTTCTCCTGCAGAATTATCCTGGATGCTGTGGGACAATGGAGAAATGGTATTCTCAGGGCCACCCAGAGTGGTCTATTCATGAGAAGGTGAGGCCTTTCCACCTTGAGGGCGGGTGCTTGCTTTCACTGCACCCTGATGCCTCCGTGTGACAACATTGCCACCCACTGGTGATGGAAAGCCTCTGTGGGGCCTTGACCTGGGCTTTGAGCCAGGATGGTGCCTGTGCTGCTAGGCAGGATTAAGAGCCAGTCTGGAACTCTCTGTCCAGGCAGGAACAAGTTGAAGGTCGTTGATAAAGTTGGCCACCACTGAATCACAATTAGCCTTATGTGACTCTTATCACATCACGCGACATGCAGCACACACACATGGGGCAATAGAAAAATGCTAGGGGGGCTGGGGATGTGGCTCAAGCAGTAGCGCGCTTGCCTGGCATGCGTGCAGCCCGGGTTCAATCCTCAGCACCACATACAAAGATGTTGTGTCCGCCGAAAAACTAAAAAATAAATTTAAAAAATTCTCTCTCTCTCTCTCTCTGTCTCTCTCTCTCTTAAAAAAAAGAAAATAAAATAAAAGAAAAATGCTAGGGACACAGACTCTGGGATTTGACTGCCAGGGGTAGAATCCTGGCACTGCCACTTACCCACTAGCTGTGAGATCTCAGTTAAATTGCTTAACCTTTCTATGCCTGTTCTTCTCTTGTCAAATGGGATAAGAATAGTGCCCACCTCACAGAGCCGTCCAGACGGCTAAGTGAGTTCATTCACACCAAGTGTTGAGAGCAATGCCTGGCACTGAGTATGTGTTCCAAGTGTGTTAATTAATTTGCTTATCCACATTTCTACTTTGATATAGATGGGCACCTGTCTCTTCTTTGTCACCAAAGAGATGCTCTCAGCAGGCTGTCGTGACTTGGTGAACTGAAGCAGTTTGCTATTTCACATGTTCTTCTCCATTCCCTCAGTGTGCATTCTCTTATAAATTGTCAGTCATGGGGGAAGAAGAGAAAGAGTTTTTTGTTTCAACATTTTAAAGGAAAATAACTCCAAACTTCCTGCAGTTACCAACTGAGAGAAGAAAGAGGCAAAACAACTTTGGTGACGTGGCGTGGGAAAGAAGGGATTTCATCCTGAGTGGAGGAGAGTCTTGCAACATTATTATCTCAGGAGTAATATCTGGCCAACACAGGCCTTTCTCTGTAACCAGATTTATCATGCGATACTTGTTGTGTGTTTCTTTGAATCTCTGCATCCCTGTGTTCCTGGGGGTGCTCTTCTGACCTGTGGATGTTTTACCATTTTTAGTCTATCTCCTGCACAGATAGGGGCCTTGAAAATGGACTTTTCTGTTTTAGGAAGTTTGTCTGTGTTGTCCTTCAGTAATGATGCCTCAATATTAGTGTCTCTTTGAGAACTTTCTGGATTTTCTGACTTCTGGAATGCCTTTGTATAGAATGCACTTTAACTGTAATAACACCAATTCTTAAAAAGACTATCTTTAATTTACAGAACATTCCGAGTCGGGTAACTGTATTGGTTGCTCAACTTAGTCTGTATGTTCTACTCAAATGAGTTTTCTCAACCACTAAAATTTTGTCGAAATATTTTTGATGTTGAAGCATTGTGTCAGAATGTTCTTTGGCAATTAGGAGGTATACATCTTAAATTGATTGTGCTAGCCTAGCTGGCTTTTGGATACTGAAAAGTAAACTAAGTGGTGTTATGTCAACCGTCCTTTCTCCAATCTCCCTTTCTAACTTCTGAGTAGACTATATGACTCCACCTACCTCTTTTGCTTTTTAGAAGGGGCAAGAGTTGGAGTCACATATTTGCTATTTTAACTGGAGACTGTGGGGTTGGGGTGGTAGTGACAGGTGGGTACAGAAGCAGGGTTCATGTAGTTTGGAGCCAAGCAGACTCAGTGGAACATGACAGGTGCATATTGAAAACCTGGGAAGGAGATTTTAGGATTATTTTCTACAGATCCAAAACTAGTTCTGGTGGGTACAAACTGGAATAAATGAGACTTCTGAATAACCAGAGATGTTTAGAAACAGAAGGATATCTTGTGATCTAGTGTGTTCCTCTCCACTACCCCAGTTAACAGGTTCTGGCCAAATGTATCTTGGGAAAGTTCTCAAAGAGACACTAATATTGAGTAGCAAGTGGACCCCTAAGTTTCCATGCATGATTAATGAGAACATCAATGTACCTAATGAACATGGGTGGAGAGCCAAATGGTGAATCACCTATCATTGCAGGAACAATGACTGTTGGGCTGGGAAAGAATTGGAGAAAGAGGTCTTCCTTGGATGTAGTAAAGGGCATCCTCCTGGGCCCTCCCCTGTGCTGCTTATAAAACTGTCCCTAGTGCCTTGGTCTTCTGGAAATAACTTTACAAAACCAAGTATAAGTTAGGTGGCTGGCCCAACTGCCCAAATTTGAACAAGTCTATATCATTCTATGATTCTTGAGCTTTGCCTTGTCCATGAAGCTCTATTGTAGCTGTGTTCTGTCAGAGGGACTTCTATGGTGTTCTCACTATGTGAATTCTCTTTTCTCCCTCTCATCAGTGAAGCATTTTCAGATTGGACAGGATTTCTTCCTTCTTTAAATTTTCTTTAAAATTTCACTGATCTCCTAAAGTGTGCTTTCTGTCTACAGTCACAGACTGACAGTAGTTCCTTGAAGACTGTATTATGGATTCCTAAAGATGCTTACAAGCAACTGAAATGGAATTTCTTCTCATGACATTGGGATAATTTCTGGGTACCCAACTTGGTTTCATTGTTGCTTGATAAAAGGCATAGAATAAAATCCAACCTGCCCTTCATGCGACCTCACTAGGATTCACACTAGAGTTTATACTCACTGTAGAAAAATGAGTTTGACACATAACCCAGAGATGGGAGCACAGTTGTGGAGAGTTGGCTATACAAATGGAGGGGAAGAGCTAAAGTTTCCGACAATGATAGAAAGGTTCTACAGTGGGGAAGAGTGAATTCTTTTAACATGTTAAGAAAAATGTCAAGTGACTGAGGAAGAAATAATTCTCAGACTGAAACACAGAAGAAGAATGAAAATTTTCTACTTTATTTTCTGCGGTTAGCCTAACTGGTAAAGACAACACACACACACACACACACACACACACACAAAGGCACCTATTGGCCAATTCAATCTGAAAACACAAAATTCTAAGTTGTAAATTAACTTCTACTGGATCAAATTCATTTGGGTTAAAAGAACAATATAACATTGCCAAATGGAGCTTATTCCAGAACTAAAGATACTTTGATTTTAGGGTATCCATTAATAAAATATATCATACCAGAGGGACAAAGCACGATGAGATGAGCAAAGACCATAAAAGCATTTTATACTATTTGGTATCTGTTCCTAAAAAGCTGTTTTTAGCAATAGATTATATTCTTTAATATGATTAAGTATATTTATTTCAAACTAATTGCAAACATCATACCTAATAGTGAAACAATGTAGAAAGAAAGGTATATGACACATTTGAACTGATATTATAAGATAAGCAAAGAAGAAGTGGGATATGATAATCACGAAGCAAGATCAAAGCAATCATAACTTAGTAATCGCTAATTTTTATAGGTGACTTATGTTCCAGTCACTTTCCTAACAATTTCATCTTAGGCCATTTATTTGTCTGAACAACTTTATGAAGTTGGTAAATGAGGAAATTGAAGCAAAGAAGGATTTAATGACTTTTTTTTGGAAGTTTCACAGTTATTAAGTGGTAGAGTGGGGCTAGAAACCAGTTCATCTGACCTGCAGCCAGGATTCTCACCCACTATGTAGCACTTCCCCTCCTCATTTGAACAATTTACAGTAGTTCACCCTTATCCAGTTTCAGCTCCCCACAGTACACAGCAGTCTGAAAATATCAAATAAAAAATTCCAGAAATACATAATTTTTAGGTTTTAAATTATACCCCATTTCCAGTAGCATTACAAATTTTTTTATAGTTCCATTCTGTCCCACATGGGTAATGGATCGTCCCTTGGGCCAGTGTCTCCATGCTCTATATTCTACCTACTTATCTGTCACTTAGAAGCCAGTTTGCTTATGAGGTTGACTGTCACTGTATTTCAGTGCTTGTTTTCAAATAATGTTTTTTTTTTACTTAATAATGTAAATTTTATATTATTAAGTGTTATTTTACCGAATAGTGGCCCCAAAGGGCAAGAGTACTGGTGCTGCCACTTCAGATATGCCAAAGAGGAGCCATCAAGTGCTACATTTAAGTGAAAAGGTGAAAGTATTCTAAGATATTTGAGAGAGAGAGAGGGAGAAAGAGATAGTGTGTGCATGTGAGAAGGATAGACCACATTCATGTAACTTTAATTAAAGTATATGGCCATAATTGTTCCATGTTATTATCATTTACCATTGGTAATCTCTTGCTGTGTCTAATCCTTCAAATGAAACTTTACTCTAGATATCTATGTACAGGAAGAAACAGTACAGGTAGGGTTTGGTATTGTCTGTGGTTTCAGCAACCTGTTGGGGTCTTAGAATGAATCCCCTAAGGATCAGGAGATTCATGGTAATTACCCATCAGGCAGCACAAGGGAGTCAACAAAAGAATTAATACAATATGATTAAAACAATTAACAAAGTTGGAATTTAAAAGTAAATATAAAAGTACACAGTTTACATTAAATAATATAAGGAGAAAACCCATTGCAATGAAAATACAAAATACATAGGAATATACCCCTCTAAAATATTCATAATTCAAGTGAAGAAAACTATGTGACTTTATTGCAAGATATATAAGAATAGAATTTATGAAAATATATACTATTTTCCTAGTTAGGAAGGCTAAATAGTATAAGAAAAAATTAATTATTACCATATCCATTTATGTTTAATATCTTAACTTCAATCCAATTTCCTATAATTTGGGAAGAAGTTGAGGTCAGGAAGATATTAGCTTTTATTTGTAGCAATATGTGGACAAGGGTATGTTTCAAAGAAGAAAAAAGAATATAGTCAAGTATTTGATTATCAGTACTCAAAAAAAAAAAAAAAATCTCTGGAAGGATACCAAAAACTGGTTACATTGGTTTTCTTCCAGATAGGGGAGCTGGATGGCTAGAAAGAGGGGAGTGGGTGAAGTTTTAGATCTTGAAAGTGTGAGATTACATTACCATTTCAAAAGCACAAAGAAACAGAGAAAGGAGATTCAAAACATAGGTAAGAATATCCAACGTAATTGAAAAAAACAATATTGAAGAAGACTTCTTCTAGTAAACAGTACATTATAAAACTGTAATAATTAAAATAAGGGGGTTCAGCCTAAAAACTAGAGAGGTTACGAGAGCAGCATGAAGCTCAGAAAAGTGTGTGGCAGTCACGTGGAAGGTGGAAGCTAGCAGCTGGGCTGGCTTTTGAGCCAAGGGCAGAGGGCAGAGTTTGACTTAAAAGGCATCTTAGAGTACAGAAGAATGGAGGCTGAGAGGGAAAGTGATGATACTCTGAAGTCAATGAGCTTCCCAGCAGAATTAACTTTTTTTTTTTTTAGATGTTGACCGTCCCTTATTTACTTACATAGCGGTGCTAAGAATAGAACCCAGTGCCTTATACAGCTAGGCAAGCACGCTGCCACTGAGCCACAACCCCAGCCCAGATTAGTTACCTTCTGATGAGATTTTTCCTTCTCAGGCTAATTTTTCCCCTTCCAAGTAAAAGTGGGTGCTCTGCCATGAATTCATTGTGGAGGAGGAGGCAGCTTGAAGGGTGGACTATTCTCCTGTCCATACGACCTTAGGTGAGTCACTTATAATAATCCCTAGCACTTACTCGGTGATTACTCTGGGCTAGGCACAGTTCCAAGGACCTTGTATGCATTACTTCATCAATCCTCAGAGGATTGTTAGAACCCTCTTTATAACCACCCTATATCCTTATAACTGGGCAATTACTGTGCACTGGGTGCAGATCCAGGTGCTTTGTATTTATCAATTAATTTAGTCTATTGCAATCCTCTGTAGTGTCGTCATCTTAACTTACAAGGGGAGGAAAGCAAAGAGCAGAGATGTTAAACAGCTGGCTCCCACAGTAAGTGACAGTTCCAGGGCCATACAGTTCAGGGCACTGTAAATCCCCCTTTGTAAAGAGTGAGGGAGTTGGATTATATTCTCACTACCTTCCAATTTTAAAAGTACTACTATTCTAAGGCAAAGCACCTCCAGGAGCCATCCTAAGATTGGTTTCTGATGTGGCTACCTGAAACCAAATACCTATGCACCCATCCCAACTCTTCTTTTATTCAGTGGTCCCTGCAAGGCAGTCTACTTATAGCCCAAACTCTAGGGTAACATTGTGTAACCAGAAGGATGCAAGTGCCATTTTGGGTGAATTTCAGGTGCCCCTCTCACAGTTTTTTTAAAATGAGATTAAAAAATAAATTTAAAAAGCAGACTGTGTCCTGTTCACCATGGTGAACAAAAGATCAAAGATGCAGTCTGGTAAAGTTGGTGAAACCATGACCAAAGTATAGAATGCCAAGGTTGGAAGAATTCTTTTTACTTTTTTCTTTTTTTAAACCAACTGCTGTTTTCAGGTGACCTTGTTTACTTGGAGAAACATCATCTTGTCGCTGTGCAGAACAGACTAAGTAGGAGAATGATAAAGAGCCCACCCACGAAAGCTTCTGTGCTGGCAAGCCAAGTCCTCACCTTGCAGGTCTCTGTTCTCATCACCTTACATCCACTGGTCATATTCCAGTGTCACCTTAACTCTCATCCTCAAATGCTGAGGCTAGTCATTGCTCCAAAGGCAGGCTGTGATAGTGAGCCCAGGCCTGTTGGTAGAGCTCCCAGCAGAGGGAAGCCCAGACCAGGGGGGCCACAGCTGGCCCAGCTTGAGCAAATGAGAGAGGGAATTGGGCTCTCAGCTGAGAACTCTAGCAGCCTCACCTTTTTTTCCCTTCTCATTCTAAATGTTAAGAAGAGACCGATGTGGTAGGCTGGTGGAATCCAGAGGTATAGCTTGGTATGAAGGGGAGTATGAGGGGGATTGAGGGTCAGAAGCCCAAGTTAGCATGGCAGCTTTGCCCCTTGTTCTTTGTGGTTTGGGCAAGTCATGTAACATCAGATGGACCAAAAATGGAACCTATCTTTGAGGCTATGGTAAGGATTAAATGAGGCAATAGTAATGAAGAATTCAGCACAGTATATGGGAGCCCAGCACATGGGAGCTGCTTAATAAACCAGAGTAGTTGTTCTTCTAATTATGAGTCCTGGTTAAAACTCTTGGCCTGATCTGTTTCTCTTTGGGAATTACTCCCCAGCCCTAGTATGAAGCATGAGTTGCCATGGATCCATCTTACTGGTGAGAAGCAGGGAAGAACACAGTCCTTTGTTAGTTGAGGGAATACAAGGCTTTATATACTATATTCATTCTTGCAGTGCTAGACAGTTATGTCAACCTCACAATTAGAAAAAAAAAATTAACTCTGCTAGAAACAGTTGACACCTAATACTGCAACATCTCTATCCCCAGATGATGATTATAAAGGATTTAAACAATTCTGTGATAAATTGAGACAAACACAACATTACCTATGCAATATTCTGGCTGGGAATGCAAACTCCAATTTGAATAACAAGGAAGTCTCAGATAAACTCAAAAAGAAGAACTTGATATTTAACAGAAGAGAGAGACTATAATTTTTAAAAATGTCGATATCATAAAACACAAAGAAAGTCTGTAGAAATGTTCCACATTGAAAGAGACTAAAGAGGCATGATAACTAATGTAAAATCTAATCCTAGACTGGATTCCTTACCGGAAAAAATTCTATAGGAAAGGGAGAGGGTACACAGACATAGATAGAACAAATGTTAAAGCAAATGGAGCAAAATGTTATCATTAAGTGAATCTATGTAGAAGAGATCCAAGTATTCTCTATACTGTTCTTAATCTTACATTTCTATAAGTTTGAAATCATTTTCAAACAAAAAGTTTTAAAAGAATTAGAACACTATTACAGGTTATATTCTGAGGGCACATTTAGAAATGGAAATACTTCTTCTGCAGAATGGAACATCCTCTTTTCTCTTCCTCCCCCATTAATCTCAATAAAGTAAGAAAAGTCTCATCCATGAGCAAGTGCCCTTCTCATTTTTCACAAAGATAAACTGAACAAAGGGCTGTTATTTATCATGTAAACCTATTTATTAGTTGAGAGTTAATTCTAGGGCAAAGCCATCAGGACTGTATAAAATGAATCAAAAAAATCTGGGATGCAGATCATTCATGTTATAATGTAGTGGTGGTATCAAAGGGAAAATCTATGGATATTCCTAAGCAAAGAGTTGCCTAGCTCTGGAGATGTTGTAGAGTTAATGAGTAAACATGGTAAAAAAAAAAAAAAAAAAAAAAATTCAAAAAAGGCTAACATGTGTGGTGATTCCTCTGACTTCAGGGGCTGGGATGAGGGTAGGCCTTCAGAAGTTGGTTGGGTAAAATTGTATGGCTGGGCAGTGGGTCCTTCTTCCTTTCTGGAGATCATTCCTAGAGACTCCTTCTTGGGATGCATTCTTCAGTAAGAGACCCCTCCCTTGGGACAGTGGGGGTCATCCTATGGGGGAGAATGACCCTACCCTTCTGGTCTCTGATATTAAATCACTTTCAGTTTCATGGCTCTTTCAGGCTGTAACTGAAAGAGTTTGGAAAAGTTCAGCCAGGGCTTCTTTCTATGTCCCTAAAAGGATCTGGGAAGGGTGGAAGGAGAGGAGCACTCAGGTTATTGGAGGCCGAGCCTGTCCCAGCTGCTAACTGAGGAGAGATTCCAGAATGGACTGATCTGCCACAGTCTTTCCCAGGTACTGGTTGATGGGAAAAGAGAAGGTACTCTACAAAGGAAGAGGCAGAGAAAGGAGCGGGAGACCGCCACCTAACAGGCTTTCCCAGGTTTCATCTTGAGTGGGCGGAAACATTGGAAACAAAGATTCTTCTTCTACCCTTCTTTTCTATGCTCCTTGTTCTTAGCTAAAAGAGGGAGAAGGCTGGACATCTACTCAGAGGGAATAGATCATTTGACTATAAACCAGCTAGTCTTTTTGAATCTGAACTGTCAATCACAGTTCTGAAAAATCAATCCCAAAATTCTCCTCCTTGTGGCTGGGTTTCATTCCAGGCTCCCATTCAAGGTCTCTGAATCTGAAATCAACTGGAAACAAATCATGCTCTTCTCCTTCCTGTTTCCTATGGTATTCCTGTGTAATCTCTGTTCTTTTCCCAAAACTATAAAAATTTGCTTATTCTTCCTTTCAAGGCATCTGGTTTTCATGCTGTGATTTTTAACTTTTGCTTTTTCAGCAAAGTACAAATATTTTTGTTTACCATTCCATTTTTTAAATGAGAGTCTAGAATTTAAAACCAGCACATCTGTGTGTCTGAGCTTTAAAAATCTAAAACACAAAGGGATACCAGCTTGATTGTGAAAATAAATGTGTCATTAACTCAACTTTTTGTTGATGTCTTTTTGTTTAAATTAAACTTTATAGTTGGCCAAGGAAGAAACATACTGTGCTGGGAAGAACATGGCCCTTGAAGTCAAACAGGTTTAAGCTGGAATCCTGGCTTTGCTGTTTTTCTGTGGTAATGTTGGGTAGGACAAACTTTTTGAACTGCCTCATGGGTAAAAGGTGGTAAAAACAATGGGGGTAATACGAGGATTATCTGAGCTAGCTAAGTATAGTCCTCAGGACAGAAGCCTGGCTCTGCTCAATGCTCAATAAACATCTCTTAGTATTTAATTATCCATGAAAGTGCCTGCACAGAGTCTTCACCAATAGATTACCCCTCCCACCTCTTATATGATGGCTTTCCTTCTTACTTAAAGGAGAATGGATTTTACCTAAAATCAAGATATGAGAATTATGTGCTTTTGTTGTTGTTGTTTTCTAAGAGTTAACTTCTTACTTCACATGGTGGGTCAAATATTGGCTGTAAAGATATGACCATGTCCTAATTCCTCAGACCTTTGTCTTACTTTTTATGGCAAAAGAATGAAAATTACATTAGGTGTGAGAGCAAATGCAGTTAACTCAAAGATCTTGAGGAATTTATCCTGGATCATCTGGGGCAGAAGGAATCTGAGACATGCACATGGAGAGACAGACAGATACACAGAATAAGCCACATGAAGATGGGGACAGAGATTGTAGTGATGAGGCCACAGTAGACTGAAGCAAGGAAAGATTCTTTCCTAATGTTCTAGAAGTAGTATGGACCCTATTGATATCTCGATTTCAGAGTTGTAGTCTCCAGAACCATAGGAAAGTAAATTTATGTTGTTTTAAGTATCCCAGCTGGTAGTAATTTGTTATAGCAGCCTGTGACATAAAGCACTGTATCAACCTGGGCTGGGAGACAGACCTTTCCTCTCATTTGAAACAACCGGGTGCCAGAGTCCCCCAGGTGTCTGCAAACACTTCATGATGCCTCATCAAACAAGTTTCCTTATAGAACCAATGCAGGGCCCGACCTTCCTCATTCAGCCACATGGAGGGCTAGCCTTTGGGATCACCCTTGTTTCTCTGAGGCCTGGGATGCCTTCAGGCACAGCAGAGCTTTTCTTTCTACAAGTAGTGGCAAAGCTTAAAATGGAAAAATCTTCAGTTATATAATATGTTGACTTCAGCAGGAACCTCTGTGTTCTATAGTAAATGATTTTACTACAGCTTTCCTGCATGTGGGCTTTGAGAGGGAAGACAGCCAGGAAGAGCACGTGAGAACAGAAAGCTGTTGCTATGGTAAAAGCAGAAAACACAGGACAGGGGTGGGAGCATTGAAGACCCAGGTTTCATTCCCTCAAGTTCATAAAGCAGGCCAGAGGCATGGCCCTGACCCCCTGGCCTGTCAGATAACCTGATCTTTGAGCTTCCAGCAACTCTGTGGATGCATAATATCATCCATATTCTACAGAAGACTGAAGCAGAGGAGATCAGTTTGTCCAAGTTCTTGCAAATGGAAGAGGGCTAAGAAAAAACTTGGCAAATGTCAATCTGCCACCAAGACCCTGACATGAGGATGTCTTGATGCTTCTAGCTAAATGGAGATACAGAAAAGTGCAGCAGGCAGGATTCCAATTTACCAAACCCACCTTGTTAGGGCCCTGCAGGTCGTTCTGCATCACATCGCTCCAGCATCCTCTGGACAACCATGAACCAAGTCCAGGCCTACACCCATCCCAGAGCAGTTTTGGGGGTCAGAGATTGCCTATGAATAGGAAGTATCCTGTTGGTCTGTTGTCTGGGTGGAGAATGTCAAAGTCTTGGTCCCCTCTGTTAGTAATAGTGGGGTATGATTATTCTTACTTCAAAGGGCCTACCCAGAACCTCTTGCTTCAGTTCTCCCATCTGAAATGTCAGGGAGTGAAGCAGATGACTGGTCCTCAATCTTTGCTGCATCTCAGAACATCCTGTGGGGCATCTGTCAGGCCATACCTTACACCAGTTACATTGGAATCTCCATGGTGGGACCTGGTATCCACATTTTCCAAACGTCCCCAGATGATTCCTATGTGCAGCCAGGTTTGAAAACCAGTGGATCCCATGCCTTTCTAAGGTTCTTCCAGATGTCTTCTGTCAACATCTGCATGTGAGCCCAGGGCCACCAAAGTTTCAAAGTCTTCAGAAATTAAGAATTCATGAAAAATTCTCCACTAAAGCTCCACACTCAACTTTTCCAGAGAAAGTCACTTCACTGTGGTTTGCCAATGATATAATATTTGAAATCTATTCAGTGGTCCGAACCTATGGAATATGAGTTTTCAAGCTTTTATGAATGAGAAAGGATTAGCCGAGGTGCCCATCAATGGCTGAATGTTGGGGGCTGCTACGTAGGAGCTGAGCATGTACCCTTAGCCTTGAGTAATGAAGGTGTGGAACTGGCTTCTGCTCAGTGTGAAAGCAGGTGGACTTCAGGTGGACCTCACCGTCGCTTGGCAGGGGAGTGTAGCGCTGGGAGTGGGCTGCCCTCCTGTTCTCTTGTAACACTACACTTTACCTTATTTGAATGGAATGTTCTACTGAAAGGCTCTCCCCAATAAAAACCAGGGTTCCAGGCATGCTCGCTGTCTCTTGCCTGCCTCTCTTGTTTTACTCTTGCTCCCCTCGTGGGAGCTTACAGCTGAGGCAGAGGAGCCATCCTGGAAAACCCTGAAAATGGTATTTTCAGTGTCTGTGTGGTTTGTCATGCCAGCCCAATTCACCCTAGTGACCCTGGTTCCGTAACCCATGCGGGACATGGGCTAGATCTCAATATCAAAAACATGTAATAATATGCATAATGGAGTTTTACTAAGCTATAAAGAAGAATTAAATTATGTCCTTTGCTGGTCAATGGATGGGCTGGGAAAACACCATGTTATGTGAAATAAGCCAGACTCAGAAAGTCAAGAGTCAATTGTCTTCTATTGTATGCAGAAGCTAGAGAGAGGGAAGGTACAGGATTATGAAAAAAGAAAGAAAAAAGAAAAGAAGAGTGGTGGTGGGGGGGAAATTTCAGGAAAATAGAAAGGAATTTTCAATAGAGGAAGGGAATTGAGAGGAAGAGAGGAGGGAAGGGCATGGGGAATTATTAGGGAATGAAATCTACCAAATTAGGCAATGCTTATTACAAATATACCACAATGAATAATACATATATATGTATTATTTATTGTGTAATATTCTTATATTATTCATTGCATGTATATATGTATTGTATGCATATATTTATATAATATATATATATACACGTATGTATCCGAAATTATAATGCACTAGTTAAAATAACAGTAACAACAATAGAAGGGAGATCAGTAGAGTAGAGCAAGTGGATGGGGAAGGGAAGAGGGGAGGAAAAGGAAAGGCACTCAAAACTCATAACTTGAGATTGGTCAAATTATGTTATGTGCATGTATAAATATGGCAAAAAGGATCCAGTATTATGTATAATTTTCAAAATAAATAAGACAGAGGAAGGATTAATGAAATAATGAAACTATTCATTTATCATTTTGTTGATTATTATTCTAGAGCTTGCTCTAAATGGTACCCTGGGGTTCTGAAAAAAATAATGAATGTAACCTAGCCACCTAGCACTGACTTAGGGCTGAGGACTGCTAAATGGAAGCAGGAGGTATACAGTGTTTTGCATTTGAGAGACTCCCAGTCCGAGGTGATAATGTAACAACAGCAGCAGCATGAATTGGAAATACTTACTGCACATCAGACAATGTGACAGGGGCTTCTTATGTATTATTTGAGAACCTCACAGCAATCCTGATACTTAGGAATCATTTCTTTCATTTGATTGTTGAGGAAACTAAGGGCCAGAGAGGCTAGGTAACTTGCCAAGATTACACAGCTAAGAAGTAGTAGCTATCTGCCATTCTGACCTATGTCTGTAGGATTTAGAAGTCCCTGCTATTTTCACCCTATCTTTAGAAAGAAAGGATTAAGAAATAGAAATAGAGATCGCAAGGAAAGGGTTAACTTTCGTGGGAGACAATCAGGCCTAAGGTGGAGGAATTGCTGTGAACTGCTCATATGAGAAGTTACAAAAAAATAAATATTCCAAATTAATATTTTAGCTGTGTTTTGAGCTCATTGCTGTTAGAAAGTACTGCACTAGAACACATGAATTCATAATAAAGGGCTAGCTCTTCTGCAGTCAGTCCCAGTTTCCTCAAATTAGTTTTCAAAAATAAACCTATTGTGTTACTTTGGATTACATGGCTCAACAACGTCATTTTTTTAGCCAGTGTGAGTGTTTTGGTTCTAAGGAGATTTTCACTTTTGCTGATTGCCATCAGTGGTACAAAATGTACAAAGGAGAAAGGGTGGTGTTGGGCAGAGCCGTAATAATCCCTTTTTCTATGGTGCTTATATCCAAACGCAATGGGAACTAGCACACTTTGAATGTAGACACACACACACACACACACACACACATACACACACTATTCAAATGAGTTGGGAATACACTATATGCAGATATACATTTGTTAACCCTGAAATCCAAATATAAATTATTTGAGATACTCACTGAGTTCAAATAATTCACCCCTGAAGCCAGCTATAGATTGAGGGGTAGTAGACACTATAGCCTGGGCAGCTAATGGGGAAAAGAAGCAATGACTTTTCTTAATGAGGCTTTCACAAACCACCATTTCCTGTTGTAGCAAAAACAGTGAAATCACCAAAGGAATTTAGGACCTTGAAGAATACTCAGGGATTATAGAAAGGGATTTAGATATCAGATACTTAAAAAAGATTCTAAACTATATTTATTAAATTTAAAGAAGGGAAATTTCCTACACATACATAGAACAGATATATAATTACACATAACATATATAAATGCATACTATGTATACAAAATGGACATCTATAGATCATATGGCTACATACATGCTTATCATAAGGGGGAGTTAATTTCATAGCAACCTTTTCATGTAGAAAATTATCTCCAATCTGGAAATTATGAGTAAGGAAGTTACACTCTGTCATTGCAAGTGATGACATAGTGATAAGTCAGGGTGTAATCTCAGAGGAGATATTGTATCAACCCAAAGTATGTGTGGGTGACCTCTGTTCCTGAAGGGAATCAAGAGGTGCTTATGAAGATATAGCAATAAGACATGAGGTTAACAGGAAAGAGAGATGCGATGTATTCTCCTTATATTACTTTCTCTAACATATTTTTTAAGGATTTTAAAAAAAACAGAACGAAGATGACACTATCTGAAACAGTATGCTTGAAACCCAATTTTTAAAATTTGTGGTAGGAATACTTCAATAAGACAGACCATAAGCTTCTTTTTCTCTTCCAAATGCTTCAAATTAGAAGTGACCATTCAGAGCAGGTTTGTTTTCTTGGCAAAATGCTACCTACACACACACACACACACACACACACACACACACACCTCCCTCCTTGCAACCACAAACTAAAGATGCTAAGAACCAAAGAATGTATTAAAGCAGCATTTTACCTTTTTGCTGATCGAACACAGAAGAGGTGCTGAAATCCATGGTAGCCTGTCTCATCATCTATCATCAGAGTGGCAAAAAACATCCAGGTCTCTAGAGAGTAGAAAACACCATCTCGCACGTTGCAGTCAACACAACAGTGAGATGTGGTATCGCTGGCCAAGACCCCTATTGGAGAATTGAGGATACATTAGAGCTGCAGGTTGTTATCAAGGCAAAATAATGAAAATAGGTACATATTCCTCCTGCCAGGAAAAGAGTTACTCTTACAGCCTCATTCACTGGATATACTTGTGTGTAAGTATTATGCACCCTCTACCCCAAACAGATCAATAAAACAGCCCAAATCTTTAAAAAAACAGTATCTGTGGAGGCCACCTGCCTTGGATCCAGGCCAGGAAACCGCAGCAGGTCACAGAGCTTCAGCAGCTGGAATGTAGCTTTAAACCATCAGAAATCTCAATGGGTGAGTGAGGATTCACAGGGCCAGACAGAGCATGTGCAAAGCTGCCGATGCAGACTGCATTCGGCAGTGTTCCTGGTGGAGTGAGAACTGCATTTGGGTCATGTGAGCAGAGAGTGCCATCTCAATGGAATAGGACGTAAATATTGTAGCAGGCGTCTGCTGGCCATGTGCTGTGCGGAATAATTACCCACTTTAGCACCTGACTTCAGGCTCCCTTCAGCACTGGTCTCTGATTGACAGGGAGGTTGGGCTTTAGAAGAAGCATTGGAAACGTTATGTTTCTAGGCTCAAGAATTTGTGATGACAAAAATTAAAACAGTCTGCAGTCACAAGGGTGTATATTGCAGCATTGCGTGGTAAAACCTGAAAAATCACTCAAATATATATCACTTGAGGAGCAGCTGAGTAAATGGCAGTACATTTATACTTTAGATTGAAAGTGGAAGGTAAGTAAATCTACATACATTCAGCTGCTTGTGATGTAACTAATCTATTGTTAAATGAAGCAAACAAATTACATATTTTATTTGGTTGTGTTTTTATAAAACCAGTGACCACTCATTGCATTATAAGTGTTTATATACATTTAGAGAAACACTGAGAAAGACACATACTAAACTGTTGATACTGATTACCTCAGGAGACTGCAATTACCTGTTCTTTATCAATCTCTGTATTTTTTGGCTTATTATAACAAGTATGTTTTTTATATTTGCAACAAAAATCTAATCTAATCTATGTATCTATATATCTCTCTATATGTATATATATGCACATAAATATATATATATGCACATAAATATATATATATGCATATATATATATACATACATATTTTGTACTGGGAATTAAACTCAAGGGTATTCAACCACTGAGCCACATCCCCAGCCCTATTTTGTATTTTGTTTAGCGACAGTGTCTCACTGAGTTGCTTAGTGCCTCACTAAGTTGCTGAGGCTGGCTTTGAACTCCCAATCCTTCTGTCTCAGCTTCCCGAGCCTCTGGGATTACAGGCATGCACCACTGCGCCCAGCCTAATATAATAAATTTAAATGAACCAGGCTCTACATTCTAGACACAATCATATTTTTGGATGTGTCAAACAGCCATATGGTAGCTGTTCTCATAAATGCTACTGATAATGTTAAAGAGCTGTTTTCTTTTTAACTAATTAGTGCATGAATTTGGAAATAAAATCAGAAAGCGTTTTCTCTGCATATATATACTTTTATTTATACACTTTTATTTATTTATTGTTTTTCTGATCCTGGGGATGGATCCCCCATGCTAGTCAAGCACATTACTTCCAAACTACATCCCTAACCCTCACCTCATTTGTTTTGACCTGGACTGATGTGATTTCTCATTTGTGTTCTTTGATAGGTAGGTTCCTTTTGTATGTCTTACCTCATGGTTTGTGGAATGGTCCACAAAAAGTTACGTTCAGGTTAAAAACCTCAGAACTGGTGAATGTGACTTTATTTGGCAAAAGGGTTTTCTCACATGTAAGTTAAGGAGTTTATTATGGTTTGGGTATGTGGTATCCCCCAAAAGTTCATGTGTGAGACAATGCAAGAATATTCAGAGGAGAAATAACTAGACTAACAAAGATGTAACCTAATCTGTGGATTAAACCAGTTGAGTGAGTGGCATAACTGAGTGGTTACTGTAGGCAGGTAGGATGTGACTGGACTAAAAAGTCACTAACATTGTGACTTTGGGGTTTATATTTTTGTCCCTGGCTCCTTGCTTTCTCTGCTTCCTGGTTGCAATGTCCTGAACTGCTTACCTCTGCCATATCCTTCTACCATGATGTCGTGCCTGTCTCCCTTCCAGAGCTATAGGGGCGGCTGACCATGGACTGAATCTCTTCTCTAAATTGTTCCTGTCGGGTATTTTGATCACAGTGATGCAAAAGCTGCATAAAACAGAGCTCAAGTTAAAACCTTCTTGAGTTCTCTGGGTGGACCCTGCATCCAATGACAAGTGTCCCTGCAAGAGACACACATAGAGAAGAGAGGAGGCCATGGGAACACAGAGGCAGAGATTGGATCCAGCCATGAACCAAGGAATACTGGTAGCCATCAGAAGCAGGAAGAGGTAAGGAAAGGACTGTCCTTGAGAACCTTTGGTGGGAGTGAGACTCTGCCAATACCTTGGCTTTGAGTTTTTGGTCTCCTGAACTGTGAGAGAAAAACTTTTCTGTTTTCTGAATTCACCAAGTTTGTGATAATTTGTTACAGTGGCTTCGGGAAATTGAAACTGAGGCAGAACCCAACTCTTATATGCAAAAATCTCCCAAACTATTACATTTCTATTAGCATTTATCATTACCCAAACCAAATTAAAATGTAGACATGTCCATGTTTGTAAAAGGACTGCTTTGGGGTCAAAGATAGTCAAATTGAATGGAAAAGACATGAGCTTGAGTTTGTCTTTTGTTAGTGTGATTTGGGCAAGCTACATAATTGTTTAAGACTTGGTGTCTTAATCAGTGGTGTAAGAACTCCACCCCTAACTTCTTGTGAATTGACTGTGGTAATTGTTCAGTCCACTTCCTGGGCTCAAACCTAGAGATCTTTCTTTCCAACCAAAGCCCAATGTAAGATAATATTTAGTTGTATCTTGCAGTGCATTTTGAATGCAGGGTGTGTACCCAGCAGCACATTCAAAATGTAAAATACTTCTATCACTCCAGAAGGTCTCTGGAGTCCCTTGCATGCTGTCCCCTTGCATGTGGAGCATGAATTCTTGGGGAAATTCTTGGTCTCCAGAGACCTAAGGGGAAATCTCCAAATAACCATCTTCTATAAATTATACCGGTCTTGCAGATTAGGATGGGGTCCTCATTCCCAAGTATTGAAGATTAAACACCTGAGAAATGCCAAGGCAAGAAAACAAATTTTATTTAAATAGAACAGAAACAGACTTCTCCAAGAAGGGAAGGGGACCCATAGTTAGTATCCCTGGGATTGGTGGTGTCTTCCTTTTTTATGGACCCCCACAGCCTATCTTTCTGTCCATATGCCCAAAAGGCAGGAAAGAGTAACCCCAGGGGGTAATTATTTGTGTTAGAAAGTGGGATCCTTCCCCTCCCCTGGAGATGTTAGCAACTGGTTGATGGGCAAGTGCTATTTATTTTCTTTTCTTTGATAATCAGCTATCTGTCCTTTGCACCTGTCTCATAAGAATACAGAAACCCTTCCCTTACCAGAGCAGAAAGATGAACCTCTTCATATCCTTCTACTCTGTTGATAATTGATGCTGTTGCTGCATGTTTGCTAGGCTTCCTTGCCCAGATGAAATACAGAAAGGATTTCTCACCCTGTTCCCATACTTGGATATATTCAGGCTCATATTTTTGCTAGGCTTTGCTTTTGTAAAAACTCAGAATAATTTGACCTTCATTTAAAAATCCCAAACAGATATCTTTGCAAACTTTTTTGTTTCTCTGAAATGCATTTGTTTCATTACTACATTCCCATCTCAGCTGGAAACCTTGGGGATTTGCATTCAATTGCATCTGGATGGTGGCCACTTCCTCAGCAAACCAATGGATTGGGGAAAATACAAAAAGCAGAACAACAAAAGCAACCCACCATGCTTTTAAATATCTGCCTGGATGGAGAATTTGCCAACATCTCAGAAGTGTTTTTAAGAAGTTCAGACTTTGACCACATATTGGCTACTTCTATTTTTAACTTGTGAATGATCAGCTCAAATGAAGTTCTGCGGTTTGAATTAAGTTATCACTTCATAGAGATCTGGTTCCAGCGATCTCACTCCTCCCCTCTGTTCCTTCCTGGCAGCCTCTGGAGTGTTTAGGAGAATGTTTCTTTGCATTAATTTTTTGAGAGGAAGTCCTTGAGAGGAGTGTAATTGAACTTGGCTCCTCAAAGTTCATTGTAGAGTTAGAGAAGAAAAGTATGAAGTTGCCAAGAAGGTTAATGGAAGAGAAGCCTGTGGCTGTTTGACTGCTTAAGTTAGTTGCTAAGGAGGCAAAAGTTTCACTCTGAAGAGTTGCTTTCTTTTGTGACCATAGACTATACCACTTCCTGCCACAAAGGGAACATAACATTGAATGTTTTGTTGTTTCAGTGCCAATCCCTGCCAACTGCAAGAACAACTTACAATGTGAGACATTCTTGGTATACAAGAGCCCCAATTTGATCATTGTAGGTTAAAGCAATGCTTCTGAAAATTTTAAAATATATTTTTAGCTGTTGATGGACCTCTTTATTTTATTCATTTATTTATATGCACTGAAAATGAACCCAGCACCTCACATATGTTAGGCAACTGCTCTACCCCTGAGCTACAACCCCAGTCCCAGTTCTGAAATTTTAATGGGTGCACATATTAGCTGGGGACCAACTTATGGTGCATATTTTGATTTAATAGATCTGGGTAGGGTGCTAGAGATTCTAAATTTCCATCAAATGCCCAGACTATGCAGGTAGTTGTTTCATTCTGGATGTTGTAAAAAGCTAGAATGTTTTTCAAAGGTAAAAACTACGCCCATTTTTATAAAGAGGCTTACTACTGTCTTGTCACAACCCAGTTGTGCCAGCACAGTGGAGTAGGTAGTGGGAAAGCCAAATAAAGTGTCCAGAGACAGCATGGAAAACATGGTTTATTAGGAAAAGCTTGTAAGAAATGGAAGACTGCCCAAAGAAGTCTGTCAGTGGCAACAGGCTGACAGATAGCACCTCCATCCCTCAAGGTACTTTGCCAAGCAGTGTGCCCTCTCCCTAAGGTCTAATGTCCATTGATGGCTGGCTAGATGAGTGACATGCATCCTTTCCGTAGTGTCTTCAGTTCTGCTTCCATCCCCAGTAAGAGAGGGGCTTATATGTTATGCTGCAGAAGCAGTGACGTCATTAGCATTAGCTTGCTTAATTTGACAAGCATCCCAAGGAGCAACCAGCCTCGTATATATGTAAAAAAGTGGCTTTCTACAGATAACACTAACTTGCTCTAGTTCCCAGTGTGCATGAGAGAAATCCCCTGTGTTATGTATCTGAATTTTTTTTTATCTAGGCCTGCACTCTTGTTCCCCAAACTTGGCTAGGTTTTGGGAACAGAGAGGGGGCATTCACGATATGGTATTTTACTACCCCTTCCCCTCCTCTGCTTTAGGGACAATTTAACTATGGAATAGTAAAAACACAGAAATATAAACTAAGCCCCCAAAGGGCCTCAAGAAGCAAATCTGTATCAGAAGTTAGCCAGAGATGGAGATTGGCTAATGACTGGGAAATATTACTGCCCTGAACTTCTGCAGCTATTTTTTTAAAGAATTTTTAATATTTATTTTTTAGTTTTCAGCAGACACAACATCTTTGTTTGTATGTGGTGCTGAGGATAAAAACCGGGCCGCACGCATGCCAGGCGAGCGCGCTACCGCTTGAGCCACATCCCCAGCCCTTCTGTAGCTATTTTAATGAGTAAAAATGGAGTTGTCTTGGGGCTAGATGTTATCTGAGCTGTATATATTGAAGCTTCCCTTAGAATTTTGCCCCATTCTAGCTCCACACACATGGCCAAATTATAAATCTCTCTAAATACTTCTCTTAATATACAGGCTGAAGATAATAATGGCACCCCCAAAGGTGGTTGTGAAGATGAAATGGGATGACAAATGGTGATGTGCCCCTGCTTGGGTTTAGTCTTGGTAGCTTAGAATCAGCTCAGTGGAAGATTTACATCACAGAAAGTACTGCAAGTCAGGACATGTCTTTTTCTGTTCTGTTCTTTTCTTTATCCCTCCCTCCCTTTCTTCTTTGAGATTGGATTTACCACCACACTGCCACATATAAAGTACCTGGTACCTAAAAGAGCTCGGTAGGTTATTAATTGCTACTTCCCTAACTATTGCTATAGTTTGGAACTTCAGTGTTCCCAAAGGTCTGTGTGTTCAAGACTTGGACCCCAGTGCCTTGAACCCCTCTTAAGAGGGGTGGACTAGTGGGAGGTCCTCAGGTCACTGAGGATATGTCCTTGAAGGGGATTGTGAGACTCTGAACCTCTTCTCTGTCTCTCTTTTTTGCTTCTCAGCCATGACTGCATGGTTTATGCCATGATGGTCTACTACCAGAATGTGCTTCCTTGATACAGACCTAAAAGTAAAAGGGCCAAACAGTCCTGGACTGGAACCTCCAAAACTTGTGAGCCAAAATAAGCCTCTTCCTTCTGGACCTCAGGTATGCCTGGTTTAAAGGGCTTTTTTGTTTTTGGTGCAATACTAGGAATTGAACTCATGTCCTTGTGCATGCTATGCAAGCATTCTATCAATAAGCTACATCCCCAGTCCTATCAACTTAAAAAAAAATTGTGAATTATCTCAGGTATTTGTTAGTTACAAAAAAGCCAACTAACGTAACTACCTTTTCTGAAATCTTCCAGTACCTATAGTTTGAAGTGTATAATTTACTGATACCAATGTTCTTCACAATAAATTCTGTAATTGGCTTCTTTTCAAGAAATGGTACATTTGAGTCTCCAAACTGGATGCAGAATGAAGTGTTACCATAATCTGCCATTTTCCTTGCTTTGCTTTTTCACCTCTCTAAGGAAAACACTAAGCATAGTTTCAGAATTTGGGGAGCTCATTGTTATAATAGGTTTGATCCCCTCTATAGGAAGCATCAGAGTCCCCGCTGTACAATCTCAGGGGAGAGCTCAGAGTGTTAATGTGTCTCCAAAGCTTGCATTATGACAAGAATCAGCACCGGGAGGGGTAGAATATTCTTACTATTTAATAGGTCTAGGTCCAGTCACAAGCTTTTACATATTTGCCTAAATAATCATAGGTGGTGGATTAATTGGAAGATGACACCTGCCATAATATGTAGCTAGGTGATTTCCTAGTGTGCATTTGAACTGAAAACACACTTGACTATCCTGAACATAAGAATCAGCCTAGCAAGCCAAGAGGAATACCCTCTACTATTCTTTCCTGTTGCTCTAAATTTCTCTGTTCCTTTTCTTGGCCTTTCCTCAATGCCCTCTGGTGGAACGAATTTCGAGGCCACAATTAGTGTCCCTCCTCCTACCCAAAAGCTTTCCCTAGAGAGGCAGATTTAAATTACCACCATTAAGACCAGGAGCTCTGGACTAGCCAGGTTCCAATCCCTCTCTCGGGACTTGAGACGATAAACATGCCTTATTTTCCTCATCTGTAAAATCAAAGTGTGTTCTTTAGAATGTTTTTGAATGAAGTAAATAGACTTAAATACATTGAGTTCTTGGATAAATGCCTTGCATAATAATTTCTCTATATAATTATTATTATGATTTCTCCAATTATTCCATCTTTTTTCCAGTTTCATCCTTTTCCCTCCTCAAGAAACTTTTTCTTAGCCTACACATATGCTCACATCTTTCTGCCTTAAAAACAAATAAAAACAAAGCTGGGATGTTTCTTTAAATAGATCTACTCTTTCTTTTCCACATGCTTTTGGAAAAACAAAAAAGTCTACATTCACTCTTCTCCTTCCTGCCCACTCTCTCTCCCATCTTTTGCAATGTGGCCTTACCTTTGTAGCTGTGAGAGCAAGCAATACTGTGCAGATACTCAAAATAGACAGCTGCTCTGATGGATCCAGTTGGCTGGGGTCACACTTAGGTGTTTAGGGGGAGTGGTTGGCAGCACGTGCTATGGAAAACACACAGGTTCAAATCTCAGGACTTTTTCCATGTAAAACACACTATTGTTTTGGAGTTAAAAGTGGAACATTGGAAGTTTAGCCAAGACAGTGTGACATGGTGGAACGAATTGTGAAGTTAGAGTCACAAGACCTGGGCTCAAGTTCTCATTTTGCTTTGTACCTGGTAGATGCTCATCCAAGACTTATTTAAACAACATGAATTATTTGTCCAGAAAATCAGGACTCTTCTCTTCTTAATTTTATAAAAATATACAAGCTATCTAGGTTAAGTCGGACACTGACAGAACCTAAGCAGCAGTTAAGTGTCTGGCCTTAAACCAGGTGTTTTTGTGCAGAAATAGGAAGGGGTCAGAGGGATTTTTCTCTCTGAAGGAAGATTAAGGGAGGAATATGAAGGGTTAATGAAGTTACTGCTAGACCCAGAACTGCCCTTGTAGTCAGAGAAATGGGCCTCAGAGGAAACCCTCCCCAAGGGAAGCCAATTTGGCATTTCTTGGTATCATTTATCTGTCTCTTCTTTCTGTAGCTATGCCTCCAGGCTGTTTTTTTTCTCTCAGGAGAATCTTAACCCCTAAATTCTTCTTGTCATTTGTCTTGAAAAGATTCCCAATATTAAGAGAATTATAAACTATATTGAGCAAAAAGCTATCTTGACCATCCTCATTTTATAAACAGATTGTTACGGCTTAGATTTTAGGTGTCCCCAAATGCTCATGTGTGAAACAGTGCAAGAAAGTTTAGGGGTGAAATGATTGGGTTACAAAAGCCTTAACCTAATCAGTGCATTAATCCATTTAAATAGATTAACTGGGTGGTAGTTGTAGGCAGGTAGGGTGTACCTGGAGGAGGTAGTCACTGGGGGCGTCTTTGGGGTATGTATTTTGTCCCTGGTAAGGAGAGCTTTCTCTCGCTGGCTGCTTCCTGTTTGCCATATCTGGAGCTGATTTCCTCCTCCACATCCTTCTGCCATAATGTGATGCCTCATCTCCAGCCCAGGGCAATGGAGTTGGTTATCCATGGACTGAGACCTCTGAAACCGTGAGCCCCAAATAAACGTTTCCTCCTCTATGTTGTTCTTGTCAGATCTTTTGGTCACAGCAATAAAAAAGCTGACTAAAACACAGACCCAGAGGGTTGACAGTTAAAACACTAATTATCAGAGAATTTTCTTTATTTGTAGGAAGAAGAAAGTTCTAATAGTTTCTGGCTGGTTAAGGTGACACTCCCATTGCACAATTGCAGTATCAACAATTTAATAATGTCAAGGGATTGAAAGTTTCCTTTACATGGTGGCTAAAAGTATGCTTTCACATGTGGTTGTGGCAGATAAGTTTTGAAATGCTGAATGATAAGAGCAATCTCTTTCCTATTTGATTTCACAATCTTTTTTTTTTTTTTTCAAAGATACATCTTTAAAAAAGCCATTTTCTTCCCTCTGGAAATAGAGCAAACAGATTTATGTTAAGCTTACAGAATGGAAAATTAAAATTTTAATTAAAACATAGAGTATATCACTTGGTTTCCATTATGCTGAACAACTCATTTGATTGACTTTGGTTTCTAAAAGTGACCAACTTTTTGGTATCACATCTGTACAACCTACAGGTTCCTTTATTAAATGCTGACTGAATCTTTTTTTGACCTAATATGTCTTATTTGTTTGTGAGAAATTCAGTGTCTGAGTTTCACATGCAGCACATTTTCAGCCCTGAAGCAAGTTTAACTTGATAGAATATGTTACCTATCTGCAGACTTTGAGTTTCCAGAAGGTTTATATTCTCACATTTCTCCCCTTCTTTTCTTCAGGGAAAGAGTCTATTGAAATTCAAATTGAGAAATGGAAAAAAAAAATGAGATCTCAATTTGTAGCACAAAATTTGGGGCATGACTAGTCTCAGGGAGACAAAGATAAATATTTCAAGACTTTCATGGGGAAATCAGCTTGTTTAAGTGCTTGAACAGATGTTCATGTAATCAGAAACCTTTCCTGCCTCCTTTGCAATTATATTCACCCTTCAAAGCCTGTGTCTGTGAGTAGAGTAACAATGATAAGCTATTCCCAGACCTAACTCTGTACATATAACATAGTAATCCTCTCAAATAAGCAGTCTTTCAGAGCATCACAGAGATTCACAGTCCAACTCCCTGCTTTTGCAAAGGAAAAAAACCAAGATCCCCAGAGGTGTGGAACTAGTACTGCTCTCTGCAGTCTCTTGCTCTATGGTTGAAAATTAACACTGGTTTATTATCACAGATGCCTTCTGGTGATGATTCCTTAACTGAGGATCTGCAGCTTTGAGTTGGGTAATAGAAGGAGTCACAAATCATTAATGCACCTTTTAACACATAGATATGTCTCCACTAGGATAGCATCAGCCCTGTGGACTTGATTATGCAGATCAGCCCCTACATCTGAATACTCTCTGATGGGGTTAACCTACCCTCTTGCTTGACTCCTTTTCCATGAATCTCTTTAATTTCTGTGTCCCACATGCTATCTTGCCATCAACATATTACTCAAAACTTTCATGCACATGTTCATAGTTAACATATGACATGTATTAAGAATTTACTTTGCAAATACTATGATATGCTCTCTCACTTTTTAAACTGGTAAGTTCTTTATGATTTTTTTTTTTCATTTAATTCTAACAGCTCCTTGAGATAGATGCTATACATAGCTCCATTTGCAGGAGTCTTGGTTTATTTTGTGCTGGTACAACACAATATCTGGTATTGGATAATTTATAAATTATTAAATTTTATTTCTCACAGTTCTGGAGGCTGGAAGTCCAAAATCAAGGTGCCATGCTCTTCTGTCATATGAAGACACAGCAAGAAGACCTAAAAGGACCCTAAAATGCTCCACCTTCCAACACTGTAGCATTGGATTTTTTTTTTTTTTTTAGTTTTGATTCTTTTGATACTGGGGATTGAACTCAAGAGCCCTCCACTACTGAGCCACATTCCCAGCCCTATTTTGTATTTTATTTAGAGACAGGGTCTCACTGAGTTGCTTAGCACCTTGCTTTTGCTGAGGCTGGCTTTGATACTCCTGCCTCATCCTCCAGAGCCGCTGGGATTACAGGCATGTGCCTCCATACCTGGCTGGATTTCAGTTTTTAATACATGGATCTTGGGGGACACCTTCAGACCATCGTAGCAGATAAGGAAGTCAAGACTTGGAGTGGTGAATTGACTTACTCAGGATCCAAGAGCTAGATTTTGCACAAAGGATTTCTCAATCCAGGTATAAGCACTGAATTGTACTACTCACTAATAAATCAACAAAGCACTTCAAGCATCCTCTACCTGCAAGACACCTAGGCAGGCTTTGTGATGAATGCAACTCCGAGCCAGGATGAGATGTCTGAGCATGTATGTAACACACACTTTACAAACACAACCTGTTATATGATGAATGTGATAAAGCAATAAGTTGGTCTATTACATGAGGTCACTGGACTTTCGGGTGAGAATGTTGCCTTTGTGTGTGTACCAGAGACCCCTTGGGCACTCTGGTGAAGCCTATGAAGTCTTATCAGGGTAAATGCGCAAAATTAAAGCATAGGATTACAAAGGAAAGCAACCTCCTAACAATATAGTAAAATAAAAGTTTTAAAATGTAGTAATATAGTAACACAAAAGCTTCTTGATTAACATATTACAAAGCATGATCTAGTGGTAGGTTTGATAACTATAGCAATTTTGAAGTAGAGCTGGGCATAAACAATATTTGAGATATTTGCAAGAAATAAATAATATGAAAATATCACATCTAATGCCACTTTGATTTGTGATCAAAGGAAATGTTAATTTTCTTAAGAAATTAAACTAAGTTTCTAACTGAAATGTATTGTTCATTGCAGTTAGAATTTCCCTTTCAACTTATTAAATCCCTAAATTCATAAAGCCCTTCGGAGAGGGAGCTATGAACCTCAAATTTAGAATCCCAAAGGGCTTAAAGGAAGAAATAATCACTTGTCGTCCCAGGGAGTAGATATTGTTTTTTTAATCATATTTTTCTTTTATTGTGGGTAAGAAAACAATATAAAGTTGATCATCTTAACTATTTTTTAGCACATAGTCCCAAAACATTAAATATATTTATATTATTGTACAATGTATCTCCAAAAGCTTTTCATATTGTAAATCTGAAACTCTATACTCATTCAACAGCACTTCTCCTTCCCCTGTCCCCTGGAACCCTCCATTCTGTTTTCTATTTTTGTGAATCTGACAACTTTAGATACCTCATATAAGTGGAATCATGCAGTATTTGTCTTTTTGTGACTAGATGATTACACCTTACACAATGCCCTTCGTGTAGCAGATTGGAGAAGGTATTATTGAGCTATTTTATCATTAGAGCAAGTTCTAAAGGTGCTTCACTAACCTATTCTTTAATATTATATTCAGTTTTTGTTTTTTGGTTGTGCTGGGGATTGAACCCAGGGCCTTGTGCATGGGAGGCAAGCACTCTACCAACTGAGCTATATTCCCCAGCCCGCTAGTTTTTCAGTCTCATGTATGTCCCTTTCTTATACAGCACAAAGAGGCTTGAAAAGTAACCTTCAATAAGCTAGTAGTGGGGAAAGTCTCTTTTTGAAATAAATAGATTATAAGCAGCATAAAGATCCCTATTGTGAGAATCAATGACAGGGAGGAGAGTAACAGTGGGAACTGAAGGGCAAAGCTATAGGAAACCAGGTGGATTTATACCTGAACTTGTGCTTGTAACTATAGCTTATCCATCCTAATGTTGCATCCTCAGTGAGTGTGGATGTTATATATTTTCAATGTGCTATGCATTTTCATGTATTAATTTTTCTCATTTCTCCCTAATAAAGACTTACTAAATAGACACATTCTTGCAATAGTATCACATCCATAAGGACTAAATCCCCACATCTCACATTATTTTAAGAGATCACACAGCCTTATTTTTCCAATGTTTCTTTATTTAAAAAGGGATTGCATGACTTTGTAAAGAAATGAATTCAGAAATATTTCAATAACTCTGAGCAGGCGCTTTATTCTCCAGAGTGAGGTATCTGTCCTAATCTGTTCTTAGCACTAGGATGGCAAGGGTAACTTAGGTAACTCAATAGGAATTAAAATTAATTTCACTGCAAGATGAAAACTCTTAATGGAAACCTCATCTCTGAATTAAGCAAGGGTGTTTATGATTATTCACACCTATTCTAATTCACTTTCTAGTGTTCAGGACTATGGTCTTGCAATTGCTTTTTACAGGGCGAGACACTGGCCTTTCTTAACTAAAAAGCAGTGTATGGCATCCAGATGCAGTTTTCATTGCATTTCTACCATGAAGAGTGCCTTCTTCATTTCCTTATCGACCATTTCCATATTTACATTTGTGAGGTGCTTGTTCAGGAGTACTGTCCAACTTTAAAAGTTGGATGGTATATCTTTTTCTTATCAATTTTTAGAATTTAAATCTATCTATCCATCCATCCACCAATTTATTTATCTATATACAAATATTTGCCAGCTTTGACAAGTATGAGTGAGTGTATGCAGATTTCCACATAACAAATATTTTATATCAGTCTGAGGTTTGCTTTTTTCCTATTCTCTTAATAGTAAAATTTGTTGAAAAAATTCTTACTTTTAATTAAATTCAATTTACTAGTATTTCCTTCTATTTAAGAAACTGTGACCTATCCCAAGGTCCTGAAAATATTTCCAATGTTTTCTTCTAGAAATTTATTGTTGTACTTTTCATCTTTAGCGAGATGGTCCATCTTGATATTGTTTTCGAATATGGTTTGAGATAAGGGACAAGAATCCCCCCTGTTTCCTGCTCCCTTTTTGAGCTACCACAAAGTTTTTATAAAATAATTTTCTCCCACTGAATTACTGTGGTGTCTTCATCATAAATCAAGTGATTGATCATGTGGGTGTGGGTCTGTTTTAATTTCTCTAGCTTTGAAACCAGACTTTGTTTTTCTTCTTCAGGACTGCCTTACGTTTTTGACATTTTTCATATAAATTTTACAAATAGCTGTTCCTTCCCACATTTAAAAAAAACTGCTGGGATTTTTATTGGAATTGCACTAAATCTACAGAGCGATTTGGAAAAAATGGATGTCCTATCAATGTTACAACTTTAAATTCCAGGATCATGCTATAGCCAATAATTTACATAGGTCTTCTTTTACTTCTCTCAGCAGTTATTTATAGTTTTTAGAGGAGAGATCTTATACATCTTTCCACTAGTCATTCTACATAATTGATATGTTTGGTGCTTGAACGTTTACTAATTGCTTGCTTCTTTTAAAAAATAGATTTTTTTCCCTTTGTTAAAGTTCTCTAACTTTTCTTCTATTTTGACTAACATTTCATACTCCTGATCATATTCATTATCTATGTTTTAAACTTCCTCTTATTAATGTCAATATCTGAATCATCAACGGAGCTGTTTTGAGTCTACATATTTTTCATTTGGAGTTGGAAATTTGATCCTTTTGATTTTTTATAATTTTTGGCATGCATTATCATTTTTGATCAAATGCCAGATGTCTTAACTGAAAAATTATAGAAGCTTTAGATGATGTTATCTTTTTCCAAAGATTATGTTTATTTTTTTTTTCCTTGGCAGACAAATTAGTCAAGATCTTGTGAAAAAGATAGTTTTATGCTATTTGGGGCTAGTCTATTCCAGTTTTCCCCTATGGCTTTGGACTGATTATTATTTAGCTTTAATTATGACCTCTGCCTTCCTAGTACTGCTGACATATCTAGCTAGGTCTTCAGTTACACAGCTGCTATTTTCTGTTTTCTCTCTACCTTTTCTTCCCCTTCCTTCCTTCCTTCCTTCCTTCCTTCCTTCCTTCCTTCCTTCCTTCCTTCCTAGTTTTACCCTGTGCATGCTCAGTTTGAGACTACCATTCTTCTCTATTATTCCCCCTTCTCCAAGTCTTTGATCCAAATTCTGGCTTCTACCTTTTCAGCCCAATAATACTGTTGTTTCATATTTGCTTATTCTGCAATTTGTAAAGGTCCTGAGAAAAATATCTAGGGTGACTGTGGAATGCATGTCACAGGCTTCCTTCTCTTTAAGTCTTGCCTCTATTGTTATCTCCAGTGCCTTCAGAAAAATGCTCTATGTGTTTTGTCTAACATTTATAATTTTAAAAATACTTTTTAATTGTCAGTGGACCTTTTTTTAAATTTTTTTTTATATGTGTTGCTGAGAATTGAACCCAGGGCCTCACACATGTTATGTAAGTGCTCTACCACTGAGCTACAGCCCTAGTCCTATAATTGTTTTTGAAAAAAAGGTCAGTATAATGTAAACTATTCCATCAGGCTGGAATCCTAAATCTTCTAACTATTCAAACTTAAAACATTTTCTGGGCTGAGCTGTCTGTTACTTTTAGACCTTTGGTACATCTCCTAAACTCGATGGCCTCACTTGTATGAATTCTTTGGGAAACTTAAGGAAAAAAATACTGTTTCATGTTAGGATTAGCATAGGGTGGAGAGAAGAGACCAATCATAGAACAAGAGCTATAAAGAGATAAAAATGCAGTGAAATCAGGAAATGAGAGCAAGCTACCCCTAAGAGACATGCAGATCACTAGGGGCCAAGACATTGGGAGTGCACAAGGAATGAGAGAAATTCAGTGGGGATTCTTTTTTCCTATTCACATGTTTCCTTTCTCTGAAGGGAGCCCATTTCACTCTGTCTATAGGGAGTAGAATTACTTCTCTAATTAAGAAATTTAGAAAGAAGAGCTGCTTAGATTAAGCTCAACCCTGTCCTTGTATTGCCCACAGAAAACACGAGCTTTCTCCCTTGTCTGTTAGTCTCATCTGGGCAGGTCCCTTCCATGTGGCAATGTATCCCCCTATTGTAACATTGGGACAGTGTGTAGGCCTTGGCTTCCATGCATAAGTAATTTGTTTTTCTTTTCCTCAAATCATTGAGAGCCTAGAAGGAAAGAAGGCTGCCATTTGTTGGGATATTCTCAAAGATCTTCATCGAGACAGTCTTAGCCATGATGTTCCAGAAAGCAAAGCCCATGGGAAAGATTAAAGTGCTGACTCTGGGTTTTGGAGGTGCAAGCCCAGGGTGGTGAGGATGATGAAACAAACTGAAGTGAATTCAGAGAACATAGGAAGCTATAGGGTGTGATGCGTTGTGCTGGCACCACGAGGTGCAATGAGCTGCAAGGAGGTGGAGCAACGTGTCTTCATTTGGCACCTGTGAATTTTCTGGAGGGTATCAAGGAGAAGTCTCGTCATGGAGGGAAGAAGGAGAGACCTTGGCTGCCTAATCTCTCTCATCTCCCGTTCCCATTGTCCAAGATATACTTCATGGAAGCCTAAGTCTTCTTCCACTTGGGGTGGCTCCTTCCTCAACTGCTCAGGGTGCCAGCTACATACCTTACTGTGTTGCATTTATCTGAAACGTTGGGAATGAAGCATCAAGGATGAGAAGAAAGCAATGAGGGAATTGAAGAAATGCAAGATGCATGTCTGACATAGACTTGAGCCATTTTAACTTTAATGTTATGAGACTTGTTGACAGTATTATCTTGGGAAATGTGGGTCATTCACATGAGTGGTTTTCAGATTACACTAGGATACTCTCTCTTTGCATGAGGAGTCTGACTGTAATGCTGAGAGCTTCTAACCCTGTGGGAAGCCAGTGGTGGCAATACTTTTGGGGCAGGCTCTTCTTTCAGCATTCTTCAGATCCATAGTTATGGAGAGATGGTTTTGGATGTGTGCTTGGGTTGGATTTGGCCTCTATGGAATTTAAACAAAAGATTCCCAGAACTTAAAACATAAAATTATAAGATTACAGAATTTTATATCTGCAAGGAATCTTAATCTTTTTATTGTTTTCTGTCACTTGAAGATCTTCATGAAACTTCTCCATGTTTCCTCCTCCTCCTCCTCTTCTTCCCAAGGTAAAGAGGTAAAGGAGAGACGTCCATGACTGAAACACTGTCCCACATCCCAGTAAATACAGATAGAGTTCCCAAAGAAAATAACCTTTCAGAAAATTGTCCCTCCTACTGTCTCTCTTGTTTGTGTGCAAAGTGTAGGGATCACAACATGCTCACGCGCGCGCGCGCGTTCTCTCTCCATATAAGTGCATCTCCATCTCCTGACTAGTGGGACATTAGCATTGACAACTCCTGCAGAGGGGCCCGTGAACATATCTGCCTGCCCCAGATACTCAGTAAAAGCTGTGGGAGGGAGGCCCCCTACTGACCCACTCACTGAATGAATGGATGAAACCCCAGTTTGCACAGCAACTGTGATGAAAATGAGTTAGGTTGGTATGTTAGAGTGTAGCAAGGCATAAATTGAGGTGTTCTTTCTCTACTGGAGAACTTGTACCTATTTTGCAGATTATAGAGTTTTTTTTTTTTTAAATTTACATGGGGAAGAACTTTAGAATTCTGCAGGCTGTACTGTTCTAGGGTAAATTCTGGGGTACTGTTATAGTTGGAGACTGGGCTCAAATGTCTCCTTGGGTGAACCCAGGGTATGCTGAAGTTCAATATGGATGAGGATGAAGAGGGTACAGGCAACAAAATCTGTGGATAAAAGCTTAATTACATCCCCAATTAGAAGAAGTGTGGAGGGGCTGGGGATGTGGCTCAAGCGGTAGCACGCTCGCCCGGCATGCATGCGGCCCGGGTTCGATCCTCAGCACCACGTACAAAGATGTTGTGTCCGCCGAAAACTAAAAAATAAATATTAAAATTCCTCTTAAAAAAAAAAAAAAGAAGAAGTGTGGAAAGGAGCTGAAACTAGGTATGCAATCCTGTTATTCAAGACGTAATTCCTAAGTTACACAACATTATCAGACATTAATCTAGAACAGAAATTCTCAAATATTTTGGTCTCGGAACTCCTGTTCAGTCTTCAAAATTATTAAGAACCCAATCTAACTTTTGTATGTGTGGATTATATCATCTGATATTCATCATATGCTATGGTTTGGATGCAGTTGACCCTAAATGTTCATTTATTGAAGATTTGATCCCAGCGTGGTGACGTGAGAGGTGATAAAACCTTTAAGAAGTAAGACCTACTGGGAGGTCTCTAGGTTACTGGGGATGTGCCCTTGGAAGGGACTACAGTCTCTTGGTCTTTGTGTTTCAAGATGTGACCACTTCTCACTCTGTTGCAAGAACTCTCACTGTTGCCATCCACTATGAAGTGATGTAGTCAAAGGGGCCCAAACCAGAACCTGCACCTTGCTATTTGAACTTGTGGCCTCCAAAACTGTGAGCTAAACAAGCTTTTTTTCCTCCAACAAAGTTAACCTGCCTCAGGTTATTTCATTATAGTAAGACAAAACTGACTAATACGTTGTATTGAAATAAAAACTGAGAATTGCCAAAATTTATTTAAAACAATAACAAAACCATATATGTACCAAAAATTTATAAAAAATAACTTATTTCTTTTAAAAGTAGTAACAAATGGCACTGTTTGTTATTCCTATAAAATATTTTCAAATCTTTGTGCTAACTAGGAAATCTCTGTCAGTTAGAGAAATGCCTTCTGTTAGAAGACAATTGGATTCTCATATCTAATTTTGCATCCAGCCTCTTGTGATATTACACATCATGTAGCCTCTGGAAAATGATTATGTATACTTGAGAAAATGAGTGTAGGGAACCTATGGTTTGGATATGATTTGATTGCATTCCCCAAAGGTTCATGTGCTGGAAGCTTGGTACCAATATGGTAGGTAGTGTTGAGTTGGATCCTTTAAGACATCGTGCCAGAGGATTGTGGTTAGATCATAGGGCCTCTACCCTCAGAAGGACATAATATTAGTTTCAAGGAGTGAGTGAGATTTTGTAAGAGTAATTTGTTATGAAGTGAGGACGCCCAATGTGCTGGGTCCTTTTGGTCTTCTCTATTGTATTGTGGTGCAGCAGGAGGAACCTTGCCCTATGTTCCCAGACCACCAGAACTTGGAATCCAGAGCTCAATGTGTCTCTTTATAAAGTACTCTGGTTATTTTGTTACAGTAGCATAAAACAGAATGATACAGTGAAAAAGGCAAATAATACTTTAACAATATTATGAAAATATTTTTGACCTCAAAAAGGTCTCAAAAGAAACAGATTTCCCAAACCATACTTTGAGAATGCTTAGTTGAGAATTTTCTGGTGAAAATTAATTTTTTTTTTTTACTTTTCTTTTTTAAAACAAGGATATTTATTTTAGGGAGGTTCCCATTTCTTTTTTTCCACATTTTTTATTGGTGCATTACAGCTGTACACAATGATGGGATTTGTTGATACATATTCATACATACACACAATATAATTATAAATTTTGGCCAATATTACTTCTCAGCACTTCTCCCCTTCTTCCCCTCCTTCCACCCCTTGGTCCTTTTCTTCTGTTCTACTTATCTCCTTTTGATTTTCATGAGACACCCACCCTAACCTTTCTGTTCAAAACAAGGATATTTAATACCCATAAAAATAAAAGGTGACTATGGCTTCTCATTCATCATTAAAGTTAATGATATGAAGAGTTGGTAGTTTAACATCAGTAGCTCTTGGAAAATCTATTTACTTTGAATTTTTTTTCCTTCAAACTTTGACCTTGCTGGTAAGTACACTTCTACTTAAATGCTATTTATTCCTTTTAAAAGAGCAAAAAGAAAAATTGTATTTTTTAAAAAATCCTATTTTGGATTTTTCTTCTTTAATTGAGGCTTTTTCTCAATAGAAACACACGTGGTCCTGTGTATCTGTGGATTCTGCATCTGTGGATTCAACCAATCTCAGCTCAAAGATATTTAAAAAAATAATAAACATCTACAGACGTGTTTCATCAGTTCCTAGACAATACAGTATAGCAACTATTTACATAGCATCTACATTGCATGAGACATCATAAATAATCTAGAGATGATTTAAAGTATTTGGGAGGATGTGTGCAGTTTATGTAAAACTGTAAGGGATTTGAGTTTCTGTTGATTGGGTATCCAAGTAGGGTCCCGGAACCAATCCCCTGTGGATACTAATGAATGGCTGTATATATGAATTGTTCAAAATTCAAAAGACATGAGGGTAAACATTGGAAAATTTTCTTTTCACTCCTCTCCTTTTCAGCTATTTAATTTCCCTTTTTGGCTATCCTTCTAGAGATATATTATCCACATATATATGTGTAAATATATATACACATATATATACACACACACACACATATGTGTGTGTGTGTGTATGGGTGGGGAGAAATTTCTTCATCTTTAACAAAATAAACAACTCAAATAGAAAATTCCAATGACAGAGGTAACTATTGCTCTCCGGTTCTCTTATTCTGATGGGTTCAGAGAACAGCATACCATATTTAGGGATATTCACATAAGAAATTCTGGGCAATGGTTGTGAGCAGGTGGGATACCTGTTGCCACTGCCAGTCCAAGAGAGTCTGCAACTTTCTTTTGACACAACAACCCAGAAAGTCACATATCCAGATGGCAGTGGCATAAGTGGTTGAAGCCTCCATCAGCTTTGAATTATTAGGGACAGTATGTCCCTCTTCCAACCTGTACTGGATACTAAGCATGAACTAGAAATAAACTTTTGTCCTATGTTAGACCACCAAGATTTTGTGGTTAGTTTGTCACTGCAGCACAACTGGACTTATCCTGACCAATACAAATACTATATCACTGTTCTGCATTTGAATTTTTTTCTGTTCTCAATATTTCTTTATTTTTTTTAATTTTTTTTTATTTTTTAATTTTTTATTGTGGGTTGTCAAAACATTACAAATTTCTTGACATATCATATTCGACACTTTGATTCAAGTGGGTTATGAACTCCCACCTTCACCCCATACACAGATTGCAGAATCACATCAGTTACACATCCATTGCTTTACAAATTGCCATACTAGTGTCTGTTGTGCTCCGCTGCCTTTCCCATCCTCCACCCTCC